>NC_138300.1:19145000-19745000 GCF_965601325.2 Salmo salar
CAAATTGACAACAGACTTTCAGCACGCTTATAGGGAAAGACATTCAACAAGCACAGCACATACACAAATTACTGATGATTGGCTGAGAGAAATTGATAATAAAAAGATTGTGGGGGCTGTTTTGTTAGACTTCAGTGCGGCTTTTGACATTATCGATCATAGTCTGCTGCTGGAAAAACGTATGGGTTATGGCTTTTACACCCCCTGCTATATTGTGTATAAAGGGTTACCTGTCTAACAGAAAGCAGAGGGTGTTCTTAATGGAAGCCTCTCCAATTCCAGGTAGAACCAGGAATCCCCCAGAGCAGCTGTCTAGGCCCTTCACATTTAAAAAAAATCTTTACTAACAACATGCCACTGGCTTTGAGTAATGTTAGTGTGTCTATGTATGCAGATGACTCAACACTATACATGTCAGCTACTACAGCGACTGAAATGACTGCAACACTTAACAAAGAGCTGCAGTTAGTTTCAGAATGGGTGGCACGGAATAAGTAAGTCCTAAATATTAAAAAAACTAAAAGCATTGTATTTGGGACAAATCATTCACTAAACCCTTAACCTCAACTAAAACTTGTAATGAATAATGTGGAAATTTAGCAAGTTGAGGTGACTAAACTGCTTGGAGTAACCCTGGATTGTAAACTGTCATGGTAAAAACATATTGATACAACAGCAGCTAAGACCGGGAGAAGTCTGTCCATAATAAGTGCTGCTCTGCCTTCTTAACAACACTATCAACAAGGCTCTACAGGCCCTAGTTTGTCGCACCTGGACTACTGTTCAGTCGTGTGGTCAGGTGCCACAAAGAGGGACTTAGGAAAATTACAATTGGCTCACAACAAGGCAGCACGGCTGGCCCTTAAATGTACACGGAGAGCTAACATTAATGATACTTAAAAAAAATATATATATATATTTAACCTTTATTTAACTAGGCAAGTCAGTTAAGAACAAATTATTTTACAATGACAGCCTACACCGGCCAAACTCGGACGACGCAAGGCCAATTGGGAGTCCCATAGGGCAGCGCACAATCACGACTGGTTGTGATACAGCCTGGATTCAAACCAGGGTGTCTGTAGTGACGTCTCAAGCACTGAGATGCAGTGCCTTAGACCGCTGCGCCACTCGGGAGCCCGAGTATGCATGTCAATCTCGCATGGCTCAAAGTTAGAGACATTAGAGACATCATCACTAATTGTTTTTGTAAGAAGTGTTGACAAGTTGAATGCACAGAGCTGTCTGTTTAAACTACTAGCACACAGCTCGGACACCCATGCATACCCCACAAGACATGACACCAGAGGTCTCTTCACAATCCCCAAGTCCAAAACAGACTATGGGAGGCGCACAGTACTACATAGAGCCATGACCACATGGAACTCTATTTGACATCAGGTAACTGATGCAAGCAGTAGAATCACATTTAAAAAACAGATTAAAAAATATATAACAGTGGGTACTGTGAAGAGACACACACACACACACACACACACACACACAGGTACAGACACTGGCAGCAGCTAATGGGGATCCTTAATAACTACAAATACAAATCCACAGGACAGTGTGGTAGACTAGTTCCAATCAAATTGTATTCGTCACATGCGCCGAATACAACACATGTAGACTTTACCGTGAAACGCTTGCTTATCAGCCCTTTCCCAATAATGCAGAGTTAAAAAGTACGAAAAATGTGCTAAATAAAAAATAAATAGTAACACGATAAAATAACAATAATGAGGCTATACACAAGACTTACCGGTACCAAGTCAATGTGCAGGGGCATGAGGTAGTTATATAAAACTACGAGGTAGTTAAAAACTACGAGGTAGTTAAAAAAAAAAAACGTTCACATCAATGATCGCGTTTTCAAATCATTGACGTGTCCGCTTCTTGATCTTGGAATCCTTAAACTAAAGGGTCCATCTGAACATATCCACCTGTGCTCAGTGTGTTGTGTGCCGTTGTTACCATCTGACCATGCAGATTGACCCCATTCCATACACACACTTTCAAACAGGATGTACAAAAGCTTGTGCTTAGCATCAAAACAGTAACATCTACATGTTGGTAGGGGTAAACGTGACTAGGCAATCAGGATAGATAATAAACAGAGTAGCAGCAACATAGGTGAAGAGTGTGAAAGAGTGTGAAAGTGTGTCTATGTGTGAGTGGTGTCAAAATGCATGTGTGAGTGTGTGGGTAGAGTACAGTGTGTGCAAGAGAGCGCAAGAGAGTCAGTGCAACAACAAAAAAGGGGGTCAATGCAAATAGTCCAGGTAGCCATTTGATTAATTGTTCAGCAGTCTAATGGCTTGGGGGTAGAAGCTGTTTAGGAGCCTTTTGGTCCCAGACTTGGCGCTCCGGTACTGCTTGCCGTGGGGTAGCAGAGAGTACAGTTTATGACTTGGGTGGCTGAAGTCTTTGACAATTTTTATGGCTTTCCTCTGACACCGCCCGATATAGAGGTCCTGGATGGTAGGGAGCTCAGTCCCAGTGATGTACTGGGCCATACGCACTACCCTCTGTAGTGCTTTACGGTCGGATGCCAAGCAGTTGCCATACCAAGCGGTGATGCAGTAGTTAAGGTGCTCTCAGTGGTGCAGCTGTAGAACTTTTTGAGGATCTTAGGGCCCATGTCAAATATTTTAAGCCTCCTGAGGGGGAAGAGGCGTTGTCGCGCCCTCTTCACGACTGTGTTGGTGTGTTTGGACCATGATAGGTCCTTAGTGATGTGGACACCGAGGAACTTGAAGCTCTTGACCCGCTCCACTTCAGTCCCGTCAATGTGAATGGTGGCGTGCTCGGCCCTCTGTTTCCTGTAGTCCACAATAAGCTACTTTGTCTTGCTGACGTTGAGGGAGAGGTTGTTGTCCTGGCACCACACTGCTAGGTCTCTGACCTCCTCCCTATAGGCGATCTCATCGTCATCAGGCTATGCAAGAAAATGGTTAAATGTAAATAGGAGTCATCATATTTTGGGAGGGTGAAAACTAGTGAATCATCATACCTAGTTTTAATGACGCTGAGGTTGAACCTACCTGTGTACTCTTTCAGTCCTCCCAGTGCTTGTTAAGCCACTGGGGGACGCTGTAGCATGGTAGCTGCTTTACTCTGGACAGTGGCGCTCTAAAGTCCTCGAAGTACTTCCGGTACCAGATTATCTAACATTTTGTAATGCTGCTCTATTTTTTTTTTAACCACATAGCTAGGTAGAATTTTCACAAATTAATTCCCTCCGTGTGTCTTTGAGGTTTTTTCGGACTCGCTGTTACTTGATTGAAGACAAACATGGATATTCCTACAGCTCCTGAGGGTTTGTATCTTTCATTTTGATTAGCTAGTAATGCTAACGTTACCTTGCTAAATTAGTTAGCATGCAAAAGCCAGCTAGGCACATGATTGTCGTTACTGATTTAGAATAGTTTTTTTTAGTAGCTAGCTTCTTTTATTAACTAATTAATCATTTTAAAATGAGCTCCCTAACCTTCATGGACAGTTTTTTTTAAACTACATAGCTAGCTGGCGTCTATAGTATAGTTGCGCATGCGTCGATTTAGCCTGGAGAATCCGACATTGAATTGCATATTATGCCGCGTTCAAACCAACTGGGAACTCGGAAACATACGAGGTCAATTCATGACGTCAGTGATTTTCAGGTCGGAAAGTCGGAGCTCTAGAAAGAGACCCGAGTTCCGGATTTGGAATTCCGAGTTGGATGACCGTTCAAATCGATTTTGACCTGTTTGAGCTCGCTTTTACCCCCCCCCCCCCGGGTTCCCAGTTGTTTTGAATGCGGCATTATTGCGTTGGATTCAACGTTGTGCATAAATTAGCGTTTGTATCAGGAAATGTTCCTCTCACGACATCTACAAGCCAGAATGTTGAATATAATAACATTTTTGGGCTCCCGAGTGGCGCAGCAGTCTAAGGCACTGCATCTCAGTGCTAGAGGCGTCACTGGTTCGATTCCCGACTGTATCACAACCGGCCGTGGTTGGAAGTCCCATGGGGCAGCGCACAATTGGCCCAGCGTCATCCGGGTTTGGCCGGTGTAGGCCTTTATTGTTAATAGTAATTATAAAAAACTCACTTTATTTTTTAGTAACTTATTCAGGGCAGCCAAATTGAGACCAGGTTCTCATTCCAAATGGTGCCTTGAGTACAAACATTTTCTCAAACATGGAGAAAAATGTACATTACAAATAAAACAAGAAAATGATTTAACACAACAGTTTCAACAAATAAACCACTACAATTAATCGAAGCAACTGCAATCCTCAATAGATTAATTCAACACCAGAGTCCTAAACTGTCCTAGCGGCACCAGGGAATTAAGATGCACAGAATTTTGTAGGTTATTTCAACAATGGGTGGCACTAAAAACGAAAGGAGGATTTACCTAAATTCGTCGAGACCAGAGTGACCAATCCTGTGAGCGGGTTTGGTAGCTCATTCTGTTCTACGTTAGCAACGAAGTTTGATAAGTTGGTAGCTTGTGTAGTAGAGCTTTGTAAACAAAACGGGAATAATGAAGTGATCTATTGGACTTTAATGAGGACCAGTCAACCTTGTGATACATGATGCAGTGATGAGTATTAAAGCTTTCACCTGTGATAAAGCGAAGGGCGGCATCCAAAGGTTTAAGAGTACTTGCTGCTGCAATCTAGTCAAAAGTGTCACCATATTCAAGAACTGGCAGGAAAGTTGGCTGTACAATTTGCTTCCTGCTATTTAGGGAGAGGCAAGATCTATGTCTAAAAAAGAATCCCACTTTAAATCTTTGCTTTTTAACAAGCTCATCCATACATACAGAAGAGTCAACAGATCATTCTCAAACCACTTGCGAGATGCAGGCTTATTTCAGTCAACCTTTACTGATTGTCTGGGCGGTTGGTCCTTTTGCGTGATTTAATGTGAGACAATATATCCACAGGAGAGTATAAATACATCAACTTTTCAAAGCGCTGGTATTGCGTTCAGATTCCCATTACCTGAAACATGTGCAGAACCATGTAAACACGAGCTCGGCAAGTACGCGTGCGTCTCGTGCATGTATTTTCATCTTGGGCACATGCTTCAGGTGATCTGAACGCACTACCAGAACGATCTACCAGTGCTTTGAAAAGTTGATGTAATTATACTTTACTCTAGATATACTGGTGGGAGTCTATTAAGCTGGCCCTGTTATGCATAGTTTGCACCGAGTGAAGCAATTTTGATTTAACTAGGCAAGTCAGTTAAGAACAAATTCTTATTTACAGTGACGGCCAAACCCTAACCCGGACGACGCTGGGCCAATTGTGCGACACCCTATGGGACTCCCAATCACGGCCGGTTGTGATACAGCCTGTAATCGAACCAGGGTCTGTAGTGACGCCTCTAGCACTGAGATGCACTGCCTTAAGCCACTCGGAATCCCTGAAATTCATTACTAATTATTGACCTTAATTCATCCACCAAGTACAAGGGTGGAGCAAAAACCAACGGAAACTCAGCCATTTGTGGAATGAGTTCAACATGTGGGGTAGAGGAGTTTAATATATAAACAAATCACAAAGCAATGGTGAGGTGAACAGTGTGATGGAATATTTTAAATAAAGGGTTCTTTAATAATCATCGGCTTCCAAGTAAACAAACTCAAAGATTCAAACCTTTTTTAGGCATCTAAAAAAGAAAACGTTCACATCAATGATCGCGTTTTCAAATCATTGACGTGTCCGCTTCTTGATCTTGGAATCCTTAAACTAAAGGGTCCATCTGAACATATCCACCTGTGCTCAGTGTGTTGTGTGCCGTTGTTACCATCTGACCATGCAGATTGACCCCATTCCATACACACACTTTCAAACAGGATGTACAAACTAGCTGTTTGCAGATGTAAGAAACACGAACTAATAGTCTAATTATAGAACGCTAGTGGATTTATATTAAGACTCAAAGTGGAAACGGCATCGTTGTCATCATTGTTGCACCTGCCGCATTGATCATGCAGAATAAACGCAAGTGCGCTCCTTCAGTGACGTGGCGGGCCTAAATCTGTGTGGAAAGAGGCGTGGAGAGAGAGCGATGACAAGTAGCGGAGTAAATTATAAAAATGCACATTACACGCGTATCACATTTAACAAACCAAACAATCTAATACCGTTTATAGGTAAAGTAAAACCAGTGGTGGATAAAGTACCCAATTGTCATCCTTGAGTAGTGAAGATACCTTAATAGAAAATTACTAAAGTAAAAGTCACCCAGTAAAATACTACTTGAGTAAAAGTTAAGTATATTTAAAACCAAATACATTAAGTATCAAAAGTAAATGTAATTGCTAAAATATACTTAAGTATCAAAGTAAAAGTATAAATTATTTCACATTCCTAATATTAAGCAAACTAGATGGCACGATTTATTGGTGTTTTAATTTACAGATAGCTAGGGGCACACTCCAACACTCAGACATAATTTACAAACAAAGCGTTAGTGTTTAGTGAGTCTGCCAGATCAGAGGCAGTAGGGGTGACCAGGGAAGTTCTGTTGATGTCTGAATTGGACCATTTTCCTGTTCTGCTAAGCATTCAAAATGGAACGAGTACTTTTGTGTGATAGAGAAAATGTATGGAGTAAAAAGTACATTATTTTGTTTAGGAATAACGTAAAAGTGGTCAAATTTAAATAAAGTACAGATACCCCAAAAAACGACTTAAGTAGTACTTTAAAGTATTTTTACTTAAGTACTTTACGCCACTGGTAAAAACCCATACCGGTCCTTGCATCAATACAGGTATATAGACTGAACAAAAATATAAACGCAACAATTTCAACCATTTTACTAAGTTACAGTTCATATAAGGAAATCAGTCAATGGAAATGCATTCATTAGCTCCTAATCTACGGATTTCACATGACTGGGAATACAGATATTAATCTGTTGGTCACAGATACCTTAAAAAACAAAAAGCTGGTGGTGTGGATCAGAAAACCAGTCCGTATCTAGTGTGACCACCATTTGCCTCATACAACATGACAGATCTCCATCGCATATAGTTGATCAGGCTGTTGATTGTGGAATGTTGTCCCACTCTTCAATGGCTGTGTGAATTTTCTGGATATTGGCAGGAACTGGAACACACTGTCGTACACGTCAATCCGGAGCATCCCAAACAATGACCCTCAGGATCTCGTCACGGTATCACTGTGCATTCAAATTGCCATCGATAAAATGCAATTGTGTTTGTTGTCCTTAGCTTATGCCTGCCCATACCATAACCCCACCGCCACCAAGGGGCACTCTGTTCACGACGTTGACATCTGCAAACCGGTCACCCACACGACGCCATACATGCTGTCTGCCATCTGCCCGGTACAGTTGAAACCGGGATTTATCCATGAAAAGCACACTTCTCCAGCGTGCCAGTGGCCATCGAAGGTGAGCATTTGCCCACTGAAGTATGTTACAACGCAGACGTGCAGTCTGGTCAAGACCCAGGTGAGGACGAGGAGCACTCCGATGAGCTTCCCTGAGACGGTTTCTGACAGTTTGTGCAGAAATTCTTTGGTTGTGCATACCTGTTATATCAGCTGTCCGGGTGGCTGGTCTCAGACGGTCCTGCAGATGAAGAAGCTGGGTGTGGAGGTCCTTGGCTGGCATGGTTACACGTGGTCGGCGGATGTGAAGCCTGTTAGATGTACTGCCAATTTCTCTAAAACAACGTTGGAGGCAGCTTATGGTAGAGAAATGAACATACATTTTTCTGGCAACAGCTCTGGTCGACATTCCAATTGCACACTCCCTCAACTTCAGACATATGTGGTGTTGTGTGACAACTGCACATTTTAGTGGCCATTTATTGTCCCCACCACAAGGTGCACATGTGTAATGATCATGCTGTTTAATCATCTTGATATGCCACACCTGTTAGGTGGATGGATTATCTTGGTAAAAGAGAAATGCTCACTAACAGGAATGTAAACAAATTTGATTCCAACATTTTGGAGAAATAAGCTTTTTGTGCATATGGAACAATTCTGGGATATTTTATTTCAGCTCATGAAACATGGGACCAACATTTAACATGTTGCGTTTTATATTTTCATTAAGTGTAGTAAAATACTGTATACCGCCCAGCCCTAGCGTCGATGTTGTCCCTCGTGTACGATTACTTTTCTGCCCACCTTTACACAGTTACCTTGCACAGTATGTATAGAGGGATGCCACAGGTTTGAGGGTCCCATAATAACCTGATCAAGATTGCTTTGCTTTAAATGAATTGTGGTGTTAGCTAACATAACAATAATATAACCCCTAAATGGATGTCAAGCTGTATCAGAAATCATGTGACTCACCAAATTTTTTTTTTTTTTTTTCTCTCCACAGATCAAGAGCTGAAAAATGTCATTGACAAACTGGCGCAGTTTGTGGCTCGAAATGGCCCCGAGTTTGAGAAGATGACAATGGAGAAACAGAAGGACAATCCCAAATTCTCTTTTCTGTTTGGAGGGGACTTCTTCACCTATTACCGGTGCAAGCTTGCTATGGAACACCACCAACGTATGTAGCACATATAACTAGCCATTCGTCTTGTCTTAGATTCCAATGCTAAGTCTTTTTTATCCCATTTTGCAGCAGGTTTGGAACACAACCACCACGTGCAGATATTGTAGCCTAACTTGTGACATCTGCTCACAATTTTGTAGTCATTGCAGGAAGAAGACCAGACCTGAATTTATTTCTATATAATAGATAGGCTATATCTGTGGCTGTTTGTATGCCACTGTATTGTAATGTGTGCTTCTCCCCACATAGATCCTACTACCCACGAGTGTGAGGAGTATAAATTGGAAGGTATTTACTGGGACGATAGAAGTCCCAACTTGCACATTTTGCTCGACATTCATCTGGTGTTTTTGCATCACCGGTGCTTGAAGGCTTTGTTTTTGTATTGTTTTTCATGTTTGTATTTTTCAATCATGATCATTTTAAAATGGAGGATACCCTGGCTACTGGTGTTGATCGAATTCCTTCTATTTTCGTTATTGTCTAGAACATTCTAGTTCTAGATTTTTCAACCACAATTCAAGTTTGGACTTTGCAAAGCTAAAGTATGTCAGTTTGCTAAGAGAGAGTTTTTGATTTTCTTGATGCTTGGTGATATCAGATGCAGATTTATGTTGTTTTTGTCCGTTGCGTGTGATTCAATGCTGCTGCAAAGTTTGACTTAAAAATCCACATGCTCTCCTGTTACAAAATTACGTCTTTTATTTCCGTTGTTTCAGAGATACTTCAAAATGCTTCATGTTTTTCAATCTCAATTCCTTTGAAGTATAAAGGAATTGAGTATAAATGAAGATGAGAACATTCCTTTCATGAAGCTAGTTGCATGTAAAATGCCCTTGTTTTAGTACTAGCTTTTCTTTTGAGGAATTTCATTTCATTATTATTTTTTTTAGGTCACCTTGCCAAGTACCTGTGCAAATGACAAAAAACATCAAGAGTACAATGAAAATGTTTTCTTTATCATGCTTTTGTCCTTTAATCACTGACATTTTGGCATTTTATTTTGTAGATCTTTATAATCCACCCGGTAAGGAAGTCCCAGATGTCCCTCCACCAATCACGATCCTGGCTCCGCCCCCCATTGCCCCTGCCACGCCCTCTCTAGATGAACTCATCCAGCAGAGCCAATGGAATCTGCAGCAGCAAGAACAGCACCTGCTCACTCTCAGACAGGTACGGGTCACCGTACGCCAGGGTCGGTCAGCCTTGATTAGTTGAGTCAGATATGTTAGTGTTGGGCTGGTGCAAAAACCTGCACGCACTGGCCCTCCAATGTCGCAGACTGACCATCGCTACTATATCCTATATTCTCTGGTCATAAAATGTGTGAGACAGAACACATGAAGTTTCAAAGCAAATACATTTTACAGCTGTTGTTTTTTCCCCTAGATGTCCAGACTGAAATGGTTGTCATTTGTTTGATTCCAGGAGCAAGTGACGGCAGCCATAGCGCTGGCCATGGAGCAGCAGACCCAGAAGCTGCTGGCGGAGACTCAGCAGGACATCTCTGAATTTGACAACCTGCTGCAGCCCATCATTGACACCTGCACTAAAGACGCCATCTCGGTACGGTCATGAATTTGTCATGACGTTCATGACAACATGAACAGTAGATGAACTGGAGAATGCTCTGGTGTATTTAGTCAATTGTATGTTTCTCTCTGGTTCCTTCTATAGAAAAGTTTGTGGTCATACACACATCCTTATAAACATGGCTAATAAAGAACACTAGTATGGAACAACAAGGCCTGCACAGTGTTAAAGCTCCCAATCCGAAATGGATCTTTGTTTTCTCCCAGGCTGGTAAGAACTGGATGTTCAACAACGCCAAGGGCCCGCTGCACTGCGAGCTGATGTGCTCACACCTCCGGAACCGCATCACAGCCGACGCAGCCCACTTCGAACTCCGCCTTCACCTCATCTATCTCACCAATGATGTCCTCCATCACTGGTAGAAGCATGATGAAAATGAGGCTTTGTTTTTTACTCTCAGAATGCCACACATACACAGACTGCGCTTTTTTCATATTGTATTTGAAACTCCTCAAACAAAACTAACTTGCTTGCGCTCGATAATGGAAGTAATAATGTCATGCATTGTATTCGTGGTTAGTTAAGTGAACCTTGTCTTGTCATACCAGTCAGAGGAAGCAGCAGCGGGACCTGCTGGCAGCGCTGCAGAAGGTCGTGGTGCCCATCTACTGCACCAGCTTCCTGGCTGTAGAGGAGGACAAGCAGCAGAAGGTTACGCGGGTAAGTGGACTGACTGCCTGTTCAATGGAGACATTGTTCCATATAAACTCAGCAAAAAAAAGAAACATCCCTTTTTCAGGCCCCTGTCTTTCAAAGATAATACATAAAAATTCCAAATAACTTCACAGATCTTCATTGAAAAGGGTTTAAACACTGTTTCCCATGCTTGTTCAATGAACCATAAACAATTAATGAACATGCACCTGTGGAACGGTCGTTAAGACACTAACAACTTACAGACCGTAATTAAGGTCACAGTTATGAAAACTTAGGACACTAAAGAGGCCTTTCTACTGACTCTGAAAAACACCGAAAGAAAGATGCCCAGGGTCCCTGCTCATATGCGTGAACGTGCCTTAGGCATGCTTCAAGGAGGCATGAAGACTGCAGATGTGGCCAGGGCAAAAATTCTAATGTGAGATGCCTAAGACAGCGCTACAGGTGTTAAGTTCATGTTTTAAGTATCCCTATATTTCTGTTATTACGGGGCTATCACTCAGTCAAGAGTGCGGCTGCGCAGGAAGTTAGTTCGTGGATGGATCTAGCCGTGAGTGTAATGGCTACCTTGTAGTGTGTTCATACAGTATAGTAAACTTTGTTAAACTGGAACCTTGTCGTTGTGTCATTTCGAGTTAACAACGGAGACAGGACGGACAGCTGATCGTCCTCGCAGTGGCAGACCACGTGAAACAACACCTGCACAGGATCGGTACATCCGAACATCACACCTGCGGGACAGGTACAGGATGGCAACAACTGCCCGAGTAAACCAGGAATGCACAATCCCTCCATCAGTGCTCAGACTGTCCGCAATAGGCTGAGAGAGGCTGGACTGAGGGCTTGTTGGCCTGTAAGGCAGGTCCTCACCAGACATCACCGGCAACAATGTCGCCTATGGGCACAAACCTACCGTCGCTGGACCAGACAGGACTGACAAAAAGTGCTCTTCGCTGACGAATTGCGGTTTTGTCTCACCGGGGGTGACGGTCGGCTTTGTGTTTATCGTTGAAGGAATGAGCGTTACACCGAGTCCTGTACTCTGGAGCGGGATCGATTTGGAGGTGGAGGGTCCGTCATGGTCTGGGGCGGTGTGTCACAGCATCATCGGACTGAGCTTGTTGTCATTGCAGGCAATCTCAACGCTGTGCGTTACATGGAAGACATCCTCCTCTCTCATGTGGTACCCTTCCTGCAGGCTCATCCTGACATGACCCTCCAGCATGACAGTGCCACCATCCATACTGCTCGTTCTGTGCGTGATTTCCTGCAAGACAGGAATGTCAGTGTTCTGCCATGGCCAGTGACGAGCCCGGATCTCAATCCCGTTGAGCACGTCTGGGACCTGTTGGATCGGAGGGTGAGGGCTAGGGCCGTTCCCCCTGGAAATGCCCGGGAACTTGCAGGTGCCTTGGTGGAAGAGTGGGGTAACTTCTTACAGCAAAAACTGGCAAATCTGGAGTCCATGAGAAGGCGATGCACTGCAGTACTTAATGCAGCTGGTGGCCACACCAGATACTGACTGTTTTACTTTTGACCCCCCCCCCCTTTATTCAGGGACATATTATTCCATTTCTGTTAGTCACATGTCTGTGGAACTTATTCAGTTTATGTCTCAGTTGTTGAATCTTATGTTCATACAAATATTTACACATGTTAAAAGTTTGCTGAAAATAAACACAGTTGACAGTGAGAGAACGTTTCTTTTTTTGCTGAGTTTAGATGTTGTCTGTGGTCTGAATGACACCCTCTGTTTCTTGTTTCTCTCACAGCTCCTGCAGCTCTGGGAAAAGAATGGCTATTTCGATGAGGTGACGATCCAGCAGTTACAGAGTCCAGCTGTGGGCCTGGGCCAGTATCAGGTGAGGACTGAGGCTAGTGGCCTAGTAAAGTGTAATAATGCAAGTCGGCTGACAATTTAAAGGATTGGACTTTGAGGTCAACCACATATACACGTCCTACCCCATGCCACACACAAAGTTCCATCAAAATAGAATAACGTTTATTTTTTGGAAATTGAATTGATTCGATTTACTCCGGCTAGGCCAGTCATCACTCGAGTGTTCTCTGTAACACTAACGGTGGCCCTCCCCTCTCTCCCAGGCCTCTCTGATCACAGAGTACGCTGCGGTGGTGCAGCCCGTTCAGCTGGCCTTCCAGCAGCAGATCCAGACCCTGAAGACGCAGCACGAGGAGTTTGTGGCCAACCTGACGGTGCAGCAGACTGCAGCAGCTGCAGCAGTGAGCCAGCTAGCTGCAGCAGAGACCGACGTCAAGGCAGTCACCACTCAGCCTGGTGAGGGGAGAGAGAAACATACTCGCGCGCGCACACACCCGCATAAACACACACAACACTGCGTTGTGTACTTTCGTTTGCATGTTGATGAGGCTGTTGGTCTGTCTGTTAGCAAAACAGCACTGTAGAGATGCTGGTGACTGGTTTGATTTGACTTTTTAGTCTGTCTCTCTTGCATACAGACCCACAAACACACACACACACTTCATGATGTTATTTCATTTACATGTTGATTCTTCATCTTTAGCCAATGTTACGGGAATGAAGTTATCAATGTTCTTAAACTGAACTTCAATTAAACTACTCAGTCTGCCTCCCCCCCAGAGTGTGTAAGATTCTGGTTGAATGAAGCAGACGGAAAACCAGCCTACAATGGTCAAAACGTTTATTTATGAGAGCTCTAAAATCCATACAATGCACAAAGCCTTTTATATTACCACACACACCCAAATGAACTCGCATCAGTAGAGAACTCCACCGTGCGTTAGGGGGCTGTATTTTTCCACAGTACACATACATTCATTATCAAACCTTGCAACCTGTCTTCTAATCTCCTGCCAGCTAAGCCGTTCTCAGGCCGTTGTTTCTCTCCCTAACTTAGGGAGGCCTCTTCTCCTGTTCCTTTCCCAAGGTCGTCTTATCAACTCTGCCCTGCTCATTTTGAAGTAGTAACAGTGTCCTAGTGTTTAAAATCTACTCACACACAGCATTGGATTATAGTCTTTAACACCTTATTATAGCCTCATAATTTCTAATACATTTCAACAGGTTATATGGTTTGAGTGAAATCATTTAGTCAAACCTTTAATCATATAATTTCCATTACAGCCATATTTACCCTTTAACCAAATATCCTTCTCTGTCTTGTGGCGTCGACAGGAGAGGTGAAGGCATCCATGTCTGGCCCTCCTGGTGATTATGATGGAGCCCCGCCCAGATCAGACCCCGGTGCTAACAACACTGGCCACTCTGATAACTCCTCCTCCAAACCCTGGTTCGACCCACAACACATGCCTGGAGGCTGGAACCCCAATCAGCCAGTAAGCTGGTCCTACTGTGTTGTTTATATGCACTGTGACGCTTCCCTTTTTATAATGTAAAACTCTCAAACTGATATAAGGAAGAGTCTGTTGATATACAGTGCCAGTCAAAAGTTTGGACACCTACTCATTCCAGGGTTTTTCTTTATTTTTACTATTTCCTACATTGTAGAATAATTGTAAAGACATAAAAACTATGACATAACACATGGAATCGTGTAGTAACCATAGGTGTTAAACAAATCAAAATGTATTTTATATTTGAGGTTCTTCAAAGTAGCCACCCTTTGCCTTGATGACAGCTTTGCACACGCATTCTCTCAACCAGCTTCATGAGGTAGTCACCAGGAATGCATTTCAATTAACAGGTGTGCCTTGTTAAAAGTACATTTGTGGAATTTCTTTCCTTAATGCGTTTGAGCCAATCAGTTGTGTTGTGCGAAGGTGGGGGTGGTATACAGAAGATAGCCCTATTTAGTAAAAGACCATTTCCATATTGTGGCAAGAACAGCTCAAATAAACAGAGAGAAACAACAGTCTATAATTACTTTAAGACATTGAGGTCAGTCAATACGGACATTTTCAAGAACTTAAAAAGTTTCTTTAAGTGCAGTCGCAAGAACCATCAAGCGCTATGATGACACTGGCTCTCATGAAGACCGCCACAGGAAAGGAAGACCCAGAGTTACCTCTGCTGCAGAGGATAAGTTCATTAGCGTCAACTGCAGCCCAGATAAATGCTTCAGAGTTCAAGTAACAGACACATCTCATCAACTGTTCAGAGGAGACGGCGTGAATCAGGCCTTCATGGTCGAATTGCTGCAACAAAAAAACACTACTAAAGAACACCAATAAGAAGACTTGCTTGGGCCAAGAAACACGAGCAATGGACAATAGACCGGTGGAAATCTGTATTTTGGTCTGATGAGTCCAAATTTGAGGTTTTTGGTTCCAACCGCCGTGTGTTGGTGAGGCACAGAGTACGGTGAACGGATGATCTCCGCATGTGTGGTTCCCACTGTGAAGCATGGAAGAGGTGGTGTAATGGTATCGGGTGTGTTTTGCTAGTGACACTGTCTGTGATTCATTTAGAATTCAAGGCACACTTAACCAGCATGGTTACTACAGCATTCTGCAGCGATACGCCATCCCATCTGGTTTGTGCTTAGTGGGACTACATTTGTTTGTCAACAGGACAATGACCAAACACCTCCAGACTGTGTTAGGGCTATTTTACCAAGAAGGAAAGTGATGGAGTGCTGCATCAGATGACCTGGCCTCCACAATCCCCTGACCTCAACCCAATTGAGATGGTTTGGGATGAGTTGGACCCGCAGAGTGAATGAAAAGCAGCCAACAAGTGCTCAGCATATGTGGCAACTCCTTGAAGACTGTTGGAAAAGCATTCCAGGTGAAGCTGGTTGAGAGAATGCCAAGAGTGTGCAAAGCTGTCATCAAGGCAAAGGGTGGCTACTTTAAAGAATCTAAAATTTATTTTGATTTGTTTAACACCTTTTTGGTTACTACATGATTCCATATGTGTTATTTCATTGTTTTGTCTTCACTATAATTCTACAATGTAGAAAACAGTAAAAAGAAAGAAACCCTTGCATCGGTAGGTGTCCAAACTTTTTACTGGTATTGTATTATAAGGTGAATGCACCAATTTGTAAGTCGCTCTGGATAAGAGCGTCTGCTAAATGACTTAAATGTAATGTATTTACAGGTTTACTGTTTCATGGAGTTGAACAGATTGACTGTAGTTCCTATCTATCGAATCAGTCCTATGCAAACAAACTGTTGAGTTGATGAATGAGTGAGTGGTGAAGGTACAGTAACATGGAAGATGAGTGTCCGTTAAACACCCATTATTTTTGTCCCCTCTCAGCCTCCGTTTGACCCTACCCAGGCGCCCCCGCCTTGCCCGCCCTGGAACAGCCACGAAGGCATGTGGAACGAACAGAGGGGGGACCCCAGCTGGAGTGGAGGCCCTCCGAGGGGGGAGGGCGGTCCCTGGAGCGGAGGGGGAGGACAGAACGAGCCCCCTCCCAACTGGAGTGGTCAGTACGACCAGCCCCCCTGGAGCAACCAGGGACCTGACCAGCCCCCCTGGGGCCAGAGAGAGCCCCCATTCCCCCGCATGCAGAGGCCTCCCCACTTCAGAGGGCCCTTCCCGCCCCACCAGCAAGGGCCCCCTCCCTTCAACCAGCCGCCCCCGCCTCCCCACAACTTCGGCCGGTTTCCTCCACGCTTCATGCAGGATGACTTCCCACCCAGACACCACTTTGAGAGGCCACCCTACCCTCCACACCGCTTTGACTACCCACAGGGAGACTTTCCCGGAGGTAAGAATACAGGACAGATTCTACTATGGGAGCTCATTATTCACTGTTTAACTTTTCTGTGGCTATTGTATAAGCACCCTTCTGGCTGATTTTCCTGACCACCATCCATAGTTACAGTACACATATCGATTTACATGATCATTTGGGACTGACCGTTCTATCTACAACATGTCATTTAACTGAGTCTCTCCCCTTGCCCCTGCGTGTTGACCAAGACATGGGCCCCCCGCCCCACCACCACCCCAGCCAGAGGATCCCTCCTCCGGGCATGGGGGGAGGAGAGCATCCTCCCTGGGGGGGTAACCAGCACCCTGACTTCGGCCCCCCGCCCCACGGCTTCAACGGCCATTCCCCCCATATGAGGCAGCGGCTGTCCCCGGCTCACGTCAACCAGGATGACCCCAGCCTGGTCCCCAACGTCCCTTACTTCGACCTGCCCGCCGGACTCATGGCCCCTCTAGTCAAAGTGAGTAGCACGGGATGAAGATGTCTATTGCTTTTCAAGGATACATTTTCCACAGCTCACTATGTATTTCTCGGGCCCCAGTGATTTTAAACGGTTGTTCTCCACCTGTTTTATATGCGTAAGCTTGAAGACCATGAATACAAAGCCTTGGATCCCAAAGACATCCGCCTTCCTCCCCCCATGCCCCCTAGTGATCGCCTGCTAGCTGCTGTGGAGGCCTTCTACAGCCCCCCGTCCCATGATAGACCCAGGAACAGGTAAAACACTTACATTTTCACTTCATGTGCTTGAGTGATCAATGCAGCGTGTGTGCTCTATTGATTGCAATGTCTTTGTCGGTCAGTGAGGGCTGGGAACAGAACGGCCTGTATGAGTTCTTCAGAGCCAAGATGAGAGCCAGGAGGAAAAAGGGCCAGGAGAAACACAACAGGTGAGACAGTCTGCCTGCTAACTGGCCTTATGTCTCGCGCGCACATACACACACACACACACACACACACACACATACATTTCACAGACTTATCTGTAGTACAAGGAGACTTTGGGTACCACTTAACCTAAAATAAATGTGCCTTTTGAAATCCACAGGTAAATACAAATGCTTTGTTAGTCTGGCTCTCTGTTTCCCATCTGTAAGTACTGTATGAGAGATGAGTGCTCTAGTAAAGTGTGTGTGTTCTCTCTCTCTCCCAGTGCCCACGGGGGTAGTCGTTCACACAGCCGTTCTCGTAGTCGGGGCCGCTCCTCATCTCGTTCCAGCTCCAGCTCCTCCAAGTCCTCCCGCTCCTCCTCACGGTCCCGCTCTCGCTCCTACTCCAGATCACGCTCCAGGTACACTCAGATGGGATTCTTCCTGGTTTAACAGGAATTGCAGATTTCGTCAGGAATACTATCAGATACGCCTGTACGATACAATTGAGATGTATTGGTAGACCGTTTTCCTCATTTGGTTGGAGGTTAGGTGGTGTTAAGTAACACTGTGGAGTGAACGTCGTCAAGTTTGACGGATCATGTTGTTTATCTTTCCCCTCCACAGGAGCAGGAGCCGATCCAGGTCGTCCCGCAGTCGCTCTCGCTCCAGGTCTCGCTCCAGATCTCGCTCTCCTGACAAGAGACGGCTAGAGAAGCCCGGACATGCCTCCGCCCCCGCCACCGCCACTGCCTCCCAGAAGTCCCGTAGCCCCTCCCCTCCGTAAGTCCCTCTCATCTCGGTGTGCAATGTATCCTGCTCTTAACACATCATATCGCCTCTGGCGTATTGCTTACAGTATTGCTTACAAATCTGTGCATATCATAGGGATAGGGGCTTGGGGAGGGTAGAGACCATAACTATGCCATTGACATAATGGAGGCAGTCACTCTCACATTGAACATTTTAAAGCAGAGCATTGAAGGCTGTAGATTACTGAATGTATTGGTTGTGATCTCCACAGCACTAATTCTGGGCTTGGAGCAGCCCCTTCTATCCTGCCTCCAGACAGCAGGCTGGGAGAGGAGAACAAGGGCCATCAACTGCTCATGAAAATGGGCTGGAGTGGTTCAGGGGGGCTTGGCGCGAAGGAGCAGGGCATCCAGGACCCCATCAAGGGGGGAGAACTCCGGGACAAGTGGGACCAATATAAAGGAGTGGGGGTGTCACTGGATGACCCTTATGAGAACTACCGCAGGAACAAGAGTTACAATTTTGTAGCTCGCATGAAAGCAAGGGAGGAAGGTAGGAATTTTCATCAAGTGATCTCTGTAGGTCTTTTTGAAAATGTTGCAATGAAATTCTGACGTTGTGGACAGGTGTATTTGTAGGTGATATGATAAACTAAAATATATAATAACCGATGTGTGTTTATTTCAGTGAATCGGGAACCACAGGAGCCTCCTCCCGCTGAATGACGTGCATCGTAAAGCAAACAACCCCTACCCAGAACACACCTCTTCATAATTAGTTGTTTGTACAGAATAATGGTTTTAACAGTATGTTTCCCTCTACCCGTTTGCAAAATACCAGAAGGTTGGGGTCCTTTAGTTTTAATGTTGCTTTTCTTGTGGAACTTGTTCATGTATTCTTCTCATGTCCCAGGATCAAGTCATCAAGACTTGGAAATGGACAGATAGTGTTGTGTTGCTCTTTCGAAACAAAAAGAAAATCCCACAAAACATAGGAATGTACATGGAATCAATGGCATGTCAGCTATAATTGTGAATCAGTTTACCCTGTACTAACCACATTACCTGGCTACCTAAACTCCTTGCTCCGGACAAATGCTTCACCCACGGTCGTTAGTTTCTTCTCTGCTATGAGGTATGTAGCTGAACGATAGAGCAGCGGAATAATTACGTTTAAGTCGTCAGGCAACTAACCACATGCTGTAGAGAAATAAAGCATTTTAAATACTTGTTTTTATATTCTGTTTGGATAAATGCGCTCACAATTAGTTAACCTCAACCTAGATTAAAAGAAATGTCAGAAGAATTTCATAAAACCAATTAAACCAAATTTCAACTGTCTATACATATCCTCATTTATCTGTATAAAATTCTATACTTCACAGTGGCGATTTTAGCATATAAATCTTGGCCAAAAAAATGAAGTGGGATGCATGCCAGCAAAGCCACAACACTAAACAATACATTAATTGCACTATGACGGTGAGCACAAACTGTTAGTAGGGTCTGCATAAAGCTGTCACAACAGCAGTCCCAGCATCTTACCACTGCTACACCTGGCTATCAGCGAAGCCTTGTCTGGCAGCGAAACAGTTAATTCAGCCTCATTTACTGCCTTTAAAAAAAACATAGCTGATATGGCTGACTTGCTTAAACAAATGTGGTTTCTAATGACAATTGAGATGTACAAACTGGCATAAGGGGATGACAAGTGGATAAGAGGTCATCCGTAATTTCGATTGACATTAATGAGCGAGCTAGGACAGACGTAGTCAATATAACTATTTGTTTAGCACTTTTGACATGTCCAGCAACAGAATTCAGAACATGGGCCGTTAGTGTTCTCGATGTACACCAAGTCATAACCGTAGGATGAATAAAGGGGGCATATAAGCAGACAATGAAAGCTCTTACAATTTTCGATGATTACATTTCTTTAAAACTACTCTAAGGCTACATGTGCACCACCAGGTCAGAACAGTAAGTGAAATAGACCAAATTATTAGGGTGAGGCACATGGGCTACTAACGTCTTACTACACAACATATACTTAGTATTACTTTCTTAGCTACCGTATATACATATCTCCCTGGGTTATTACATCATTTATGCAGCAGCATACAATACATTTTTGGACTCACCTTGTGCTGTGCTCACTTGAACAGGAAGATGGAGTGGCGGTCTTTCATGGGTGAATGTTGTCATCAAAGTCTGGCATTCTCTGGATTTATGGTGCTTTCAAAACAACTGGGAACTCGGGGGGGGGGGGGGGGGGGGGAGACAAGGTCGAATCATGACGTCATTGATCTTCAGGTCGTAGCTCTAGAAAGAGGCCAGATTTACAATTCCGATTTGGATGATCGTTCAAAACGTATTTTCCCAGTCGGAGCTCGTTTATTCCCGACTTCCCAGCTGTCTTGAACTCACTGAAATCGCAGTTCCGAGGTAACAGCTGTTTTGGGCACGGCACAAATCATGCTTCGTTGACAGCATGGCCAATGTTGAATGTTTAGAATTTTAAACTTGGAAAAGAGCCCCTTAATCACAGATTTGGGACCTCTCTGTCACTGATTCCTTCCAAACCAGTCATTGTTGAATTTGCGATTTCCAACTTACATTTACATACATTACATTTAAGTCATTTAGCAGACGCTCTTATCCAGAGCGACTTACAAATTGGTGCATTCACCTTATGATATCCAGTGGAACAACCACTTTACAATAGTGCATCTAAGTCTTTTAAGGGGGGGGGGGGGGGGGGGGGGTTAGAAGGATTACTTTATCCTATCCTAGGTATTCCTTAAAGAGGTGGGGTTTCAGGTGTCTCCGGAAGGTGGTGATTGACTCCGCTGTCCTGGCGTCGTGAGGGAGCTTGTTCCACCATTGGGGTGCCAGAGCAGCAAACAGTTTTGACTGGGCTGAGCGGGAACTGTGCTTCCTCAGAGGTAGGGGGGCCAGCAGGCCAGAGGTGGATGAACGCAGTGCCCTTGTTTGGGTGTAGGGCCTGATCAGAGCCTGAAGGTATGGAGGTGCCGTTCCCTTCACAGCTCCGTAGGCAATCACCATGGTCTTGTAACTTGATAAATAAATAACTTGTGTAATGTTTATGTCCAGTTGCCGATGAGCACCGATATACGTTTTTTCTATAATTTCTCTTCATTATTTCTCTTCATATGACAAGGATTAAAAAGGATTTGCCAGTAGATTGTTGACTTGATTCATGATGATGACTGCTGGCTAAGATTATGAAAGTTTGTTGACATGATCAGTCCAATCAAAGCTACTGTACATATAACATGATATGATGTCATTTTATCTGTGGCCAATGACCTTGAGCCTTTGTGGATGGGCTCTTCTAATGGAACTATGGCAGCACCCAAAGGGCTAGAATTTTCGGGGTCTAGCCTTAGACTTGGTGGTGACATAGTGTCCCTATGTGTGTCAGAACACTGAGCCAATCACCGCAACGCTCTGTATTTTCTGCAGGCTTGCCCCACCACCACAGAAAGCACTGAGCTAGGCTGAAACAACTGCATTTTGGAGCTGCCTTACTCAAGACAACAAGAGACCATGTTTGTATGCGTCTTTATTAACTCAATGATATATATTTTTTACATTGTTTGCAAACTGATGTGAGACACTGTATTAATGCCAAAATAACATGCAAAATAGGGGGGCTCAAAACAGGGGGGTCGCCACTGATTCTTCTATAGAAAGTATGGCACATTTGAATAGATTGTCTGGCCTTTTTGATCTAGGTAAATTCACAAGCCCCAACACATGAAAAGTTTTTAAATAGCACAATGGTAAAGCATCCATACATTCTCAGTGTCAGATGTAGTGGAGCTCCATCATTTCCTGAAGAATCTCCTCCAAGGCCTCCTCCGTGGTCAGCTTGCTCCGTGGTCAGCTTGCTCCGTGGTCAGCTTGGGAGGCTTGTGACAGCCAATGAACTACAACAAATCAATCCCACTACAAATCTAGTCAATTCGGGAAAAGTGGAAAAACTCTGAAAATGTCTGTTTTTGTCTTGGATCATGATGACTACAAATGCAGAGTTAGAAGTGTGAACACAATTGGGTCCACAGCAAATATGGTTGACAGTCCCTTAGATAAGAGTGACAAGGAGGGGCGTTTGACTATCAATTATACCTTCAGTACTACACGAGTGTGTGGCGATTCATTTACGATTGGGCATTAGAGTAGTCTACATCCTTGGTGTCCTCCAGGGTGGTGTAGGTGTAGTCTGCAGGGACTGTAGGAGTGGAGGTGGCGGCTGGTCTGGACAATGTGTCTCATGAGAGCCACCTGCTCCCCCAGCATGTTGAGTGCAAACACAGCAGGGCTGTATGCACTGAGGGCCGGGGATGAGAGACACAATAGAGGTGTGGTCAGTAGGACGAAGAGCTGAGCCTTTCCTATTTAGATAAGAGATTATGCTTCAGGCATTGTGTTAAACAATGGTGACAATGAGGTCACCAAAACCAATGATGTATACTGAACACAAATATAAATGCAACGTGCAACAATTTCAAAGATTTACTGAGTTACAGATCATATAAGGAAATCAGTCAATTGAAATACATTAATTAGGCCCTAATCTATGGATTTCACATGACTGGGCAGGGGTACAGCAATAGGTGGGTCTGGGAGGGCATAGGCCAACCCACTGGGGAGCCAGGCCCAGCCAATCAGGATGAGTTTTTCCCCACAAAAGGGCTTTATTACAGACAGAAATACTCCTCAGCCCCCACCAACCTTAGATGATCCCGCAGGTGATGAAGCCGGATGTGGAGTTCCTGGCCTGACGTGGTTACACGTGGTCTGCAGTTGTGAGGCCAGTTGGACGTACTGCCAAAATCTCTAAAACGACATGGTTACACGTCATTATGGTAGAGAAATTAACATTCAATTCTCTGGCAACGGCACTGGTGGACATTCCTGCAGTCAACATGCCAAATGCACGCTCCCTCAAAACTTGACACATCTGTGGCATTGTGTTGTGTGACAAAACTGCACATTTTATTGTGGCCTTTTAATTGTCACCCAGCACAAGGTGCACCTGCGTAATGATCATGTTGTTTAATCAGCTTCTTGATATGCCACACTTGTCAGGTGGATGGATTATCTTGGTGAAGGAGAAACGCTCACTAATAGGGACATAAACAAATTTATGCCCAAAATTTGAGAGGAATAATTTTTTTGTGCCTATGGAACATTTCTGGGATTGTTTTTTTCGGCTCATGTAACATGCGACCAACAGTTTACATGTTGGATTTATGTTTTTGTTCAGTGTATAGAAACCCTGGATTGCTGATGCTGTTTATTGGCCAATGAGAGGCTTTGAAGCCAATGACTCCCCAGGAGTCCTCCATAGGAATGAATGGAATTCTATAGTATTTCAATTAAATGTTTCAAGGACAAAATGACATGCATTTACGGAAAATGGTTTATATATTTTTTTATTTGTATGTTTAGCTCACATAATATAATTTAAAAGTATGCATTAAGGTGTCTATAATGGAATAAATGTGGCAAAAACAAATGTAGATATTAATAGATGCATTTCTATAGCTCCCTTAAAAAAAATTACAATGGTGGGGGAGTGCCAAGATGGTATGGGCACAGTGGCTTCAAAACATCGCCACCTGTCAATCATCGAGTGTATATATAAATAACTGGGTGAACAGTGCATCAACTACTGTAGCATGACTCGTGTTGTAGCAGAAAATCCCAAAACTACTTTAGAAGTTTGAGGCTCAACTGAGTAATTTTATTATATGCTTTTATTGTTTTTTTTATGAGTGAGAATTCTGCCTCTATCATCTGAACCCTGGCTGTAAAGACACACCCTCCACGGCCTCTGCACTGACGGTGACTCGCCTCGGGTTTCATCCACATAGGCCATCCCAACCGCCGGCCTAGGGCTGCCATACCTACACAGACAGACGGGTAGACATTTTTACATTACACTGACTAAAATGCAAATGTCTTTCATTGTTGCAAATGTTACTGTATTTAGTTAGTGTACAAACCACTGACCGGGTGAAGGCCAGTCCGTCTGGTTGGGTCTGCACCGCTGACCAGGTGAAGGCCAGTCCGTCTGGTTGGGTCTGCACCGCTGACCAGGTGAGGCCAGTCCGTCTGGTTGGGTCTGCACCGCTGACCAGGTGAAGGCCAGTCTGTCTGGTTGGGTCTGCACCGCTGACCAGGTGAAGGCCAGTCCGTCTGGTTGGGTCTGCACCGCTGACCAGGTGAAGGCCAGTCCGTCTGGTTGGGTCTGCACCGGGGCCTCTCTCACACACCTGGGCCAGCGTCTCTTCAAAACTTGAGACGGCATGATCGTTTCAGCCACAGAATGGGAGCGAGATGATCTGGAATAGAAAGCCCTGCTGCCACTGAATGAATCAGCGATTCTACTGTAGTCTGTGTGGGTGATGTGGGACTGACTGTCCTTCTCCGAGACACTGGAGTACTTGTCGCTCCAAGATGTGTCTGAGACGCTGTAGTCCATGACCTTGCTGACCTCCAACGCGTCTTTGTCCCCATCTCTGTCTCCCAGGTGCTCGGAGATCTCGCTGACACTACTCCTGTCTGTTTCAGTCTTGATCTCACTCTCAATGTCACTCTTGTAGTCCTCCCTAGGCTCTACTGATGGGATCCTCTCCTCACACCTCCAGTACCACTGGCTGTCATTATCACCACTGGCTGTCATTATCACCACTGGCTGTCATTATCACCACTGGCTGTCATTATCACCACTGGCTGTCATTATCACCCACCTTTTTTGTTGTTGTTTGTTTTCTCCGACATTCCAAGCGTGACCGGTGCGAGGTCGTCCAGTGACAAAATATTAATGTTGAATTCTGCAGAGAAAACATGACTTCATGAATCAACTGGACTCAGTAAATTATATCAAAAACACTATCTCTGGTTAACTAGCACTCAAAACATATTCTTGAAGAAAGTTTCTCATTTCATATTGCTTTTCACTACAACTCTACAGACATTCGACAAATGACCTGGCTTACCATCAGAGACTCCACTTCTCTCACTGACGGCATCATTGGAGGGCAGGTCCTCAGAGAAGAGCTCCGCCAGAGCATCCAGGGCCTCAGAGAAGAGCTCCACCAGGGAGCACACCTCACTGAGGGCTGACACTGAGGACCGGGAGGGTTTGAGGTGCCTGGCCCGTGTGGAGCCCTGACTGCCTGGGGAGGGGGCGTAGCTGTAGGGCGATGGAGAGAGGACTACTGAGGCACTGCGGATGGAGAGAGGACTGCGTTGGTCCAGGGCTCGGCTGGAGAAGCGACTGGGTGATCCGCTGCACGGAGGAGAGGGTGGAGAGCGGGACTGGGCTCTGACTGACGATGATCGGTCTGCCAGTGGAGGTGAGGGGGAAACCTGGCTGCTTTTGATGAACAACTGTGGAATATAAGAAAAAGGACAGATGGGTGGTTAGATTACACATTTCTGGTACTAAATTGCTACTATTGTGAGCTACCTTTCTAGTTGTCATCTGTGAGGATTCTCTTGCTTCTTTGTGCAGGCTATACACTGACGACTCAAAAGAGCCCCCCAGGAGCTTCCTCATATCCTCCTCATCACTGTCTAGAGTCATACCTCTACCGGCCACCCTTATTGGAGTACCGGGTTTGGAACTACCCTATGGCATGGCATCAAGATCCAGGCTTTTCTCCTTTGGCGCTACAGCAGGTATAGGTGATACATGCACTCTCTTCTTCAGGAAGCGTTTCCTTCATGCTGAGGTCACTGCTGGACTGGGCAGGCAGGGGCTTCTCCTTCTCCTGGGGGGCTGTTGGTATACTCCTATCAGCCAACATCGCTGGTCCGTCCCTGGCCTGTTGACAATTTCGGATGCGGTTCTCTATGACAGCCAGTCGGCTCAGGGCCGCGCTCTGTGAGCTCCTCTGTGATGTGGACTCGACTGACTATGTCTGAGTCCAGCTCAGGGCTGGAGGTTGGCTGGTAGCTGCAGCAGGTGGAGGAAGAACCTGCTACCCCCACCCCCTCCAAAGCCCTCTGGTGGTGGGTCATCCCTCCCCAGCTTTTTGTTGATGATGTCATTGGGTTGGCACCCACCGAGTCCTCTAAGGATAACAATAGGTCGCTCAGGTCCTGGAATGGGGTTTGTCTGGCTTGTGAAGTGTTTCTCCTGTTGGCAATGACTTCCACATACCCCTGGGGAGATAACAACAAGAATGTCAAACATTCTGTGTATACTTTCTGGCCACGATTGTTGGATTTTGGGGTAGGTAACTAAATTACCAAGCATTGAGTGTATTAAGTGGTGGACTTAGTGGATCTCCATGTGTTTTGGTTGTTCTTTTGGCCACATAACGCTCTGGGTCATCTTTTGAATCAAATCAAATCGTATTTGGCACATGCGCCGAATACAACAGCTGTAGATCTTACTGTGAAATGCTTACTTACAAGCCTTTCACCAACAATGCAGTTTTAAGAAAAATAAGAGAAATATTTACTTAATAAACTAAATATAAAAATACAAAAGTAACAATCAAATAATAATAACAAGGCTATATAGAGGGGGTACCAGTACCGAGTCAATGTGCAGGGGTACAGGTGAGTTGAGGTAATTGAGGTAATATGTACGTGTAGGTTGGGGTAAAGTGACTATGCATAGATAATAAACAGCGAGTAGCAGCAGAGTAAAGAAAAAGTTTAAAATATATATATTTAAAAGGGGGGGTCAATGCAAATAGTCTGGTTAGCCATTTTATTAGCTTTCAGCAGTCTTATGGCTTGAGGGTAGAAGCTGTTAAGAAGCCTTTTGGCTTGCCGTGCGGTAGCATAGAGAACAGTCTATAACTAGGGTGGCTGAAGTCTTTGCCAATTTTTAGGGCCTTCCTCTGACACCGCCTGGTATAAAGGCCCTGGATGGCAGGAAGCTTGGCCCCAGTGATGTACCCTCTGTAGCGCCTTGCGGTTGGAGACCGAACAGTTTCCATACCAGGCGATGATGCAACCAGTCAGGTGGCTCTCGATGATGCAGCTGTAGAACTTTTTGAGGATTTGAGGACCCATGCCAAATCTTTTCAGGTGTTGTGGTGTCCTCTTCACGATTGTCTTGGTGTATTTGGACCATGATAGTTGGTTGGTGATGTGGAGACCAAGGAACTTGAAGCTCTCAATAGGGGTGTGCACAGCCCCCCTTTTCCTGTAGTCCACGATCATCTCCTTTGTCTTGATCACATTGAGGGAGAGGTTGATGTCCTGGCACCACACTGCCAGGTCTCAAACTATAGTTTTGGCAAGTCAGTTAGGACATCTGCTTTGTGCATGACACAAGTAATTTTTCCAACAATTGTTTACAGATTATTTCCCTTATAATTCACTGTATCACAATTCCAGTGGGTAAGAAGTTTACATACACTAAGTTGACTGTGTCTTTAAACAGCTTGGAAAATTCCAGAAAATGATGTCATGGCTTTAGAAGCTTCTGATAGGCTAATTAACATAATTTGAGTCAATTGGAGGTGTACCTGTAGATGTATTTCAAGGCCTACCTTCAAACTCTTTGCTTGACATCATGAGAAAATCAAAAGAAATCAGCCAAGACCTCATAAAAAAATGTGTAGACCTCCACAAGTCTGGTTCATCCTTGGGAACAATTTCCAAACGCCTGAAGGTACCACATTCATCTGTACAAACAATAGTACGCAAGTATAAACACCATGGGACCACGCAGCCGTCACACCACTCAGGAAGGAGACGCGTTCTGTCTCCTAGAGATGAACGTACTTTGGTGCGAAAAGTGCAAATCAATCCCAGAACAACAGAAAAGGACCTTGTGAAGATGCTGGAGGAAACCGGTACAAAAGTATCTATATCCACAGTAAAATGAGTCCAATATCGACATAACCTGAAAGGCCGCTCAGCAAGGAAGAAGCCACTGCTCTAAAATAGCCATAAAAAAGCCAGACTACGGTTTGCAACTGCACATGGGGACAAAGATCATACTTTTTGGAGACATGTCCTCTGGTCTGATGAAACAAAAATAGAACTGTTTGGCCATAATGACCATTGTTATGTTAGGAGGAAAAAGGGGGACGCTTGCAAGCCGAAGAATACCATCCCAACCGTGAAGCACGGGGGTGGCAGCATCATGTTGTGGGGGTGCTTTGCTGCAGGAGGGACTGGTGCACTTCATAAAATAGATGCCATCATGAGGTAGGAAAATTATGTGGATATATTTAAGCAACATCTCAAGACATCAGTCAGGAAGTTAAAGCTTGATCGCAAATGGGTCTTCCAAATGGACAATGACCCCAAGCATACTTCCAAAGTTGTGGTAAAATGGCTTAAGGACAACAAAGTCAAGGTATTGGAGTGGCTATCACAAAGCCTTGACCTCAATCCTATAGAACATTTGTGGGCAGAACTGAAAAAGTGTGTGCGAGAAAGGAGGCCTACAAACCTGACTCAGTTACACCAGCTCTGTCAGGAGGAATGGGCCAAAATTCACCCAAATTATTATGGGAAGCTTGTGGAAGGCAACCCAAAACGTTTGATCCAAGTTAAACAATTTAAAGGCAATGCTACCAAATACTAATGGAGTGTATGTAAACTTCTGACCCACTGGGAATGTGAGGAAAGAAATAAAAGCTGAAATAAATAATTCTCTCTATTATTCTGACATTTCACATTCTTAAAGTAAAGTGGTGATACTTACTGACCTAAAACAGGTAATTCTTACTAGGATTAAATGTCAGAAATTGTGAAAAACTGAGTTTAAATGTATTTGGCTATGGTGTATATAAACTTCCGACTTCAACTGTATATACGTAAAGTGTATGTTAGCTGGTTCAACTAGCTAACTATTCAATAATACATTTTGTCTGCTTATCATTTTAGTTGTTCGTCGTTTTGATCATATAATAAATGCATGAATCGAGAATTTTGGAAACAGCAAAGCTATGCTTATCGTGGCAGTTAAAGAAAATCCAGTAAATTAGCTACTTAGCCTAGTAAGAAGCCTAAATGTACAGTACACTGGGTCATGTAGGCTACAACACGTACACAATTGCGTAGTTACAATGTATCCACCTGATTAGATGTATCCGTTTTGAGATTAACCTTGTAGCAATTACACTGTGTCCAACTTCAGTAAACAGCGACCCTCATACCCATGGGACGAGTCGTGGTTTACCAGAGAGATCATTGGGCCCAAAATCGGTCTTCTCCAGCAGGTGGCGTTTTTTGTATGGAGGTCAAAGAGTGTCGAATTTGGTTAATAAAACATGGAATGTATTATTTCCTAAGTGTGGTTTATTTGATCGAATATAAGTTTCGTAATGATTAGGTTGTTACGAGTGCACTGATATAAGTAGGACACATGACATCCAGGCAACTTTGAGAAATAACACTCTATATCGGAGTTGGGCCTGGTCGTCACTAGTTACCACAGCCATAAAGTCATAAAGCCGCCTATTTCTATCGTTTCTCTTCTTAAAATGTGATTCTAAACCTAACCTTAACCACAGTGCTAAATTTATGCCTAACCTTAAATCAAAACCAAAAAACGAATTTTTGTTTTCATTCATTTTTACGATAGGCCTAGCCAATTTTGACTTTGTGGCTGTTGTTTATGCGCGTATCTTAACTCTCCTTGGCTGGAATTGTCCCGACTGCCTTCCATTTTTTAATACATTTATTTTCATTTTCAGAGCGGCCCCTAGTGTATCTGGTGAAAATAATGGAGAATCTGTACGCGTCGGCACATTCTACGGAAACCTGCATGAGAAAAGGCAGTTTGCGTGCGTCCGTTCCCCTCGCCTCCTCAAAACCCATTAGAGGAGAAGGTTAGAGGGGCGGGACCTCTGACTTTCTCATCCAATGGGTTTAAGAAGGAGGCGAGGAGAGCGGACACGAGGAGGATGCAACTGAGATTATCCCTATGAAGTCATGACGTCTGAGTTTTATGGTTAGTGACCAAGAAAGGCTTTATTGTGTTACATGATTTCGTGGTGTGTGTGTCAACCTTGAGCAAGGGTGTATGACGTTTAATTTACTTTATTGCGGTGTGGAAAGTTGTATTTTGTTAGGATTTTAGGGAAACATTTGGACACAATGCACATTTGAATAATCACACTTGGTTCCCAAAATAAATTAATGTTCATCCACAATCTTACATATTTCCACAACATAAAACAATATTTTCTGTCCACTATCATTGCTCCTCGCAAATTCAGAGAAATGATTTCAAATATGGCCCGCTCTTCGATGTGGAGGAGTTTTAGAATTTGCCTCTAACCGCTGGTCCAGGGTCAGCTGTTATAGGTTAAAATTTGGGATTGGGCAATTTGACGCCAGACCGGTGGTGAGGGACTACTTCGGCCTCGAGCCGATGTGTAATCCGAGCACTTCCGAAAGATAAATCGTGGTCTCATTTCATTGGACAAGATCTCGTCCAATGAGCCACGGCCATCTGTGCAGGAATAGGGAATTATAAATGATCATATTACCTGTTTCCTTCAGCGTTTATAACCGACTTTCCGTGAAAAGCAACACACACAGTTTACCTGTACAGCGGTACGGTGAAAGCATGAGGGTCGCAGTGGCAATATTAGCAGTTTTTGCATCGGTAGCTGTCACCATTGACGCTACTGTATACTTCAAGGAACAATTTCAGGATGGAGGTAAATGTGCCTTTTGCTTTTCTGATCATTCTTAAAATGTTTCTATATGATAGAAAATGGTTTGGGGATCAAGGGCCCATACCGTACCTCTTGTCTAGATCAATTTGATATTTTAATCAACCATCTATGTTCTTTATGTGTGGAATAGTCAATATCCAGGCTATGGACTCCATTATGTCATTTTTATTGTTGAAACAACTTTTCTGTAATGTGGAACATGAGCTGTACACCCTGTTCGTCAGGGCATCTTTAAAGGGAATGGATATCATAAAATATCATTATGGTCAGCCTTTTTACAGCGATCACTGTGTAGAAGACACACACCTTCTTTTATTTAGAAAAATACATTTTGTAATAGTATCAAAGGGAAACAAATTTGTGTTTTTCTTCTCAAAGTATATGATTCAGCAGTGCACTGATCTGATCATAAGAAGTTCTTTCACTTGGCTTCTTTGACAGCCTGCAGTATTTATTCAATCATGTGATCTTTATTTAACTAGTCAGTTAAAAACCAATTCTTATTTACAATGACGGCATACCCTGGCCAAACCCTCCCCTAACCCGGACGATGCTGGGCCAATTGTGCTCCACCCTATGGGACTCCCGATCACGGCCGGTTGTGGTACAACACGGGAACGAACCAGGGCCTGTAGTGACTCCTCTAGCACTGAGATACAGTGCCTTAGACCGCTGCGCCACTCGAGAGACTTCCCTAGATCTTGACTAATCAGATTGTAAATGTTGTTTTCAGATGCATGGAAGAGTCGGTGGCTTGTATCAGAGCACAAGTCAGACTATGGCGAGTGGAAACTGACTGCTGGGAAGTTTTATGGTGACGCTGAGGCCGATAAAGGTGAGCTGAATGGGAATATATTGTAGTTTGATCACGGCAAGATGTTTCAATATGGTGATTTTTCCAGATCCTTCACTAAGTCTGAGTTTGCATATGCCAAATGGTTGCAAATGGCTCCTTAGATTGTGGATTGTTCTAAATGTAAAATGTATTCTCTAGTCTCAACCCTAATCAAAATGTAATCCACATGACACACAGTACTGTATCATTATGCATCACTCACTTCCTATACCTGGGTGCAATTAAACCTACTGATGCTAATGTGTCTTACCTGTCTCGTAGGTCTCCAGACCAGCCAGGATGCCCGTTTCTATGCTCTCTCCAGCCGCTTTGAACCCTTCAGCAACGAGGGAAAGTCCCTGGTGGTCCAGTTCACTGTCAAACACGAGCAGAAGATTGACTGTGGGGGCGGATATGTCAAAATCTTCCCAGCAGACCTAGACCAGGCAGCTATGCACGGGGACTCGCAGTATTACATCATGTTTGGTGAGTGTGTGTGCAGAGCACCACTAGTTTTTCTGACTGAGGAGTGACTTTTAGTCAGAGATGAATCCCTCTCTGTTATTTTCGTGACCCTCGGTCATTTACATTTTAGTCATTTAGCAGAGACATTCATTCAGTGAGACATTTTTAGAAATGCCTGAATTTTACTGGTAGATTCTGTATTTTATTGACCTAGCAATCAATAGATTAAGTTCTTTACCCATCCATCCCACAGGGCCTGACATCTGTGGCTACAGCACCAAGAAGGTTCATGTCATCTTCAACTACAAAGGCAAGAACCACCTCATCAAGAAAGAAATCAAATGCAAGGTGTGCCATTTTAAATCCCTCAGCATTGCATTCCTTTACTGCATATTACCTGCCAGGCCTTACCTCTAACCTCTGCTGTTCTCCCCGTTGTCTTTTCAGGATGACGAGCTGACACATCTGTACACTCTGATCCTGAACCCGGACCAGACATACGAGGTGAAGATCAACAATGAGAAGGTGGAGTCAGGCACTCTGGAGGATGACTGGGACATTTTGCCCCCAAAGACTGTCAAGGACCCTGAGGCCAAGAAGCCAGAGGACTGGGACGACAGGGCCAAAATCGACGACCCTACCGACACCAAGCCAGAGGTGAGCGTCTTTGAATGAAGAGATTTGATCAAACATAAGCCAGCATGGATATAAGTCCTATCACAATCAGGTTTGAGAAATGTTATGCAAAGTCCACAGTAACATCTAAGGAGAGGTACTGCTACTGGGAATGACAAAGTAATGAAGAGGTGGGGTACTTTTTGTTTTCATTGGTGTCCAGGCAGTACTGTTTCGCTCTTCAGCCCAGTGCATCTAGTCAAAAAACACAGTTCCATCAATCCACTTTGTAAAATGGACAGATGATGCCAAAGTTTCCCCAAGGCTAGTTACTCTTACATAAAGGCCACAAAATGGAATCAGCACAGCCTATAATGAGTTGATAGGTATCACATTTGATTTTGCCACAGTATGGACCCATTGTGTTTAACAAATGGTCTTTCTCCCTGCATTTAACAGTAAATTTACATTTACGTCATTTAGCAGACGCTCTCATCCAGAGCGACTTACAAATTGGTGCATTCACCTTATGATATCCAGTGGATAAATGGACTAAGGCCAATGAGAATTACCTTTATTGTGTCCTGGTTTAGTTTCAGGAGTGATCTCTTTTGTCCAAAGCACATTGTTTAGTTCTGTCACTGACCAAGTTGTAACTAATATTGAACTTTCTCTCTAGGACTGGGAGAAGCCCGAGAACATCCCTGACCCTGATGCTAAGATCCCTGATGACTGGGATGTGGACATGGATGGCGAGTGGGAGCCTCCTATGATTCCCAACCCAGAGTACCAGGTACAGACTGAGTTTGTACCAGTTGCTGATAACACTTAAATATAACTTTCATGAATAAAGTTATAAATGCTTATTAAACTTGTTATGTTAATACGTTCTAGAATACTCATGTATGCATAGCATATACTTATAAATAACTTATTCATAAGAATTAAACTATCATAGTGTTTTCCTTCCATGATTTAAATCTGCATTATACAGCTAGTGCACCACAGGTAGTCTTATATCTGGCCTTATCTTTCCAGGGAGAGTGGAAGGCAAAGCAGATTGACAACCCTGAGTACAAAGGTGCCTGGGTGCACCCTGAGATCGATAACCCTGAGTACACAGCCGATGCCTCCATCTACAAGTTTGACAACATTGGAGTGTTGGGTCTGGACCTGTGGCAGGTATGTTAGACCTCAGACAATGAATGTGAATGTTGTTGGTGAAGGGTAATTATGGGCTTGATGTTAAAGTTGTTTGTCTCTTTTATAGGTGAAGTCTGGAACCATCTTTGACAACTTCCTGATCGGTGATGATATAAAAGAGGCTGAGGAGTTTGGAAACGAGACATGGGGAGCTACAAAGGTAGGATTTTTTTTTTTAATTTCAGAATAAGTTTCTGTTTTTCATAAGTTAGTAAGAGTTCAGTTTGATATTCATTTTCAAATGGAAGACAGAAATACACCAGTCCCACAGTACTCTCTCTCAATGACCCATTTTCCTCCTTCGCAAAACAGGATCCAGAAAAGAAAATGAAGGATGCACAGGAGGAGGAGGAGAGGAAAGCGAGAGAAGAGGAGGAGAAGAGCAAGGACACTGCTGATGATGAGGGGGATGAAGATGAGGATGAGCCAGAGGAGGAGGACGATGACAGCCCAACGGAAGAGGAGGAAGGGGAAGATCCCAAGAAGGACAAGGACGAGTTGTAAATGAAACCGGATAGAGAACGTGTCTGTCCTGCCCTATCTCCTCGCCGATGGAGTGACTGCTGTGCATCATCACATTGAGTAATACCCTATGGACTTGGCACTCATGTGGAAACCTATTTTTCAGGTGTAGGGGTGGGAAAGGGGCAGGCAATGTTTGCCTTTTTTAGAGGTTCACTTTTTTTTTGAAAGAGTTTAGGGTTGAAGAACTGGGTTTAAGTTTTTAGTTTCTGTCAGTTTAATTTAAGATATTTTCCCCTTTGTTCAGAATGTGGTCTATCATGTCCATGTGTCCTACAGTTGCTCTAGGTGCTGCTGCCACCGGCTCCCTTGCTTTTATCATCAGCTACCATCAGTTCATCCCTTCAGTGTCAAAGAAAATGATTATTTCCCCATATTTGTCATCAGTCTTACCAGATGTTGTCTATGTTGGGAAACAAATCAGGGGCATATCAGTTGTCGTTTCTTTACTTTTTTTCTAAATGATTTATTTTTATACAGTTGTATGCAGTACTGTACTATACATTATTATTAACCTCTGTTTAATTTATTCCCACAATCATCCTCTGTATGTCCACCATGCCCATGCTCTGTGTTGTACGTGTTGGCCCACAGGCCTTGCTTTAGTTGTATGGCAGCTGCAGAGATGACCGTATGAGACTTAAGGATCTAAACTGTGACTCAGTCTTTTTTTTGTTTGTTTCTCAAAACATGCGACTGTCCCCATGGCACACCGTCTTTGAGTTTCAGTAAATAAATGAACTTTTTCTTTCAACAATACTGTAAGTATTTCTAGAGAAGTTAGATGGCTTCTGATTTTGTGATATGGGTTGGTCTTAGTATTTCTAAAATGGGGTTGAAGACCTACTGTAGACACTCTGTCAACAGTATCAAAGTGGATATCTCTAAATGTGTCTTGTGATGCTGATCTGGACATTTGCCTGAAGGCCGAGATACTACTAAGGCAAGTAGAGTTGACACAGTAGCAAAACCTTTAAATGAGTAGAGACACTCTTGACCATGCTTGAGTGTGTTTTCCCATCCTGAGGACACTGGCCTTTTCGCCTAAACTGTATTCTGGGACAATCCATACACGGATACTTAAATGCATGCAATTTTGACATTACTCAACATATATATATAAAACTCTTTGTTTCCATTCTAAGTTTACAATTCCCTGACTGATACTTTAAAGAATGAATATTTCTCCGTCAGTCATGTTTTAAATGCTCTTTTAAATCCCCCAAAATAATTTACTAAGTCATTTTGTTTTAAGAGGTGGGACCAGAAGGTATTTGATATTGGGTAAACCATCACATGCACGTGCCATCGATGGGTGGAATTTAGATCCACGAGGTACAGTATACCCCCTAGCAGTATGTCTTGTCTCAGGCCGCAAGTAGATGGCGTCTGACTACACTACAACACAACCAATACAGCGAGATAGCTGAGTCACAGAACTAGGTAGGCTACTGTGGAAAAAGCAACAGTACAGAAACGGGTGTGAACACGGTTACAGAAGCACTTGGCAATTATCGGGAATCGTCTTGAAGATGTTGTCCATAACGTTGAAGACGCTTCAGCAGCAAACGTTTAACATCGAAATAGATCCAGAACTAACGGTGAGTAGTGGAAGTTAGTGACTCCGGTAAATACGCTTGAGGCCGGGGGAGAGGGGCTAGGAGCAACCAGGGCCTTGGCCAATGCGATCTAATCAGGAGAGGGGGGTGCTGTTTTAGATCATGTTTTCGTTGTTCATGTCACATTGTAACTGTTTGGTGTTGGTGTCAAATCGCGATTTTCGTTGCGCTTCAGAGATTACTTGGCTGTATGCTCATGAATGACGATGCAAGATTTCACGAGCCTGGTATAGGTACCTCGGAGGCGCACTCGTGTACCCCTAATTCTGGACTGTAGGAATCGGGTGGAGGGGGGCGTTCTGTACATTTGTTATGACAAAGGTGTGTATTTGTTTATACACTTTAGGCCTATATCGAATTTATGTTTTGTATAATTGAGGCTGTTAAATTACCCACCTCTAGCAATAACAGTAAATGAGTAGACTAATAATATTAGAATAATAATGATAGTAATGATGAATACAAATATGCATTTGATATCATCTACATTACAACTATTCATTTTCTCTATAGAAATAACGCCATACCCAATTAGCGGGCTATCGATTATTACAATTTATTTAAAAAAAAAAGATAATTACACAATATTATGACAGTTGTTTTCAATACTTTTCTAGTGTCAGCACATAGTCTGCTTTGCATATTCATCTGCTCTATATACTTGGCTTAATTTACAGGCGATGTTTCCCCTTTAGAATGCAACTACCAGAATACCTCACCTAGCAGTAACCTCTAGGGTTCTTCTACCTTAAGAGTTGCGTTCTACTATAGCACTGCTGTCAATGAGAACGCTTTCCCTGTCAACTCACCTGGTAAAAAGGTGTAGCTACATACACCTGATTAGCAAGACCCTGATTTGTTTAATCGGGTGTGTTAGCAGTAGCACAGGTCTTGAACAAAAGCCTGCATACCCCGAGGATCCACGGGATCAGGATTGCTTTAGTGTAACCTTTAGATGTAAATAGTAGTACTGAAAGTGCCCACTAAAGGCCTTAAGTATGGCTGTGCACAAGCTATGGTATCTGTGTTATAAACTCTTTCTCTAGGCCTTTAGCGCTGATTGACTGACAGGTAGAATACATTACTGGCAACAACACTGTGGTTAGCAACTCTACAGCTCCGTTTTAAAACGGGAACGTTTATTACTGTATCATTAATGTGTGTAGTGCATGTCAACATTAAAAATACATTAATGGTCTATCACATAAGGGAATGTAGATCGATTGAAATGCATCTGTCAATGAATGTATCTGTATACTTCCTCGAAGCACTCACAACAAGGTGAAGTAATGACTGAACGTGAATGACAGTTTTTCACTCCAAATCCCATAATCCTCTGCTTTATGACTGAGATGAGACATATCATGTGTCACCATGTTAGGTTCAGTAGAGATGATCAGAATGTCCTGCCCATAGAGATACAACTAAATGGGCTCTATCTCTAGTCCTGTGTAACAGCGTGTCATTCTGTCATTCTGTTATTGGCAGGTAAAAGCCCTGAAGGAGAAGATTGAGGTTGAGAAAGGGAAGGTTGGCTATCCAGCTGCAGGGCAAAAGCTCATCTATGCAGGTAAGCGAGGCATCTTCTCTCTAACTGCGTTGTTGGAGTAATCTTGAATATGAATCCGACACATCTGGAATGTTGTAGCCTATATATTTAATTTAACAGGTTCTTCTTGTTGGGTTATTATAGGCAAAATCTTGAATGATGACATACCTTTAAAAGACTACAAAATTGATGAGAAAAACTTTGTGGTGGTCATGGTTACAAAGGTAAGATTTCAACACTGTTTGAATGAATTGTTTGGTAACCATTCATATGTGAGGATAATATGGAAATGATTCCTTTATAGTAAACCTTAATAAAGGACAAACAAGACAGCCATTAATGTGATAATAATACTGTCATTACAGCGTTAATGATAGTAAAAGCAGGAGTTTATCATTTGTATTATCTAAAGATGAGATAGTTGTTTGTAGTCACTGTGGTCATCTCTGGGCAGTCCTTTTTGTTGTCTCCCTACAGCCCAAACCTCCAGCTCCTCCACAGATTTCTCCTCAGGCAACCCCAGCCCCAGCCTCTAGCCCTGCTCCCGCCCCTGCACCTCCTGTTGTTTCTGGGCTGTCCCTGTCAGACATTACCTGTTCTACTTCTCCTGCCCCCATGGAGATCTCAACCCTCTCCCCTACACCCACACCCGCCCCTGCCTCAAACCCCACAAAATCAGTGGAGCCCTCCACACCCCCATCCCCTGCACCAGCCCCTGCTTCTATTCCCCCTGAAGCTCTGGGGGCCAGTGCAGCACCTGCCACAGCAGCATGCCCCGTCCCTGTCTCACCCTCAGAGGACAAGCCTCACGGGGAGCACCTCGAACTGCCCCTCACCACAGCGCCAGCCCTCTCCTCCTCTAGGTATTGACATATGATAACATATTTTGGATGGCTAGCATATTTTTTGTTAATAAATGTCTGTTTTAATCAATGCTTTTTTTTAAATAAATGGGATCTGTTTTAATCAATGCTTTTTCTCTCAACAGCCTTGTTGATGACTTAAGTCTCTTGGAAGAAGCAGCATCAATACTGGGTAATGAAGAGTCTAGTCTAATCTTTCACATCACAATATCGTTCTTCGTCTTCCCGTTGATTTATGACCCTGTATCTTATTCCCCTCTCTCGCTGCGAGCCAGTGACAGGACAAGCGTATGAGAATCTGGTGTCTGAAATCATGTCTATGGGATATGAAAGGGAGCAGGTTATTGCAGCGCTGCGAGCCAGTTACAACAACCCAGACAGAGCCGTGGAGTACCTGCTAATGGTGAATTTCTCTCCTATCAGTGATTTCATGGTAAATTAGTGTATTATTACCTGGAAGCAGTGGAGACAATTCCAACGTTACATCACATTCTTTTCCATCTGAAAACTCAGTGCCAGACTCTACTGACAATCTGACAGCAGTATGCACACATAATACAAAAGGATTTTCAGTCCCAAAGCTGTACACAGTTCACGGTGTGTTTATCCATCTATGTCCATTACAATGAGAAGCTCTTTGATCACTTGCAAAAGAGCAATCAATATAAATGCACTTCATTAGTATTATTTCATTTTCCTGAGGGATCATAAATTCTTCTCTCCACATCCTCCAGGGGATTCCGTCCGAGGCTGACCTTCCGCCAGTGGAAGCGCTCCAACCCACAGCTCCGGCCAACCTCAATCCCACTGCCCCAGTTCCTGCCCCAGCCTCTGCTCCAGCCACAGATATAGCCCAGCCCCCACAAGCAGCCACCAGTGAGACCCCCCCCCCCCCCCCCCCCTCTTCTGTTGTTCTTTTACCAGGCCTATGTCGCTCTCATACCAACCAATCATTTCTCTGGACACACACTGCCAGGCCCGGTCCTGGCTGTTCTGCCGCCTTAGGCGATACAAAAAAGTTGACGCCCTCCTTTCCCCGCAAAACTAGAATAGTGTAGCCTACGGTGTCGTACCGTTTGTAAAACAGGCAGTTGCATTTACTTTATTTAGCCTAGTCCTGATTCCTAATCAAGGCTTAATTAAAACCAATCATTTTGTCTATTTAAGATCTGCATATCATCTACCCAAATTTATCAGGAGTTATTTTGCACCTATTTGCAATCAGAATCAATGTGTTTACACAGCGGGAAACTCAGAAGTGTTTTCTTCGCTATGATCAGACGAATAGGCCTACAATTGAAATGACTGATTCGTTACAATTTAGCCCACGGAGTGAAACTCTCGGACAGCAGTCGTGAATAGCTTCATTTTATTCCATATTGTCCATTTTATTTTAACCTGCTCTGTTTTTAGGATGTGGTGTTTGTTAACCTTTTAGTGCAGTGGGCTAAATCAGGGTCACACACAGTGTTTCTCGGTAGTCTTAAACAAATCTACTTTGAAACTAAAGTATACACCTCACACACATGGTTATGGCCTTAAAAAAAGAAGACACCTGTACCATGTCAGATATAGAGTTGAAATGTATTACATTTGAGTTCGCATCCCAATATTAGACTTCATATAAATCACAGAAGACTGAAATATAACAAAACTTTTGTCGTAAAAAACAAGAATTATTTATTAATTATAAAATTATGAAAAATATGAATAATATTCCACCCATGAGACCAAAGAGGGCGCTTTTGGTCATTGACTGCAGGAAAGGGCTACCATGCAAAGTAATGTTCAAATCAAAACACGTTTTTTATTTGATAGGGCACCATTTAGACTATTTGATCAGAGATGTGCATGATGTAAAAAATAAAAGGTCTGTCCCATAACATTTTCATAAATATGGTCTCCAGTTTGTAGGCTACAAGTAAGCATTTCACTGTTCGTCTAGTCTAGTGACTCCTGTGCTGGGCCGGGTGCAGTGCACGCTGACACAGTCGCCAGGTGTACGGTGTTTCCTCCGACACATCGGTGCGGCTGGCTTCTGGGTTAAGTGGACATTGTGTCAAGAAGCAGGCCGGCTTGGTTGGGTTGTGTTTCGGAGGACGCACGGCTTTCGACCTTTGCCTCTCCCGAGTCCGTACGGGAGTTGTAGCGATGGGACAAGACTATAACTACCAACTGGATACCACGAAATTGGGGAGAAAAAGGGGGAGACATTTTTTTTATGTTTACTAATTAATTACAAATGAAAAGTTGAAATGGCTTGAGTCAATAAGTAGTCATCCCCTTCGTTATGGCAAGCCTAAATAAGCTCAGGAGTAAAAATGTGCTTAACAAGTCACATAATAAGTTGGATGGATTCACTCTGTGTGCAATAATAGTGTTTAACATGATTTTTGAATGACTACTTCATCTTTGTAGCCCACACATTATCTTTAAGGTCTCTCAATCGAATTTCAAACACTGATTCAACCACAAAGACCAGGGAAGTTTTCCAATGCCTTGCAAAGAAGGGCACCTTTAGGTAGATGGGTAAAAATGATGATCAATGATCAACAACAAATTTGACAGAGCTTGAAGAATTTTGAAAATAATAATGGGCAAATGTTTCACAATCTAGGTGTGGAAAGCGCTTAGAGACTTACCTAGAAAAACTCACAGTTGTAATCGCTGCCAAAGGTAATTCTACACTTATTGACTCAGGGGTGTGAATACTTATGTAAAGTCTCTATTTTCTATTTCATTTTCGATGCATTTGCAAAAATGTCAAAAAATATGTTTTTACTTTGTCATTATGGGGTATTAGGCATAGATGGGTAGAACAAAAAGTACTCCATTTTGAATTCAGGCTATAACGCAATTTTGGGGGAAATAAGTCAAGGGGTATGAATACTTTCTGAAGGCACCATATATACGTTTTCATCGTTTTTAGGCAGAATTATGTCTGGTGTTATGTGTTGTTGGAGGTGTGTCTTGGTCAGTTTAGTTTGGAAAATGCAGCACTCGTCAATCTGCCACCCTAGGTGGCCGCCTAATCCTTCCTAATGGGCAGGCCAGCCCCTGCTGTCAGCTCAGTACTCTGTTTCATAGAAGTTTTTGAACTTTGTGCCCATTCTTGTTTTGCAACAGGCGCAGTGTCTTCAACCCAGCAGCTCCCCTCGTCTGGTGGGCTGACTGGTGTGCTTTCTGGTGGGCTAACTGGTGGGCTAACTGGTGGGCTTACTGGTGGCGGTACTGGGGGTGGGAACCCTCTCGAGTTCCTGAGGAACCAGCCACAATTCCAGCAGATGAGACAGATCATCCAGAAAAACCCAGCTCTTCTTCCTGCCCTGCTCCAGCAGCTGGGCAGAGATAACCCCCAGTTGCTGCAGGTTAGTGGGGAGACCGGACATCCCAGTGTCTGCATACTGTCTCTCTCCATCCACGTAGCCATGCTTATCAGCTTGGCTTTCCAGACACAAGCTGGACTGATGGAAGGCTGGGGATATTCTGTCGTTTAGATTCTGTTTTGTTTTAGCCTACTAAAAAGGAAATCCTATTTGTATTCGTAAGGGTTAGTAGGGAGACGTTCTTTCTTTGCAGCAAATTACCCAGCACCAGGAGAGGTTTGTGCAGATGCTGAACGAGCCTCAAGGAGGAGAGATGGTAGAGGAGGGAGCTGAGGCCCAGGGGGCGCCACAGACTAACTACATCCAGGTCACCCCACAAGAGAAGGAGGCCATCGAGAGGGTAGGATTATTTATGGTTACTAATTATGATTTAACTCATTAAATATTACGTTATCTATTGGTAAGCTCCCTGTGTGTTATTGGTTATGTGTTTCTGAGCTGACTGTTGCCAATGTGTTTTCATTACAGTTAAAAGCCTTGGGATTTCCAGAGGGACTTGTCATTCAAGCATATTTTGCATGTGAGAAGAACGAGAATCTAGCTGCCAATTTTCTGCTCCAACAAACATTTGATGACGAGTGAACGTGCCTGCGTTGGCATGAAGGGGAAGAATGGAGGGCTAGAGAATGAGTAATAGTGCTCCAGAATGTGCTTTTGAAGGAAGGAGTGGAAAAGGTTACCCAAAGTGACTGGTCTTCCAGGATGCTTTTCATTGGACAAAGACGTGATGTGTTGTTACTGTGAGCTAGGCCTTCTCCATTCTGAGTGTTAGATCTCCGTGGGCTCTCTCTCTCTCTCTCTCTCTCTCTCTCACTGCTGCTATTACTGCTCCTTGTGCCGTGTCCATCTATAGAGTTACAGTGGCAGCTTGCCCTCACCATATATTGCTTTTCAATCCCTCGCAAATAAAACCCCAAACATACATTAGCTGGTTGATTCATATTTGTTATGTGAGCCTCATCTCTTGGGAAAATATAATTGAGTGTCCTGTGATAAAATGACATAACCAGCAAAATGGCCATGGAACTCAAGTGTGTTGTTTGTTTTATAGGCCGAGGCTGCGAATCCGACATTTCTCGACCCTCCTTTCTGACAACTAAAGGTCCCGAAGCTTCTGCGCATGTGTGGGATTCTTTACTCTACTCACAGTCAGCTCTTCTAATACAGAACCCCCCTTCACATTTCTCACTGTCAATTGTGAATTCTTAAAATTTTACCGCTGAAATGCCCATGCAGCATCTGCATACCAACCTTGTGATCTCAATCAGTTTCATGGGGATATGCATTTAGATCTTCTTATACAGTGTTGTTTAGAAATATGTACAGTGTTGTTTAGAAATAGCTTACAGTGTTGTTTAGAAATATGTACAGTGTTGTTTAGAAATAGCTTACAGTGTTGTTTAGAAATATGTACAGTGTTGTTTAGAAATATTTACAGTGTTGTTTAGAAATATGTACAGTGTTGTTTAGAAATAGCTTACAGTGTTGTTTAGAAATATGTACAGTGTTGTTTAGAAATATGTACAGTGTTGTTTAGAAATATGTACAGTGTTGTTTAGAAATATGTACAGTGTTGTTTAGAAATATTTACAGTGTTGTTTAGAAATATTTACAGTGTTGTTTAGAAATATGTACAGTGTTTTTTAGAAATAGCTTACAGTGTTGTTTAGAAATATGTACAGTGTTGTTTAGAAATAGCTTACAGTGTTGTTTAGAAATATGTACAGTGATTGAATTTTAGAGCAGATGGTGCTTAGTTTCAATCAAAGCAAATATTATGCCTAGTGGCGCACACTTGTGATTTGGCCACATGAGAGAAAAATCCAACCCTTCCCACAATCATCTTAAAATCTCATACGAAATTAGGTTTGTGTTTTTTGTCTTACAGTAACGTTATACTATGCTATTATATTCGGTTCTGTTATGTAGAATACTGTCATTATGTGATGTTGCAGACATTGATTCAGCTTTGATCTAACTTTATTAATAAAGCCCCGTTCACCAGAGCAGAGAGTAGCCTGTTCTCTATGAGTAGAGCAGAGACTGTACGTAAAGTAGAGAATTCCGCACACATGCAAACGCTTCGGGACCTTTAGCTGTTGGGAAGAGGGGTCCAGAATCCGCAGCCACTCCGTTGTTTTATTATTTGTCTCCACAAAGCTTCTTATTTCTCTCAGCTGATCATTACTGTCCAACTTTTCCAATATGTTTGTCTTCTTCAGACAAATGGAACTGGGATATTTTGCCAATGAAGTGTCATATTAATGTTGGAGAGTTGCTTTGTCACTTTATTTGACTGTTACAAAGGGAACATTTCTTTGTAAAAGAAAGATGTTCTGTGATTGATTTGTCATCATATTGAAATGTTATAACACTGTAAAATGAGACATGGTAGGTAATACTGGATTTGGTTCCAGATGTGCCCCGGTGTACTTTCACTGTAAGGTACCAAATGATTTTACAAAAGGAAGTTTTAGCCACATAGTTGTTATTTTTTTCGATATCATTGCGCAACAGTTGAAGGCTAGTTGAAGCTGAAAGTCAATTGAGCCATGTCCCTAATATTATTTTATAATAACTTTAAGCATATAACAGGATTCTGTTCTCTCTGGACACTTTTTTGTGTGTGTTTTGATTGCCCCTGATCCTTAATGTATTATATCAAAAGAAATCATGCTGCAAGTTTTTTATCCATGTAATTACTCTTTCACGCCTCGTGGTTTGTCTCGTTTTGTTGAAGAGTAATTGTTTGTTTGTGCAAAGTCATGTACAGCTTTCAAAGGTCTATTGTTAGTCAATATGTCATTTGTTTTTACGTAGATGAGTTTTTATTTTTCTCTTGTGTGTAGATGGGAAAGATTGACCCAGCAGAGTATCTGACTGTACATGGAGTTGATTTCTGCTTTTGAAAAATGAGGCACTTTAATGTGAAGACTGTTGCTCTGAGATATGTAAGGTTGGTTAATTGCATGAGTTTATAACAGAGGCTCTAGCTGAGCTATGGCATGCTGTGGAACCACAGGAGTGATGATTTCAGCATCTAACTTTTAGGTTTTTTTTGTTTTGTTTTCTTTGAAACTACAATAAAGCAAAAGGGTTTTAGCCTTAAATGCACCACTTGAAGGTTTATTTAAGGTTATTATTTCAGCGTTATGTCAAATAAATAGCTTTTACAGAGCTTTAAAATGGTGTCATTGACTACAAAAGGCCTTGTATCTGGAAACAATATGACAATTTCCACACATTGAATGAGACTGTCATGTCAGTGAACTCACGTCATTCATCAGGGCCTTGCACGTCGCAAGCGTGTCCACTAGGAGGTGGTGTTGTCTAGGAGCTGCAGGGTGCTCTGTGTGCGTTCCCGCAGCAACAGGGAAGATGGCTGCACACACATCTCTCACCCAGGTAATGTAACAGGAATTAGGTAAATAGGCGGAGGACATTCAGTCAAGCTGTTGTGCATGCCGATGAACGAGCTGCAGTTTTTTAGTGGTGTGCTTTTAATCTAATGTGAAAGAAAGAAGGGGGTGTTTAGCTAGCTTGCTACTAGTATTAGCTGGATGGGACAAGGCCTTATCAGTAACGATAAGCTTGCAGATAGTACCGTAGACTAGCCAGCTGGCTAGTGGGCTAGCTACGGTTAGCTTGCTTGCAAAAATGAACAAGTTAGCTAGCTAGCTAATGATCGTTAGATGAAATATAATTCTAGGAATTTTTTATTAACATTTACATTTTGACACAAGACAAAGGCGCAAGAGTTATGCAACCAGGAAAGACCAACGTATTGTAACGTTAGTGCTTAACAATACTAGCTAGCTAAACGGTCTGACTACTACAGCATCAGTGTAATAACACAGTCACACGAACAGTTCATGTAATACCATTGTAGCTATATAAGAATGTACTAAAAGGCGATAGGTGTGTAACGTTAGTTAGTGAGTAGTGAAACCAAATGGCTAGGGTATAACGTGGTTATGTGAAGATGGATGATGATTGATCAGGTTGTGTGCTCACGGTGCTGGCTACATTGGCTGTTTTTTTGCTTCAGTAAGATGCCGCAATGTATTGTCCTAACTTGTAGATAGTTTTTCAAAACACAAGCTATGTGTTGTTTCAGCCAATTTTGGGAATCACAACCTCAGAGTTTGCATCAGGAGTCACAGAGGACCAATTTTGGTTCAATCACATTAGCTACATGATGCTTCTTTCTAGTTTTTCATTGAATTCAACCCTGACAAAGATAGGCTTTTTGCCATCTTACAAGTTACGTTATGCTTTAAAGAGCTCCTCAAAAGGTACTCAAAAGATTTAAAGCCTATTAGATGACATTAATATTTGATGACATGGGACAGGAAATCCCTCTCTGGCTTTTGGTTGTGATAAACCCTTAAGTGGATTTTTAAAGGGGAAGTCCAGATGTCAGTGGTAGGTTTGGTGGGGTGTATCACGCTATTTGACTTAAGACAATGGTTTCCAGCAGCTATTTGAAATGATATGACTAATCTGAAAAACCTTTCCCAATCAGCTGTCAAGTGGGAACCCTGTGTACGAGAACTTTTATAGACAGGTAAAACACATTTTATAGTTTGCTTATTACATAGGCTAGTCATATCAACATAGATTGAGGAGAATTCAACTTCTTTATTTTTCAGTGGCCGCATTAGACAACACTAAACACATTCAACAGTATAGTGGAGGTGTAGATAGAAACATGTTGACAGTTTGGTTTGCTGTGTGGTTTTTGCAAGGTGGACCCAGGAAACACAGGGAGAGTAGGGCCCACGGAAGCTGCGTTGTTCCTGAAGAAATCGGGTCTTCCTGATGTCACTTTGGGAAAGGTGGGTACTGTGTAGTGTTGCTGCCCACTGAAAGCTTTGGGCAGCGGCATACCCAAAGGAACAGTCCTTGACACTTTAGACTGATAAACTGCTCTGAAAGCAGCAGACCAGCAGGAAATCATGTTTATTAGAGTGTCTATGTCATCGAGGAGTAATACGACCATCTACTTACATGCATGCATGCTTCAGTACCCCCAGAGGAATATTACTGGAAAAGATAACCACATCTTACGTCATTGCCTGGTCTGATCAGATCAATGTCTTTTATATATCAGAACCTTTAGGGAGTGCACTTGTTTCAGCACCATTTGTACCCAGATTTTGTATTGTTACCTTTTGTTTGTCATACTAGCTCTGCTTTGATCCACATTTATGCAGCCTGTCTCAGCTGGTTAACTGGGACTTTTATGCAGATTGCTTGTTATTTATTTTGTTCACATTCCCTAATGATTATTGCACGTTGAGACGTTACTTGGATGTTTTCTAAGTTAGGCCTAATCCTCTTGTTTGTGTTTGTCTCCCCTCAGATCTGGGATTTGGCAGACCCAGATGGGAAAGGGTTCTTGGACAAACAGGTAGAAAATTAATCATTTCCTCCATGTGTGCGATGCCTTTGATACTGGGACCCTTGATGGGAATTGAGCTGCTATTTGTACACCCATAAACAATGCCGTTGTCCCATCTTCTCTTATAGGGGTTCTATGTAGCTCTGCGGTTGGTGGCCTGTGCACAGAGCGGACAAGACGTCAGCCTCTCGAGTTTGAACCTCACTATCTCTCCCCCCAAATTTGTGAGTACAATCCTAACTACACACAGGTTTCATGATAGTTTTGTGATGAGGGAATTTATGCTTGGAACACAAGTATTTAGCTACACCCTCAATAACATCTGCTAAACATGTGTAGGCGACCAATAGCATTTGATTTGATTTGATGTGTTTGGTTGGGAGATTGTGAAGTAAGTGTTAAAGTTGAAGGTTGTTTTTTGGTTGTTGTGGTACAGAAGGACACTAGCAGCCCATCTCTCAGCACATCATCCATCTCTAGTGAACCCCACTGGGCTGTGAGGGTGAGTCATGTAGAAATCACCCTGGACCATGTGTTTGTTTGATGAGAGCATACTAACATTTTTGTATATTAGACATTTTTTATTTTATTGTGCGAAAACACAGAACAGAATTCTGAGAATCATGAGTTTACCTTTGCTTATCAATGGCTTATTGTTATTTTGGTTCATTTCCTATTCTAGCCTGAAGAAAAGGGTAAATTCGACGGCATATTTGAAAGCCTTGCACCAGTCAGTGGACTCCTCTCTGGTGACAAAGTAAAACCAGTTCTAACCAACTCAAAACTACCTCTGGACGTGTTAGGAAAGGTTTGGGATCTCAGTGACATTGATAAAGATGGACATCTGGATCGAGATGAATTTGCGGTGGTAAGGTTTACTCCAGTAAATTGTGGAATGAATAGATCTGAATAAACAAGTGTTTCACAGCTCATATTTGCCTGTGTATGAGATAGTAACATCTCTTATCACTAGTAATGAGTGTAACTTCCATCCTCATCTTTTCCTTCTGTTCTCCAGGCCATGCACCTGGTCTACCGGGCCCTGGAGAAGGAACCGGTCCCCTCTGTTCTCCCCTCCTCTCTCATCCCTCCAAACAAGAGAAAGAAGTCATTGGTGGGCTCCCTTCCTGGCATGGTGCCCATGTTGCCCGCCAGCCCCCCGCCCCCCAAGGACAGTCTGCGCTCCACCCCTTCCCACGGTAGCATGAACTCCCTCAACAGCGCCGGCAGTCTCTCCCCCAAACATTCTCTAAAATCTGCACAGGTGAACACACACATACGTTGAGCAAGCTATCTTGATTGGCAACAAAGCAATCTCTTAACTTTTTAGTGTGTAATGTGTTTTAACATGTGTCACGTCAGCACTCAGTGAACTGGGTGGTCCCGGTGACAGACAGAGGGCGCTATGACGACATCTTCCTGAAGACAGACTTGGATGTAGATGGCTTTGTCAGCGGCATGGAAGTCAAGGACATCTTCATGCACTCAGGGCTGCCCCAGAATCTACTGGCACACATATGGTAGGAGAGACTGACTGATGCCACCTGATTACCTGACTGAAGTTGACTGTATTACTCACGTTGTTATTGTTGTGTGTCCAGGGCCCTGGCAGACACCAGGCAGATGGGGAAGCTGACGCGAGAGCAGTTTGCTCTGGCCATGCACTTCATCCAGCAGAAAGTCAGCAAAGGCATGGACCCTCCTCAGGCCCTGACCCCTGAAATGGTCCCCCCTTCGGAGAGGGGCACTCCCGTGCCAGTGTGTACCACTCCCTCCCATGTACGCATGCACGCACCACACACATGCATAAGACCACAAACACACACACACACACACAGAGCTTTTATGTGAATTTTCAAGGACTTTTTGGGGAGTAAACATTTGTTCCCATTCAAAATCCTATTTTCCCTAACCCTTAACCTAATCAAAACCCCCAAACCTCTGACACTAACCTTAACCCTAAACCTAACCATTAAGCCTAACCTAACATTTGAACAAATTCAGGACTTGGATTATTCTTGTTTTTCTACCTTGTCGAGACATTTTGGTCCTGATAATGTAGGAAAACACACACACACACACACACACTTTCTATTTTCGTGTGGAGACACAGTTAAAGTGCTTGTATTTCCACTTTGTGACAAAGGTTATTAGGTTTACCTGTTCAATTGTTGGGAGCATATATAGAGTACAACTTCCTTTCTGTTCATACACTTTGAGACAAATGACAGTTTAGGGAGGTCTAATGGCGTGTTAATGTCTGGGATTGACACTCAGTGTGTCTCATGGCTAGGAATCATTCTTGTGTTCAGTAGTAGCTCTTCATCTCTTGTCTCTATCCACAGAGTATGTCTGGGTATATGACTCCCGTGGGCTCTGAGGTGGCTGCTCTGTCTGAGATGAGGCGGGTGAGTCCCATATTTAGCTTGTTGAAAATGCGTCGGAATTTCCAATGGCCCTGCTTACAGGTGCATGGTTTAAAAGAGTGAAGGGACTACACAGTTGTAGGATCTTCATTTGATCACCCTGTTGCAGGAGAACTTTCCTGCAATGCAGGACATTTAAAACTTGTAGTGTATTTGAGGTTTAAAAAGGCTTCTGAACTTCGTAATTTCCACTTTGAAATTTCGGACTTGATTTTGCCTTACGAAAAATGTATCGACCCCTACAAAAAGGTCCAGTAATTATAATCCACATAATAATTCACAATTCCTGTTGCTGCAGGATTATTATCCTGCTGTAGCACACTGGCTCAAATGAAGATCCTACATCTGAGACACTGATAACAAAGACATTGCCCCTAGGCAGCCGGGGAATGTTATGTAACTACAGTATTGTGCTGTGGAGAGAGTATCTTCTTGATGGACAATAACTATTAATTGATTGATTTGCTGTGAAATGATATTTATGTGGTTTGCAACCTGGAGCTCTGTGAGGTGATGTGCTTTGTGTGTTTGGAGGCCCCTAAACCTCTCTTTCTGTGACTGCGTTGATTGCTGCTGTCCTGCTCTAGTCTGGTGCTTAGACCCCACCAAGAGCTTACCGCACACTGTTTTCTTCTTTACCCTAACCTAAACGCTGCTGAATGCCGCTTTCTGGGTTATATCTCTCTATCAGCAAATAATGTTCAAGTTCTGGGTAGGTAACTGGCGAAAACCCGACAAATGCTTTCGATGGCTCGCCAGACAGAAACCCAAAGAGATGCAAAGCATTTGTGAGAACTCAGTGACTGTGAACGGTGGTGTGACTTGACCTCCTGAGTTTTCTGACCGTGGCGGCGGTGGACAACTCCCCTCAGGCCTTTTTCGCCCTCGCCCCGGCGCCCGTCCCTCTGTGGTGCTTCCTTCCCTGTTGTCTCCGTCTCTTTACCATGGTTTGGCCTGGATGGTTTGGTGTCGTGGCAACTCTGGCTCTCTCTCAGGTCAGCTGAAGAATGGGGCTCACTTTCTTTCTCTTCTTCTCTTTCTCTTTCGGTCCGGCCATCCACAGGACAGCTCCAGTTCTGTGGGGTCAGGGTCAGAGTTCACTGGAATCAAGGAGCTGGACGACATCAGTCAAGAGATGGCTCAGCTGCAGAGGTAATTCACAACACTGGGAGATATGAAATGTGTAGTTTTCTTTCAAAGTGATCACAAAATAGTTTGGATTTAATTTATTCACTGTTGCTTGTGCCTTGTTTGTGCTACTGACAAAGATCTAGCAAATCCAGAATCTTAAAACACACAATATCACAGAAAGTCTTAAAGGATGTGGTTTTCCAGATGTCTAGTCATTTTTCTTTGTCATTTCTAGCTTATATCACCCTGTATGAGTTCCACCTTTCATTTCCTTGTTCGTCAATCATCACTCAACAACTTGATTAAGTCAGTGCAGTTTTAGCAATAGTTCAACCTAAATGGAATAAACAGAGCAACTATACTCTTGTGTTATTTTCATAAATATATTGACTATCTACTAAACAAATTAAAGTGAGCATTCCATTTGAAACAGGCACCTTATAGATATTAGGTTTGTCATGATGCCAGTCATTTTACTGACCATACGATAGCAGGCCAAGTACTGTATCACGGTAGTATCGCGGTACTACGCTAGTGTCCTAGCGTCCGGTTCAACCCCCGGCCCCGTTTTCCAAACATTATGCGCATGTTCTATACAAAAAACCTGTCATGGATATTCACACTTCCACAGGCCTGTGATTTGGCTGGAGGAATGGGAGGAAGGGATATACATGCATAATTTTCTGCATGTCATTGTGGCAGAAAGGGGAAAACACTGCATGAAACCTTTACTCTTCAGCTAACACACATACACACACTCTCTCCCTCCCTCACACACACTCTCTCCCTCCCTCACACTCTCTCCCTCCCTCACACACACTCTCTCCCTCCCTCACACTCTCTCCCTCCCTCACACACACTCTCTCCCTCCCTCACACTCTCTCCCTCGCTCACACACTCTCTCACTCACACACTCTCCCTCCCTCACACACACTCTCTCCCTCCCTCACACTCTCTCCCTCGCTCACACACTCTCTCACTCACACAGTCTCCCTCCCTCACACACACTCTCTCCCTCCCTCACACTCTCTCCCTCGCTCACACACTCTCTCACTCACACACTCTCTCCCTCCCTCACACTCTCTCCCTCGCTCACACACTCTCTCACTCACACACTCTCCCTCCCTCACACACTCTCTCCCTCACACACTCTCTCCCTCACACACACTCTCTCCCTCGCTCACACACTCTCTCACTCACACACTCTCCCTCCCTCACACACACTCTCTCCCTCCCTCACACTCTCTCCCTCGCTCACACACTCTCTCACTCACACACTCTCCCTCCCTCACACACTCTCTCCCTCACACACTCTCTCCCTCACACACACTCTCTCCCTCACACACACTCTCTCCCTCCCTCACACTCTCTCCCTCGCTCACACACTCTCTCACTCACACACTCTCCCTCCCTCACACACTCTCTCCCTCACACACTCTCTCCCTCACACACACTCTCTCCCTCACACACACTCTCTCCCTCCCTCACACTCTCTCCCTCGCTCACACACTCTCTCACTCACACACTCTCCCTCCCTCACACACACTCTCTCCCTCCCTCACACTCTCTCCCTCGCTCACACACTTTCCCTCCCTCACACACTCTCTCCCTCACACACTCTCTCCCTCACACACACTCTCTCCCTCACACACACTCTCTCCCTCACACACACTCTCTCCCTCCCTCACACTCTCTCCCTCGCTCACACACTCTCTCACTCACACACTCTCCCTCCCTCACACACTCTCTCCCTCACACACTCTCTCTCTCCCTCCCTCACACTCTCTCTCCCACCCTCCATCACACATTCTCTCTCTCCCTCACACACTCTCTCCCTCACACACTCTCTCACTCTCTCACACTTTCTCTCCCTCCCTCAGACTCTCTTCTCCCTCCCTCACACTCTCTCCCTCCCTCACACACTCTCTCCCTCCCTCACACACTCTCTCCCTCCCTCACACACTCTCTCCCTCCCTCACACACTCTCTCCCTCCCTCACACTCTCTCTCCCACCCTCCATCACACACTCTCCCTCCCTCACACTCTCTCTCCCACCCTCCATCACACATTCTCTCCCTCCCTCACACACTCTCTCCCTCACACACTCTCTCCCTCCCTCACACATTCTCTCCCACACACTCGCTCTCCCTCCCTCACACTCTCTCTCTCCTTCACACTCTCTCCCTCCCTCACACACCCTCTCCCTCACACACCCTCTCCCTCCCCCACACTCTCCCCCTCCCTCCCTCCCTCCCTCCCTCCCTCCCTCCCTCCCTCCCTCCCTCCCTCCCTCCCTCCCTCCCTCCCTCCCTCCCTCCCTCCCTCCCTCCCTCCCTCCCTCCCTCCCTCCCTCACACACTCTCTGTCTCCCTCACACACTCTCTGTCTCCCTCACACACTCTCCCTCCCTCATACACTCTCTCCTTCCCTTACACACTCTCTCTCTCCCTCCCTCACACACTCTCCCTCCCTCACACACTCTCTCCCTCACACACTCTCTCCCTCCCTCACACATTCTCTCCCACACACTCGCTCTCCCTCCCTCACACTCTCTCTCTCCTTCACACTCTCTCCCTCACACACTCTCTCCCTCCCTCACACTCTCCCTCCCTCACACACTCTCTGTCTCCCTCACACACTCTCTCCCTCCCTCACACATTCTCTCCCACACACTCGCTCTCCCTCCCTCACACTCTCTCTCTCCTTCACACTCTCTCCCTCCCTCATACACTCTCTCCTTCCCTTATACACTCTCTCCCTCCCTGCCTCCCTCACACACTCTCCCTACCTCAAAACACTCTCTTCCTCCCTCACATACTCTCTCCCTCCCTTACACACTCTCCCTCTCACACTCCCTCCCTCCCTCACTCCCTCACACACACTCTCTCCCTCCCTCACACACACTCTCTACCTCCCTCACACACACCCTCTGTCTCTCTCACACACACTCCCTCTGTCTCCCTTATGAACACACACACTCCATTCTCTCTCTCCCAGAAACAACATACACACTGCTCCCAACTTTAAAAATGTTAGGCACCAAACAGAATGTAAGGAACACCAGAAAGAGATATATTTGTCATATAGTTTAGGCTTGTATGAATCCTACCTTTTGAAGCAGATCTCATGAGTAGCAAACCCTCTTCCTTTCTTTCTGTGACAATCAAATTAGCCTAGACCTGCTGGGAAGTGACCAGGTTGTTAGCTAGCCAGGTAACATGACTGCACAACGCTGTTTGTTATCACAACAATAATACATGGGCCTGGGATTAGTTTAAAACGGCCTGTGAAATGATATCAAAATGCTCGCGCAATCTCAGAGGAAGAAAAAAAAGGTAGCTTTAGCAATGTGAGTCATTTGTTTTTAACCGTTTGAGCTGCATCCCCGCTCGCCACCACGCCAAAATGATATTTAAAAAAACGGATGTAGGAACAGATGTGCAGGAAGAGTGGATGGAGAGAAGCAGGGGAGTGATGGCTGGAAGGGGATGAGGCTGGCTGATCACAGTATGCACATGAACGTGAAGTAGACGTTATTGAACCAAGAGAACAAGAGACTAGTTGCTGTTGCTTACATTTTTTTCAAACAGAATTTCTCAACAAAGCGGACTTTATAAACATTTTATAACAGGCACAAGCGGGTTCTTTAGATCTGTATGGCCGAGAAATGGTCGTCTCATATGAAACGGGGTTCTAAAACGTTTTACATAAGTATCGTGCCGTTTTTGTACCGTGAAATTACCGTGGTACCGGTATACCGTGCAACACTAGTAGATACTGCATATGGAACACAGTCGAATAGGTGATCAAATTGACACTTCAAAGGAGAAGGATGGTAACAGCCGGGTGTGGATGAGTCCTTCCCTCTCATCCCACCTCATCCCCCACTCCAACCTCTTTTTTAAAATGTGTGTATTTGATCAATCTTTTGTTTTCACCACTTACTCTTCATGCTGCGTCAGCACTCTTGCTTTTACACACTGGAGTGCGCTCAGGTAACCCTCTCTTGGCTGTCTCAGTCTGTCCTTTTTCTTTTGTCGTCATTTTGTGTCTGGAGGGAGAGAGGGATGAGGAAGAGGAGAGGGAGGGAGGGAGGAGGGGGGGGGGGCGGCTGTCTTTTCCTACCCTGTGTGTTGATGGGTGTGTTTTCCTCTCTCTCAGGGAGAAGTACACCCTTGAGCAGGACATCAGAGAGACAGAGGAGGCTATCAGACACAAGTCCTCGGAGGTGCAGGTGAGCAGAGGTACCATTTCCTCATGAAAAAGGGGAATTGTGGGTTTTGAAATACCATGTGTTTTTTAATGCCGTATACTGCTACTCTAAATGGAACGAGGTAGTGCAGCACCGTGTTCAGAGTTCCCATCTCTTTTCCCAGATTGTCATTGTTGTGCTGATTACATGTGTGTCTGCGTGTTCGTCAGGAGATGCAGAACGACCTGGACAGAGAGACGTGCAGCTTGCAGGAGCTGGAGGCCCAGAAGCAGGAGGCCCAGGAGCGGCTGGAGGAGATGGACCAGCAGAAGGCCAAGCTGGAGGACATGCTCAACGACGTCCGGATCAAGTGCAATGAGGAGTCCCAAATGGTGAGAGTAAGGGATAATGGGAAGCAGAGGGGTTTGACAGTGGTCCGGTAGTAATCGTGGAAGCAATATAGCTATCATGCTTGTAAACAAATTATAGAGTTCAAAAAACACATTAATAGATTGCTTTTGATAAATAATATTTTGTTGTTGCATTTAACTGATGAAAATACTGTTATAGAGGGCATTTCCTTAGTAGGTGACATCAAGAGGTCAGCATGTGAGAGAAGTGGGTGCTCAGGATGATAGACAAGTCTCCCACTAGTAATGACCAGTTTGAGGGCCGTTCAAGAGGATTTCTCCCACTCGTATGTGGTAAATTCCCACTTCCATGACACTGCCTCCTTCAATACCAGATGAGCACGGGTGACTCTCATAAAGGGGGTACATCTCCCGCTCTGGGGTAATGCGATGGGCTGTCACTGTTAATAAGTAAGCGCAACACATTTGAATTCATTTGAAACTTGGTCTTTGGCTTGCTTATATAGAGCGGCCACTACCTGTTTGCTGAAAAGGGTGCAAGAGGGAAGTTCGTAAACGTGGCTGGAGCACTCGGATAAGGCGCTGCCTGAAACCAGCTATCATCAACCACAGAGAATGGGCACATATCTGCGGCTAGAAACCAAAGACTGTACAAAATATAAACATAGCCTAGCTATCGCTCTTGTCATTTTTTTGGGCCCGGTCAGAATCAGCTGCCGAGGGCTGCATGAATGCAGAGGGGAGACGTTGTTGTGTTGTTGTGTTATCTTAGCGTTTCCTGCTTGTTACGGTATACTGGGACAATGTCGATGTAAACATATTTGAGGTGTTGGCAGCTGCATAGGCTATTGTCATTGAGCGTGGCATCATACTGTTAATGTTTTATCCGCAACTCTCCGTCCATCGCCGTTGGAACCTACAGGGAAGCCAAAATGTTCCCGAACGGAAGATTTCAACTATGATAGAGGATCCTCCCATTCTGGTTTATCGCCATCGTACAGAACTATTCTGAACAAAAGTATAAACGCAGCATGTAAAGTGTTGGTCCCATGTTTAATGAGCTGAAATGAAAGATCCCAGAAAATTGTAATATGCACAAAAAGCTTATTTCTCTCAAATGTTGTGCACAAAGCCCTTTTATTGGGAAACAATAATTCTGGTTGGCTGGGCCTGGCTCCCAAGTGGGTAGGCCTATACCTTCCCAGGTCCACCCATGGCTGCGCCCCTGCCCAGTCATGTGAAATCCATAGATTAGAGTCTAATTTCTTTCTTTCTATTGACTGATTTCCTTATATGAACTGTAACTCAGTAAAATCTTTGAAATTGTTGCATGTTGCGGTTCTATTTTTGTTCAGTGGTCGTTCCCGGCTTCGACCTCACAAAAGAACACTTTGAAATGCCCCAATTAAAATGTGAATTTTGATTACAATGTTCGCATCGGCTCTATTTGTTTGAACGGAATAGCCCGAGAGAGAGAATTCAGCTCAGATTTACTCAAGAGGCATAGCCTACAATGCAGTGTTTTCTATGTTTATGTGTTGCACCGTTACACCCCTACAGCCTTCACTATCAATCTGTAGGCATCGCTTTCATCCTCCACTTTCTTTTTTTTCCCTCGCTGTCTCTCCTACTGTCTCTTGCTGTCAATCTCTTTCTCTACCTCAGATTTCATCCCTGCAGAACCAGATCCACTCCCAGGAGACTGACCTGCAGAGCCAAGAAGAGGAGCTGAGTCGAGCCAAGGCAGACCTGAACCAGCTGCAGCTGGAGGAGAGCCAGCTGGAACAGAGCCTAACGGCTGGCAAGTTCCAACTGGAGACCATCATCAAGTCCCTCAAAGCCACCCAGGATGAGATCAACCAGGTGAGAGAGAACCAGGTAGAAGGAGAGGAGAGGCAACAGACATGCCCCCAGCCAGACATGCAGAAGTCCCAGACACTGTGATGTCCTGTTGCGGTTAGGGTTAAGTACAACTCATCACACCTGATTCACGCTATAAAGCCAACCCGAGCTATCCTGGCGTTTGATATTTTGTCATCACATTGTCCATTCCAGCGTGGTTCCAGCACAGCTATGGTGGATGCATAACCAAGCCAGCCCAATTCAGCTCGGCATGGCTCGGTTTTGTCCTATAGTGAGTGTGACTCAGGCTAACATGCCTGGGATGTGAGAGGACCTGTTGCAAGACACTTCCTAGTGTGACCACCAGGGGGAGTTTTTGTATCACGAATTGATGCGAATGACCACTTTCAATATGTGCTTGGTCTTCCCTTCTGGAAGATATTCAGCACAGACTGGGAAATGAAGAAGTACTTAACACATTTTCAGTGAAATTCTAGTGAAGTTGTTTTTAAAGTGCATGTCATCATAGTTAACCCCTCATTTGGAGATATCTGTCCTCTTGTCAGATTTGGGTGTGGCAGTTTCACTATCAAATGTACTACCTCCGCTTTCTGCACCACACTAATCATCATATCTGGCATGACTTCCACAGCCCCAGCCCACACCTCAGATCTCACATCACGCTCTCGCATCACCCTGAGGAAGGATGCGGAGACATAGATGGCTGTGTTCTCTCTTATAGGAGGGGGGGCTTCCCTTACGTTACGTTGAGGAACGTGAGAGAAAATCCAGTCCGATCTACTCTCATTATGAACAAATAGCAGCGCTTAGCTACTTCCATACCCCGCAGCACCGAATCATGTTGACTAATATCCTCATTCAGCGCTCTTCTCTCATTGAATTCAAACCATACTGAGATTGCCGTATTGTAGTCCAAGACCACCGTCTGTGAGGAGCTAAGGGGAATACCCGCAATCAGCTGTAGCCACTGCAATGTGAACGGAACCATGTGACGCCTGCACTGAGACTCTCCTCCCAGGGTGCAGTGCACGAGGCCATATTGTGAGAGGGTTTCTCTTCACAAATGACTGGTCCCATTCAGGCCCTGTCGGAGCCGTGCGTACTGTCTTATGAAACACCGCGGCCAAAAGGCCATTGAGTGGGTAGTAGAGCAACGCCGGCTGATCATTTCCTCGACGATCACCTGCAATAATATGCACTCACTCTCCGTTCCTTAGAAAAGCTATTAAGCCACTATATTGAACGGAAAGGGACGGTGGCTCATTTTGACGGAGTCGCTCAAAGACACATTCAAATGAAAGTCATCACAACCTGATGTACGAACACACGCGTTCACATATATAACTGTTGTTGCCCGAACAGCCATAATATCCTCTGTTGAAAGAAACCCTACATTAACCTACTGTGTTGTGCTGCGCTGTTCCTCCAGGCTCGCAGTAAGCTGTCTCAGATCCAGGACAGCCAGCAGGAGATGACAAAGAGCATTGAGCAGTGCAACAGCAACCTGAACGGGACCCACGGAGGCAGCATGACCAACCTGGCTGACATGAGCGAGGGATTCCCCGACCGTGAGAATGGAGGTTTCGGAGCCATGGTGAGGAGAACACATTGCTCAGGAGGTTAAACTCTGGGCCCTGTAACTACGACCCAGAGTTTTTCCGAAGCATGTAGAGGTAATACACTACATGGCCAAAAGTATGTGGACACCTGCTCGTCTAACATCTCATTCCAAAATCACGGGGCATTAATATGGAGTTGGTCCCCCCTTTGCTGCTATAACAGCCTCCACTCTTCTGGGAAGGCTTTCCACTAGATGTTGGAACGTTGCTGCTGGGACTTCCATTCGGCCACAAGAGCATTAGTGAGGTCAGGCACAGATGTTGGGTGATTAGACCTGGCTGGCAGTCGGCGTTCCAATTCATCCCAAAGGTGTTCGATGGGGTTGAGGTCAGGGCTCAATGGCGGCAAGCTCTACACCACTCCATCCGACGCTTGGCATTGCGCCTGATGATCTTAGGCTTGTGTGTGGCTGCCTGGCCATGGAAACCCATTTCATGAAGCTCCCGACGAACAGTTCTTGTGTTGACGTTGCTTCCAGAGGAAGTTTGGAACTCGGTAGTGTTGCAACCGAGCACAGAGGACGTTTACCCGTTGCGCACTTCAGCACTCGGCGGGCCCGTTTTGTGAGCTTGTGTGGCCTACCATTTCGCGGCTGAGCCGTTGTTGCTCCTAGACGTTTCCACTTCATAATAACAGCTCTTACAGTTGACCGGGGCAGCTCTAGCAGGGTCTAAATTTTACGAACTGATTTGTTGCGAAGGTGGCATCCTATGACGGTGCCACGTTGAACATCACTGAGCTCTTCAGTACGGGCCATTCTACTGCCAATGTTTGTCTATGGAGATTGAATGCCTGTATGCTCGATTTTATACAACTGTCAGTAATGAGTGTGGCTGAAATAGCCAAATCCAGTCATTTGAAGGGGGTGTCCACATACTTTTGACCGTGTAGTGTATATAAAAGAGGTCAATTGAGGTTGAATGCTTGGTGTCTAGTGGAGAACTGGTACATTTGGACTTGAACAATGGATGGCAGCTAAGGTGTAGTTCATTTCAGCCACATCTGCAGATCATGGTAACATGATGATTCATTGTCGGCTGTTGGCCTGGGTGTGAAATTGACTTGTGTGTCACCGGAGATGATCAGATAAAGAGAAACGATAAGTGGAATATGCTAAACCTTTGCCTGTAAAGAAAAGAGGTATCACTTCCCTTGTTTAGCGTCAGAAATGTTCCGTTCAAACGAGCTGCTCCGAGGCATGCAGAATCTTAAGTGGTTTATATTAATCCCATAGTTTGGTTATATCTTATTTAATGTAATTATCTTGGCTTAAATAGTCTTGCACGCTGTTATTTTACCTGGCAGCCCTCTGTTATTCCGTCTTAAGCTTTATTACCTGTGCGTTTTGAAAGGGCTCGAACACTTAGCGCTTATTCTTGGCCCTAATTCTGGGCAGCATTGGATGTCATGGCGGAGTGAATACAGGGATCACGGACAGGCCTCTTATTGAAACGAGGAGAAGTCCTGCTAATGAAACATAACAAGTTAGCGTTTTCATAGCCAGGGCTCGCCTGGCACGTGAAGGCAGGTATTCTAGAGAAACCCGCCCCCCCCCCCGAAGAATGTGGGCCCTAACAGATGGTTCTTTCCTACCGACTCGGGGGGGGGGGGGAGTGGGGGCTTTTTCATTGGGACCAGCTGAGTGCAGTGGGGCGCAGCAGACACAGAATGGGCAAATTGCAGAAGAATGAAAATTCCCTTTGTGTTATTAAAGTGAAACTCAAGCCCCGGGGCGCTCTCTGGTCTGGTCAAGTCTGGGAGCAGCAACGGTGGAGGCTTTTCTTCAGGCACACATTCCTCTCTCGTCAAGGTCTCTGTTAGTGTTGTTGAACTCACATTCCTCCACTTGAACCTGAGTGGGCCCTTATTGAAACACCAAGTATTTTGATTTGATAGCTGTCGTGTTTGACAGCTCGGCAAGACTTATCGGCCGACTGAATAAGCAATGGAGTCGACGTGCGTTGGTTTTTCTCCTTAATGCCTCTCTGAGGGGAAAATGGTTGGAGATGGTGGCAACGTTTTAAGTGTAAATAAACCAAGGGTCTCCTGAACCAAAACAGACAGATATGTTTTTCTCCAATTCTCAGGAGGACCCGTTTAAGGTGAAGACATCTGGGTTCAGTAGCGTCCCTCAGGAGATGCATACAGACCCCTTCCACTCCGAAGACCCCTTCAAGACAGACCCGTTCAAAGGTGCCGATTCTCTCTCCTCTCCCTCTTCTCCCTTTGCTCTCCTTCTCTTTCAATGACCTCTGCAATCGCTCATCTCTCCCCGTCATTCCTCCGTCCTCTCCTCCTCTCCTCAGATAGTCCTGCTTGAGTTTCCTCTCCTCCTCGCTCAAATGTTCCCACAGGGCTCCCATCCTCCCTATCCCGACATGATTTGTAGTTTCACCAGAAGCAATGTGGACTCCTCTGCAGCTTGGCTAAGACGTTGTTTTTGCAGTTCTGTCTTTGTTTGCCTTAAGTGTGCTCTATAATTTGTTTTTGATCCTTCTGTGTTTAGATTCCCCGTTCCAACATTTTAGCTTTTGTCCTCTGTGCCATAGCCTCTGATTGTCTTCTCCCCCTCCCCCCCCCTCCCCCTCCCCCTCATCCCCCATCTCAACTCCTCTCCTGTAGGTGACCCCTTCCAAAACGACCATTTTGCAAAGCAGCCATCACTACCAGCAGCTGCAGGTATTTATTTATTCATAACCAGAAAGAGCCACACACAATTAAACTTATACATGGACTTCCATACAATGCCATCCTCCTGTTAAGTTGATGACATTCTGGAACTTTGAAAAACAGGGTCCAACCGGGCTACCTTCAACGTCCCACTTCTCTCTCTTTGTAATATACCACATACATTCGATAGAAAATATTTGCTGGCTGTTGAATGTTATCTTAACGGTGATTGCCAAGTGTCTGTAGACACTTCTTGCATTTGTCTGGCGTAATGGAGAATGCCTACGTTCTCAATGTTGACAATAGCAAAGCCAAGGACAGTTAAACACCCAGCACTTTTAAAACTGATTAAAAGAATATGCATCATTTCCAAACAGTTTCCTTACCGACAATAAATGGAACTGTCATAAGGGGAATTAACATTGAACATAGTGACTAACTGGATGATATGATCCCTGCTGAAGAGGTTAACCAAATTGGACTCGCATTATCTCAGCTACTGCATGACTTACGGTCCGGATGCTCCAGACTACAGTGAACCTAATTCACATCGCGTCCTTATGCCAAGGATAGGGTACCGTCAGTCTAGCCTATGTGAAGGGAAGGTCAAGTCTGATCCACAGCCTGCTACACTGAGCTGTCCTAGATCTCTCTCACCACCCAGACCCTTTTGGGGGGGACCCATTCAAAGAGACGGACCCCTTCAAGGCTTCGTCGGAAGACTTCTTTAGGAAGACCACCGTCAAGGCAGAACCCTTCAGTAAAAGTGCCACGCTCCCCACCAAGGTACTGTGGCACTTTCTGACCCTTGGAATGTGTTTGGATATATTTATATTAAACTCAGTTTATATATGGGTGTATATGTATGTAACCGTTTCTTTCTGCTTGTTCTTGAAGACTAGTCACTTTACAACCAGCGCAGACCCTTTCATATCCATTAGCCCAAAATCCACCAGAGGCCCAGGACCAGGTACTTGCTCAAATGTCTTTCTCCTATTCTTCTAACCCCCCCCCCCCCCCCCCCACAATGCATTTGTTTCCTTTTCACACCTTTTTGGCAAAGCCTGCTGTGTTGACTATATCGGCCTACAGGCCTGTGGGCTGGTGAGCTGTCTTAACAGCAGCGCAGGTGTCAAATAGCTGTGAAAAGAGTTCCCATGTTTAACATCCGTTTTCAACCATTGAATCCTTGTTTTTCTCACGTTTTTAGGCCTAGCATAGGTCTCAGTAAAAAAAAAAAAATCTCCCATAATGCCAGGAAGTGTGGTGGTTAACAAATATCAGTGTTCAAAGACATCAATGCCTCAGATAGAATTTGTATGGATAAGATGGGTGAAATAATGACCCTAAACGGTTTTAAGATTGGGAAACAGTTGAGGTTCTTGTGTGATGTTATATATATTATTTTTTTTACGAAGGTTCCCATTCCAAGCAGCACATGGATCACTTAAAATTCACTTGAAATAGTCCCAGTAAAAACAGGAGATGCATTGTGGCTTGGGCCCAGAGGATGGCTTGTGGCATCTGAAATAGCCTAGAGAGGCCTTGGACAAGGCAATCTGCAACTGTGTAAATGTGTAAGTACTGTAGTTTAGAGAGGCCTTGGACAGGGCAATCTGTAACTGTGTAAGGGTGGAAATACTGTAGCCTAGAGAGGCCTTGGACAGGGCAATCTGTAACTGTGTAAGGGTGGAAATACTGTAGCCTAGAGAGGCCTTGGACAGGGCAATCTGCAACTGTGGAAGGGTGGAAATAATGTAGCCTAGAGAGGCCTTGGACAGGGCAATCTGCAACTGTGTAAGGGTGGAAATACTGTAGCCTAGAGAGGCCTTGGACAGTGCAATCTGCAACTGTGGAAGGGTGGAAATACTGTAGCCTAGAGAGGCCTTGGACAGGGCAATCTGTAACTGTGGAAGGGTGGAAATACTGTAGCCTAGAGAGGCCTTGGACAGGGCAATCTGTAACTGTAAAGGGTGGAAATACTGTAGCCTAGAGAGGCCTTGGACAGGGCGATCTGTAACTGTAAAGGGTGGAAATACTGTAGCCTAGAGAGGCCTTGGACAGAGCAATCTGTAACTGTGGAAGTGTGTAGGTCCCATTCTCAATCAACTCTTCATTTCTACCGGGTTGCACAAGAAAGTCCTCTCTTTATTTTCCCTAGGAAATTGCTGTAGTCCATATAAACACATTACGCCATGCAGTATTGAAGTCCCATAGCCATGCTAGAACACTGGGTTGACTGTGGCTGTTGGATGTTTGGACTCCCGAGTGGTGCAGCAGTCTAAGGCACTGCATCTCAGTGCAAGAGGCGTCACTACAGTCCCTGGTTCGATTCCAGGCTGTATCACATCCAGATGTGATTGGGAGTCCCATAGGGCAGTGCACAATTGGCCCAGCGTTGGCCGGGGTAGAATTTGTTCTTAACTGACTTGCCTAGTTAAATAAAGTTTAAATGTAAAAATGTTTGTAGGATCAGATTTTCATGTTAGTTTGCTTATTACCATGATGAGCTGAGAGAAAAGGTGTCACGCCAACTACTTCAAATTCTCTCTTTTTTCACCAGCTCATTTTGTCTTGCCTATTTTCAAGCTTTTTCTTGACTGAAACTGTACAGGGTTTATATACATACACTCAGGAGTCAAACAGTGAAATCTTGATGCAACAGTGTGCCAACCTTTGAGCAATGACTGGACGCACAGCTCATATCAGTCATGTGTATCATGGAGAATCCTTTTGAATATTTGTGTATTTGTTCTCGATAACCTACACATCCTTGAATGTTTCATGTTGACATTTTCTCAGATCTCTTTGGCACGCTCGACCCCTTTGGAAGCAGTACTGCCTTTGGAAGCAGTAACAGCTCATTTGGCAGTAACAGTGGGTTCGCAGACTTCAGCCAAATGTCAAAGGTCAGAGACCCGATGGAAGGAAGAGGAGGCTTTCCAGAATACCAGCAGGTACTACTACCAAGGACTATGAACTGTATAGCATCTATTCGTTCAGTAGACTGCATATTTCCTACCGAGGGGTGCACAAAGAACCGTTTGTGTATTTTTACTAATTTCCTGATTCATCGTCTTCAATGCACATACATTAGTCTTGATATGAGTTGGCACTTGACAGTTGTCTCTCCCTCTCTCTCCCGCCGTCCTTTCCTCCCCCTCTCCAGTCTGGGTTCGTGGACGACCCCTTCAGTAGGAAGCAGGACGGCCCAGCTCTGCCGCCCAAGAAGAGCATTCTACCCAGACCCAAACCACCCAGTGGTGAGTAAGGCCTGAGGGAAAACAGGGAGAAGTGGAGGGATGGAGTAAGTGGGAGAATAGAGGTGGAGAGTGATTGTACAACAAAGAGAGAGAGAGAGAGAGAGAGAGAGACGAAGAGAATTGTTGTGCCACAGAGAGACAGAACGAGAAACACAGCGAGGGAAAGGAGACATTTTATTTAATGAGGCGGAGGTAGTGGGTTAACAAAGGACATATGCCACCAACCTAGGTTTCACTATGAATAATACAACGCCCTGCACCACTGGGTGATTCAGCTGCAACTTTCACTGTGCCATGTCATCATATAGATTAATTTACTGTTTTACATGAATTATTGTAGCAGCATTACTCTTTGCAAAATAGGTCCATTTCATTTTACAGATGTAGGATCTTAATTTGAACCAGTTTGCTACAGCAGAAAAATAATCCTGCAGCAACAAAAATTGTAATTATTATGTGGATTATAATGAAAGGGAATGGAAACACTAGGCTTTAGAATCCAGCTAACTGTAACTCGCCATAATGGCATTGTTGCATCATCGGTAGGAGAGTTTTCGAATTCCTGAATTTACTGAGACCATGACCTCTGCATACATTAATGAACATACTTTGCATGTTTCAAACCATATACATGTATGAAAACATGGTACATATTTTGAAAGATAAGAAACGGCCCGTTCAAATGATATGACATTCAATAGAACCACATCAATCAAATCGTAATCGGTCAAGAAAAAACACCTGTAAAGATGTGTATCATAAATGTTTTTTTGTAAGGTGTACGCTAAGAATCGGGAAGCAAGTACAGGGAGTGAATTTAATTATTTTTTTAAACATGTAACTAAACAAGAAGTAGCGTACAGACATGAAACATATAAACAGAAACGGAGTCAATAACGCCTGAGGAAAGAACCAAGGAGAGAGATAGATATAGGGGAGGTAATCAGGAAGGTGATGGAGTCCAGGTGAGAGTCATGAGGCACAGGTGCACGTAATGATGGTGGCAGGTGTGCGTAATGATGAGACAGCTGGCGACGTCGAGTGCCGGAGTAGGGGGGAGTGGGTGTAAACGTGACATTTTTCTCAAACAACTGCCATTTACACAACTTCCTAATGAAAATGGAAAAAACTTAGAGCATATTGAGTTTTCCTTATTTTATAAGGATTGATCATCTGAGATCAGAATAGTAAAACCTTTTACTGTGAATGAGTTACAGCCATTTTAGTCACCGGTGGTATTTTTCTAGAATTCTATGGAATGTTCTGTGATCGGACACTTTCTCATCTGGATAGTATATTAAACACATATATGCACTAGAACATATTACAAATAACATTTAGTCTACTGGGTGAAGACTAAGAGACCCATTACTAGTACTTACAGTTGAAGTCAGAGGTTTACATACACCTTAGCCAAATACATTTAAACTCCGTTTAAACTCAATTCCTGACATTTAATCCTAGTAAAAATTCCCTGTCTTAGGTCAGTTAGGATCACCACTTTATTTTAAGAATGTGAAATGTCAGCTTTTATTTCTTTCATCACATTCCCGCTGGGTCAGAAGTTTACATACACTCAATTAGTATTTGGAAGCATTGCCTTTAAATTGTTTAACTTGGATCAAATGTTTCGGGTAGCCTTCCACAAGCTTCCCACAATAAGTTCGTGATGCCATCTATTTTGTGACGTGCACCAGTCCCTCCTGCTGCAAAGCACCCCTACAACATGATGCTGCCACTCCCGTGCTTCACGGTTGGGATGGTGTTCTTCGGCTTGCAAGCCTCCCCCTTTTTCCTCCATACATAACGATGGTCATTATGGCCAAACAGTTCTATTTTTGTTTCATCAGATCAGAGGACATTTCTCCAAAAAGTATGATCTTTGTCCCCATGTGCAGTTGCGAACAGTAGTCTGGCTTTTTTATGGCGGTTTTGGAGCAGTGGCTTCTTCCTTGCTGAGCGGCCTTTCAGGTTATGTCGATATATGACTCGTTTTACTGTGGATATAGATACTTTTGTACCTGTTTCCTCCAGAATCTTCACAAGGTCCTTTTCTGTTGTTCTGGGATTGATTTGCACTTTTCGCACCAAAGTATGTTCATCTCTAGGAGACACAACTAGTCTCCTTCCTGAGCGGTATGACGGCTGTGTGGTCCCATGGTGTTTATACTTGCGTGCTATTGTTTGTACAGATGAAAGTGATATACCTTCAGGCGTTTGGAAATTGCTCCCAAGGATGAACCAGACTTGTGGAGATCTACACATTTTTTTTGAGGTCTTGGCTGATTTCTTTTGATTTTCCCATGATGTCAAGCAAAGAGGCACTGAGTTTTAAGGAAAGCCTTGAAATACATCCACAGGTACACACCTCCAATTGACTCAAATTATGTCAATTAGCCTATCAGAAGCTTCTAAAGCCATGACATCATTTTCAGGAATTTTCCAAGCTGTTTAAAGGCACAGTCAACTTAGTGTATGTAACCTTCTGACCCACTGGAATTGTGATACAGTGAATTATAAGTGAAATCTGTCTGTAAACAATTGTTGGAAAAATAACTTGTGTCATGCACAAAGTACATGTCCTAAGCGACTTGCCAATACTATAGTTTGTTAACAAGAAATTTGTGGAGTGGTTGAAAAATGAGTTTTAATGACTCCAACCTAAGTGTATGTAAACTTCCGACTTCAACTGTATGTATGGTATGTAGATCTATTTAAACTCAGCAAAAAAAGAAACTTCCCTATTTCAGGACCCTGTCTTTCAGAGATAATTTGTAAAAATCCAAATAACTTCACAGACCTTCATTGTAAAAGGTTTAAACACTGTTTCCCATGCTTGTTCAATGAACCATAAACAATTAATGAATATGCACCTGTGGAACGGTCATTAAGACACTAACAGCTTACAGACTGTAGGCAATTAAGGTCACAGTTATGAAAACCTAGGACACTAAAGAGGCCTTTCTACTGACTCTGAAAAACACCAAAAGAAAGATGCTCAGGGTCCTTGCTCTTCTGCGTGTACATGCCTTAGGCATGCTGCAAGGAGGCATGCGGACTGCAGATGTGGCCAGGGCAATAAATTGCAATGTCCGTACTGTGAGATGCCTAAGACAGCGCTACAGGGAGACAGGATGGACAGCTGATTGTCCTCGCAGTGGCAGACCACTTGTAACAACACCTGCACAGGATCGGTACATCCGAACAGCACACCTACGGGACAGGTACAGGATGGCAACAACAACTGCCCGAGTTACACCAGGAACGCACAATCCCTCCATCAGTGCTCAGACTGTCCCCAATAGGCTGAGAGAGGCTGGACTGAGTGCTTGTAGGCCTGTTGTAAGGCAGGTCCTCACCAGACATCACTGGCAACAACGTCGCCTATGGACACAAATCCACCGTTGCTGGACCAGACAGGACTGGCAAAAAGTGCTCTTCACTGACGAGTCGTGGTTTTGTCTCACCAGGGGTGATGGTCGGATTTGTGTTTATCGGATGAAGGATTGAGCGTTACACCGAGGCCTGTACTCTGGAGCGGGATCGATTTGGAGGTGGAGGGTCCGTCATGGTCTGGGGCGGTGTGTCACAGCATCATCGGACTGAGCTTGTTGTCATTGCAGGCAATCTCAACGCTGTGCGTTACAGGGAAGACATCCTCCTCCCTCATGTGGTACCCTTCCTGCAGGCTCATCCTAACATGACCCTCCAGCATGACAATGCCACCAGCCATACTGCTCGTCCTGTGCGTGATTTCCTGCAAGACAGGAATGTCAGTGTTCTGCCATGGCCAGCAAAGAGCCTGGATCTCAATCCCATTGAGCACGTCTGGGACCTGTTTGATCAGAGGGTGAGGTCTAGGGCCATTCCCCCCAGAAATGTCCGGGAACTTGCAGGTGCCTTGGTGGAAGTGTGGGGTATCATCTCACAGCAAGAACTGGCAATCTGGTGCAGTCCACGAGGAGGAGATGCACTGCAGTACTTAATGCAACTGGTGGCCACACTAGATACTGGCTGTTACTTTTGATTTTGCCCCCCCCCCCCTTTGTTCAGGGACACATTATTCCATTTCTGTTAGTCACATGTCTGTGGAACTTGTTCAGTTTATGTCTCAGTTGTTGAATCTTGTTATGTTCATATAGATATTTACACATGTTAAGTTTGCTGGAAATAAACGCAGTTGACAGTAAGAGGACACTTCTTTTTTTTGCTGAGTTTATGTGTCATGTGAGGATGAGGGTGTGATTTCCCCGCAGCCCTGTTTGCAGCCTCAGCAGCATGTTCTCCAGTCTCTCCAGCCCCTGTCTATCCTTGCCACCGTGGTGGCAGCTATTGACTGCCTGGTGCACAGGTGACATGTCTATAATGTCAATCTTCTCAAAAAGGTCTGAGCACTGACAGTCCACCACAGTGTCCTGCAAACAGAGACAGAGAGAGGGAGAGGATTTAAAATATCAAATTTATAGGCCTATTAGTACATAACAGTAATACATCATTGACAGTTACCTCCCAGTCAAAAAGCTTGGTTGAGAGGCAGCAGCATCACGTGGTGGCTCCAACTTCCTCTGGCTCCTCCATTTCAATGTCATCCTCTTTGTCCTCGTCTTCCCCAAGTAGCGATGAACCTTCTGCAAATTAAAAAGGGTATCATGACTGGAAGGGAATTGTACAAGTTATCAATCGGCATGCAAGGTGACAAAGTTATATTTTATTATCCAAAGGTTTTCACTCACATTTGAGAAAACGTAAAATAACTGAAATAATATTATAATGTATGCCTGTAAGTAGCAAAGAACCAGGATAATTTACCAAGTTGACTACCAATCAGAGCTTTCAAAAGTTATTAAAGCTAGCTATGGGGTTAGGCTTCAGGCTTAGGTACATTCATTCTTGCAATCAACAGCCAGAAGGCTTTCTATTTTTAGGAATCATAGCTATCACAGATATAAAGACTCATAATATATCAAAGATACCTAGCTATGTAGTTAGCTAGCTAGCTAATAATTACTGTAGCTACCTAGCTATATGGGGATCGTAGCTCCTGCAGCAGCCCTCTCTTCTGCCTAGCTGGCTAAATCTAATCCCTAGCCAGTTTGTTTTAGCTAGGTCTAGCTCATACCGAATGATAAATGCTCTTCTATTTTATTTTGTACAGTTGTCAATGAAAACATTTACATCAAAAAGACAAAAGAAGAGCTAAATCAAGTAGGCTAGCTAGTTACCTTGCCTCGTTTTGGCCTCCCGGTGGCAGCATTCACTTTCAGTCTCCATGACAAAACTCAATTTGCTCACTTCTAGTAACAGTCGTTACTATGGAAATTCAAGATGGAGCAACCCATACCTCTAATAAACGTTGTTCAAGATCAAATTACTTTAAAATAAAGATGTTTCTATGTTACAAGCATGTTTGTTATTAGTGGATTGAATACATCGCTTTGCTCAGCTTAACTTCCTGAAGTGTTTCCATTCCCCTTTAATTGACATTTTTGTAGGGGTTGATACATTTTCCGTTAGGGCAAATCAAGTCTGAAATTTCTAAGTGGGAATTACAAACTTTAGAATCCTTTTTATAACTGAAATACACTACAAGTTTGTATTTCCTGTTCTGCAGGAAAATTCTCAGCAACAAAAGAGTGATCAAATTATGATCCGACATCTGTGTTATAGAATTGTAATTGTTTACTATCCCTTTGTCTTTTCCCCTCTGTGGTCTTTGTCACCTCACTATAAGTGTTCCCCTCTTTTGTTTTGTTCTTCTAGTGAAACACACAGAAGAACGTTGTGAGTATGGATGGCATGGCTTATCACATACAGTGCGTTCGGAAAGTATTCAGGCCCCTTGACTTTTTCCACGTTTATTTCGTTACAGCTTTATTCTAAAACGGATGAAATAGTTTTTTTTCCTCATCAGTCTACACACAGTACCCCATGATGACAATGCAAAACAGGTATATGACATTTACATGTATTCAGACCTTTGCTCAGTACTTTGTTGAAGCACCTTTGGCAGCGATTACAGCCTTGAGTCTTCTTGGGTATGACGCCACAAGCTTGGCACTCCTGTAATTGGGGAGTTAATCCCATTCTTCTCTGCAGATCCTCTCAAACTCTGTCAGGTTGGATGGGGAGCGTCGCTGCACAGCTATTTTCAGGTCTCTCCAGAGATGTTAGATCGGGTTCAAGTCCGGGCTCTGGCTGGGCCACTCAAGGACATTCCGAGACTTGTCCTGAAGCCACTCCTGTGTTGTCTTGGCTGTGTGCTTAGGGTCGTTGTCCTGTTGGAAGGTGAACCTTCGCCCCAGTCTGAGGTCCTGAGCGCTCTGGATCAGGTTTTCATCAAGGATCTCTCTGTACTCTCTGCTCCGTTCATCTTTCCCTCAATCTTAGTCTCCCAGTCCCTGCCGTTGAAAAACATCCCACAGCATGATGCTTTCACCTCCATGCTTCACCATAGGGATGGTGCCAGGTTTCCTCCAGACGTGACGCTTGACATTCAGGCCAAAGAGTTCCATCTTGATTTCATCAGACCAGAGAATCTTGTTTCTCATGGTCTGAGAGTCCTTCAGGTGATTTTTGGCAAACTCCAAGCGGGCTGTCATGTGCCTTTTACTGAGGAGTGGCTTCCGTCTGGCCGCTCTACCATGAAGGCCTGATTGGTGGAGTGCTGCGGAGATGGTTATCCTTCTGGAAGGTTCTCCCATCTCCACACAGACACTCTGGAGCTCTCTCAGAGTGACCATCGGGTTCTTGGGCGGCCAGCTCTAGGAAGAGTCTTGGTGGTTCCAAACTTATTCCATTTAAGAATGATGGAGGCTACTGTGTTCTTGGGGACCTTCAATGCTGCAGAAGGTTTTTGGTACCCTTCCCCAGATCTGTGCCTCGACACAATCCTGTCTCGGAGCTCTACAGACAATTCCTTTGACCTCATTGCTTGGTTTTTGCGCTGACATGCCCTGTCAACTGTGGGACCTTATATAGACAGTAGTGTGCCTTTCCAAATCATGTTCAATCAATTGAATTTACCACAAGTGGACTCCAATCAAGTTTTAGAAACATCTCAAGGTTGATTAATGGAAACAGGATGCACCTGAGCTGAATTTCAAGTCTCATAGCAAAGGGTCTGAATACTTATGTAAATAAGGTATTTCCGTTTTTTATTTGTAATACATTTGCAAACATTTCTAAAAACCTGTTGTTGCTTTGTCATTATGGGGTATAGTGTGTAGACTGATGACGAAAACGTTTCATTTAATCAATTTTATAATAAGGCTGTAACGTAACAAAAGGTGGAAAAAGGGGTGTGAATACGGTCTTCTGACTGTTAGAACATAGTTCACTAGAAGCTGTTGTAAGGGACCTGTATAATCTTTGAAGCCTAAACTCAGCTGGTGTTGCCTTCTTACCTCTGCATGATGAAAGTAGGATATGCTAGTCATAGATCAAACAGCAATGCTCGCTGCAGCTCCGAAACATTGTTTTTGACTGGCCTGAAACCCCTTTTTTTTTCCTCCAACGTGAGCTCTGCTAGGTTGTAAACAGGAAAGGCACTTCATGGGTACAGATACGTTCATCATCTCTGCCAAACAAGTGTCCTTTTCATTCTCCTTTTGAAGATTGAATAAACAGAACCATTTTGTTGTTGCCTGTGCAGTAACTCTGCTCAACATAGAAGCCACTCAATGTGCTTTTTAGCCATAAAGTTACTGAGTGAAAGTCTTATTTCACCATTTAAACCTCACAAAGGAAGTTGAATGGGCCACGATAATCAAGATTTCACCACCTATTATTATTAAAGCGGCCCCGCTTTATGGTAAAACCATGTATGCAATATGCAGTGTAATTTCACTGTAGCCTAGGTACACTGTACACGTTATAGCATAGTAGTCGCAACTTTGATGCGTGTGTGTGGTTTGTGTGCTTACTTACTTTTCCATTAGATTTCGAAAAAAAAAAGAAAAAAAATGAATTGTCGCTAATCATCCCCTATCTGTAAAATCCTTGCTTGAGATTAGTGTTAGATGAGTAGAACTGTATGACTGTATGACTATTGCTTGAGAGATCAACCCTGATGCCAGGCTGCAGTGAGAACACAGAGCAACATGCCTCAGGAATACACAGATGATCTGTGGTTGGCCATGCTGACACCAGATCCCCCGATGTTCTCAGCTCCACCCTTCCCCACTTCCTCTGTTTCCACTGTGTGCACACACTCGGGTGAGCAGTGTGGCTTCTCTGGCAACCTCTTGCCCGACTCTGGTCACACTCTGTGCCCTGGCCAATGCCATATCTAAACTGCTTTCACACCTGGGTTTATGTATCCAAATTAGAGGGGTTGAGCAGAATTTGCAACAAGCGAAAGGTCACGACATAGAATGATAGTTTGATGTAGATATCTCTCATTTTTTCTAGGTAGTTTCTGAATTCATTACATAGCAACACTTTAGATCTGTGCTGCGAGATACAGTCAATCATGAATAGGACATAGGATATATGTTATGAGAATAATGTCAGAAACGTTATTTGTGGGGCTCTGAGATGTGCCTTGTGCATCACATTGATAGACAGCATTGATAATGTGCTGGTATTTTGGAGCTGGGTGGGGCTGACGGTTTGTGGTGAAGAGCATGTGCCATTTACTGAAAGAGAGAAACTGATTGCCTGGCTGTTCAGTGGGCCTGTGAACTGCTAACCTTGGCAGGCCTGGTATAAATAACAGCTCGATTGACAACGTGGTTAACACCTTCAGAAGCAACAACAACCAGTAAGTACTACATTCCCACGGCCCACTGACTCTGCCAGCATAGGCTGGCCTACAGAGAAACAGCTCGGAAACATCTCTACCATGTTTACATGGGCTCATTTTAGAGTAGTCTCGGTTCAGTGAAATAATTGATGTATTTAAGCTATGTGGAAATTAAGATAGAGAATACAATGAGTTGGCATAACTAAGGCCAGGAGTTTTTCCGGACATAAACAGGTATAACTCTGGGCCATAGTTAGTTGTTCTTGGGCAGGTCATGTGGTCATTAAAAACTCCTGGCCCTAGGCATGTAGCATCTAGTCCTGACAAAAACTCGATATCACACACTGAGGAGAGATCTGATGAACTTGTGAATCTGAATCCTGTGTTGGTAATGCGGGCATGAACTCTACCCATCTGCTCACCATAAAACCCAACATAAAAGAGAAAATAGCTCTCGGCATGTATTTTGATACTGGGTTTATGCAGTATATTTCCCCATGTCATTAATTAAATGCGTGTTTAATTCATACCATGCTGGCATGTTGTTTCAGCACAATTTTGTATCTATACATTGTTTGTGTGCTCTCTATTTTGTTTAGTTGAGCTGCGTGTGGTTTTGGTGCACCACGAGTGTAGTTGAAACTGCTGTGGTTTTCAAAGCTTTTCATGATAGAATGCTCTATTTCTCGTGAGACGAGAAGTGGAGTTGGGGGGGGGGGGGGGGGGGGGGGGGGCAGCATTTGTGGGGGTTGGAAGGCTGTAGCGAGCAGACGTTGATCAGAAAAAACGTCAAATTTCCGTGGTGAAAGTGATCAAACCATCACCTAATAATTGTAGTTGACTTCATAACCACACACCCTGTGGTCTCTTCTGCAGGGGAAATGACTGTCCTTACTGTCTTAATGTCCTTAGGTAAAAGCACCCCCGTCAACATGCCTGGAGGAGCGGGCGACTCGACCAAAACCTGCGACCCCTTCCAGCCGTTCGGCAGTGACGTCATCGACCCCTTTCAGAGTAAAAAGGGGGTCGGAGACCCCTTTAGTGGCAAAGATCCTTTTGCGCCAACTCCCTCAAGTAAAGCCTCTAAAGACTGTTCCTTGGGTTTTGCAGACTTCAGTTCTGTAAGTTGAGCTCAGTGATACTCTCTCTCTGTCCAGACCAGTCTTTATATACCTAGCCACTACCTCTGCTTAAGTTCCCACAACGTTAACTGAAGGATCTAGAGAGGAGCTAACCACAAGGCCCTGGCTGTTAATCTGCTCATCTTTCTGCGTCCTGGCCTCCCAATGACCTACCATCACTCCACACAAAGACCAGAGCCAGGCATCTTCCTGCTCAGACCCATGGCAAATGAACCACCATGTAGGCTAACTGTTGGCTATGGCATAATCACTAGCAATAACTACTGTTCATGATCACTGATCATCTGATCATCACTTTAATTCATTGTGTGATCCAACCCTACTTCATATCTAAAATGATGACTGAACTCCCACACATTTTTGCCGTCTAGCTGTTTTCTGAGTGTAAGCCTGTCAAAGGTTCCACAAGACTCACTTATCTATACGGTGTTATGATTTTTTTTTTTTGGGGGGGGGGGGTTCTCAACCTATGCTTTGTAGTTGGTTGCACACCACCTACAATGCATTCGGTATTGTGCAGTCAAGTGCAGAGCTGCATTGCAGAAGTGGTCCCCGGTGCTCGTGCAGGAAAGGGTGTCAGCCCTTTTTTGTGGTTTGATGTGTACGCCGCGATTGGAACATAAAAATATATATATCTATATTTTGCCATGTGGTTTGTTATGTAGAATGCTAGAGGCTTCCCAAAACAAGCACAAATGACAAGTATTATTTCCATCACCTCTTACCAGTCCAATAAGTGGATTCTGGCCGTGTGAAGTATTATTCAACTAGCCAGTCGGCTCTTTAAGGTTAGGGTTGAATAATCCAGCCAGTGCGGTGCTATGGCCTGGGCTGTCTGTCTCAACCAACCAATGGGTGTCTCACACAGTGTAGCAATAATCCAGGATGTATTCAGGATCTTCGTATCTGAATATTGACCTTTTCCATCTCAGCTTCCGGCATCAGCATTCAGTCAGTCAGCCAGTCAGACAGTCACTCAGTAAGGCAGTCAGCCAGCCAGACAGTCACACAGTCGGTGCGTACCCTAGGCCAGGCTAGGCCGGAAAGGGGAGCCCATCCTGTGTGGTTTAGTGACTGACAGCTCCAAGCCACTGGTCTGGCGGTGGGATCTGTTGACACGGGAAGCAGTAGTATCACTACTCAGCTCTCAGTCCTGAGTTCTTACCCCTTAGGCCTATGTTGTGTGTCAGTCATGTATGTCCTACTAGTGTTTAGATACAGTATTAGTGTGTATCAGTGTTTTGTCTTTTCTTTAGGCTTAGTTTGCTCAATCAATTAGTGTTGGTCTGCTGCATGACATTGGTAGCATAGATCCTGCTTTACCATCTCTGACTTGTACCAAACTACTCCCAAAGTTGCTAAAACTATTGTAACAGAGTCAACTGCCCATACATTTTTTAAACTAAAGAGGTATTGTGTTCCACATTGAAGATATTATCTAGAAAAATACCAGATGAACTTGGCCCCTGAATTGAATTATAAATATTTAAAGGAAACAAATATAGCTATTAAATGCCTCAATGGACTCAGTTCCATATTTATTTTGGTCAGCATGATTCCAAGAATTGAATGGCCTCATTTGAATCAGATCTAAGGGTGGCAAAGCAGTATCTTAGAATGTGTGTGCGTTCTGATATGCATGGGAGAGTTCCTAGCTCTACTTGATTTAGGTTAGATCTCATACTATCACTTTAACAGAGAATCAAAAATGTCATTTCTGTCCTTCCCGTTTTCTCTCTACATGTCGTCTTTGCATGTTGTTCAAATATGCTTTTAGTTGCTCATTCATTTTCATTTGGGAAACGAACGGAAACGGTCCTCCATGTCGCCTTCTCATAGTTAGTTGTACCTTGTGGTGATGCTGTTTCGTAGTGTGCTCGGTGTAAAATGGATGGTGTGATACACGATTAGTGAATTGTTTATTTGGTGTTTTGTAATTCATTTTTCTCTCGCAGGACCAGAAAAAGTTAAGGTAAGAATGTTTAATAACGCGGTCAAATTGAAAAGGGCTTTGTTTTGTATTTCGCCCACTTTATATTAAACCCCACTCGGGTTTAACAATAAGAAGCACCTTTCCTCCAACTGCAGAACACACATAAATTGAACATTAAAGTACCGATAGGGATAGGTCAGTTAGATTGTCTGTGTAGTGGGTATATTTTGTGCGTGTGTGTTGATGCTTTTGTGTGTGTTAATATGTGTGTGTACATGATATAGTTATAATAGTAAACTACAGTCATCTATGTCCTCTTACGGTAATCAGGCAGAAATGGAAGTTTACTCTTAATGTACAGGATAAGGTTCACTCAAATCTAATACTCTGGCAAAACACCTCCTAACGTGTGCTTTGTACATGGTGTGATGGATGAATCCTTTGTTAAATGCCTCTCTCCTCTTTCTCTCTGTAGTTTGGAAATGAGGCCCAGCAACTGGAGTGGGCGAAGCGAGAGAGTGAGCGAGCGGAGCGGGAGCGGCTGAAGAGACTCCGGCAGCAGGAGCAAGAGGACTTAGAGCTGGCCATCGCTCTCAGCAAGGCCGAGATGTCCCACGGGTGACCTGGACTGGACACACACAGACACACATAAATAGAGATATACACAAATAGACAAACAGACACATAGACATACTCTTACTAGCGTTACTAGTACATAAACATACACAGACACTCACACACACACACGCATAACACATTCGTATACAACTCACAAACCGTACCCCACACACTGTGAAGAACCCATAGCTGGCCATTTCCCTCAGGGCCGATGTGCCCCAAGACATGACTGCTTCCTCAACCACACACACACACAGACATACGCTTGCAGATACACACCACCACTACAACACACATACACACTCCACCTGATACGCACACACAGATACACACACCTCGCCACACATTCCCCAGACCGACAAACTCTCAAAGCAAAACAATATCAGAACAGAACTTATGTGGAAACGGAACTGGATTTGACTTTACGGTGGGAGGTTGGAGTGGGGCTGGGAGCCAGCAATCACAGTCTCTCTTACTGTTTTTAATTGATAGGTGGGGAGGGGAACGGATGATGACCCATGGTTTGTGAAGGAAGTGATGCACTGTTTAAATGCACTGTAGAGGCTGGCTTAACATGTAAAGATGAGCAGAATATGTGTCTGTCTGGTGAGGGAGCGTGGATCCCCTCACTTGACCGACTGGAGCGCTGACAGACGTAAAGAAGGGAATAGCTAAAGGTTACGGCGGGTTGCTTTTTAAGATGGAGACATTATTTGAGTATTGGTTTATTATGTGAATGTGGTGAGCCATGGGAGCAGTGCTGGGTGCTTCCCTGACTGGTTACTGTAAGTGTTGTGTGAGAGAGAGGTCTGTTTGGACCAGAACAAATTGTACAGATATATTTTCTTTCTCGCCGAGTGTGAGATAGTAGATGTTTTTTACAATATTTCAGTGCTTCTTGAGCAAACATAGGGAGAAGGAATGGATACTTAGTTGTGCCTCTTCTGACAGTTTAAGTAAGTTCAAAAGGCTGTGATTTACATCAAACAACCACAAAAAAGACTAGATGAGGGAAATTCTTTAAAGTTTTACTATGTTTCATTATAGAGGGTTTAATTGCAGATTTGTACGATTTTAATTTAATTATGTGATAAGTGTTATTTTATTATTTTATGTAGTATTTGTTAAAGGACTGAAACAATATTGTTAATTACAATTCTAGTTGTAAGCGCTGCAAAAATGGGTAAACCTGCAAGCACACGCTGCAGAGAGGTCAAAGAAAGTTAGAAATGGCCTGGGGTTTTCTTCGGGCTAACCATCAATGATATGCAAATTCATTAGGTCACGTGAGTTTCACAGCTATAACGTGAATATTCAACGGTTTGCGCTACAGTGTGTCATAGTTTGTTACAACTTTTATTTTATTTTAGCCACATTGTCTTTTACTTGATTTTCTTGCTGATGGTACTGCCTAGCACATTAAACCTGTGGTTCTTACTTCACTTTCAAACTTAAAGGGCAATTCCACCACTTTCCAATCTCATTTTCATTATCAACAGTGCAATACCAGTGTCTACATATGTCAAAACGGCACTACAGATGAAATAAGTTATGATAAACTTCACAGGGTGGTGAAAGTGCACGCCACGGTGGTCTTGATGCTCCTTTCCAATAAATATCGAGGGTCTTATTCTGGTGACATGATGTTCGATGCTTGTCTGCCGTTTGACAAGTAAAAATATTCTCGCTGTTATCCATAATAATCTCATTATGTAAACTAGCCTACCCACACTGTATCTGCGAGCTGTTGGCTAGAGCGCTCGTGCCAAGACCAGAGTGGGCAAATTTGCTATTTAACGCAACAGTTTTTTTTGACAAAACTATCAGAAGAGTTAAAAATGCGATGAAAACACATACAACTTTTGATTTTTATTCAGTACACTTAAAATGAAAAAATGACATTTTATGTGCATTACGTACTGACTTTTGTCCACAACAAGTCCGTTTGGTGGAAACACACCACTAGTGGGAAAATGCGCATATTTTCTTTATGCAGATTTTTGAGTATTCACATTAAAATCTGTCGCCAATTGGATGGAAACCTAGCTACAGAGAAGCATTTTTTAGGACCTTTCTTCTTAACTTTTTAACCACAGATCATAGAAACGCGTCCTTTTCACATATGTAGACAGTGGTATGGTGCTGGACATAATGAATATGAGGTTGAAAAGTGGCAGAATTGCCCTTTAAGCTTTGAATTGAACTGAATAGAGATGATGATAATAGTAGCTCATATGAAAATGACAGTTGCACTCATTGCCCCTTTGTTTTATGTTCTCCTGTTGTATTGAACTATATGTGTCCTACTGTACATGTGTCCATTACCTTTAATAAGCTTCCATGTAATGCCATTGTTGTCCCCTACTATTGGAGTAGTCTGAGTGAAAAGACCTATCCTGAGCCATATGTTGTGAAAATGTATTATTAAAGCTACGTTCCCCTTTGGGTTGGGGAAGGACATTATTTAAGTTACAATTCCGCAGTATGGACCATGAACACTGCCACTAGGTGGAAAATGCAACCATCTCTCCCTGATATTTATTTGTTTATGTTTACATATCAAACTTCTTTGCTGTAGTGGTTACAACAGTGTAATAATATTCTATGAGAAGAACCTGTTCTGGTACAGATCTGACCTTTAACCTGGCTGCTGTATATAGCTGAGGTAACCTGTGGTCGTCTGCATTCGACCCTACCTGTGGTGTTTTAATCACAGGTCAGACGCCCGAAGCTTGGAATGCCAACACTCCCGCCCTTACCCAGAATGCTCTGTGTCAGAACTCCTGTAATGTGTCCTCGGTTTAGGGGAAATCCACAGTGAGGGTGCTTGGTTGGCCGTAGACCAGGCCACAGCTCCCTGTTCATTGGTCACTTCATGCCCCTTTTTATACCTTAAAAACCCATCCTTTCTTACTCCATTCTTTGAAGTTATCATTGATCTGTCACTATTAGATTGGTGAAAGAAAGGGTTCCATGATGTATCCCAATCACCCATCTAATCATGTCAGATTAGGGAGGCAGGATGGAAGGATGCATTTTGAGAGTATCGAAACAGAGCCCAAGTGTTCTCTCATCCACTACCTAGTGTTCTCTACGTACTTACCACTCATGCTGTATTTTGTCTTTGATACCGCCATTGTGCAATAGATTTTATTTCTTATTTTCTCGTTGTTCGGGTGTTCGAGTTTGATCGTGTATATAGGGATACATGCAGAGGCCTGTATATCTATTGTACAAGCCAAACAGATTGTAGATGGCTTTTCTTTTGGTTTTCTGGTTTTCTGACAACTGATCTGACTTCTAAAGCTTGGTGCATTCCTTTTCCATTTGGCCTGCCTTTGACTGTCCCTCTGTAGATGAAAATAAGAAATAATCCTGCTGTCTTTCTGCATTGTATAAGATGTATACAAACTGTATATTATGTCTGTTATATTTGTTTCATGAGAAGTGAAAAAATGTGTGTAACTTAAAACAGGATATATGCAAAAATACAAACGCTTGGATTTATTTGAAATGCTAATCCCCTGTACATGGTCATTGTTTACTAGAATAAACATTTCAGTTAAATGAATAGGTCTCGGGTTTGTGTTTTTTTCTCTTAATTTCATTGATTTTACTTATGTACTTATATTAGGACATCACGTTTAATTTCACATGTTTTATAGAGTATATCATATGGTTTGTTGTCTTAATACAAATGTACAAATAGATACCCCTGTCTGTCTAGGCTCTGTTCAAAATCTCCTTTGTGTTAATTTCAACCAGTATACAGTGGGGGGAAAAAGTATTTGATCCCCTGCTGATTTTGTACGTTTGCCCACTGACAAAGAAAGGATCAGTCTATAATTTTAATGGTAGGTTTATTTGAACAGTGAGAGACAGAATAACAACAAAAATATCCAGAAGAACGCATGTCAGAAATTTTATAAATAGATTTGCATTTTAGTGAGGGAAATAAGTATTTGAACCCTCTGCAAAACTGTACATACCACTGTACATACCATACAGGTAGTGGAAATGTTGTTTTTTCTTAGTATGAATCTGAGGGATTCCATCAGTGTTGCAAGGTTTTGTAATGATTCCTATGTTGTTGAGTCTTTGTTGGTACGTGGTGTGTAGTGAGGAGCAAAGAGATGCTGCTTGACACATTTATGAAATTGCTTATTCCAGTTACTAATAAACATGCAACCATTAAGAAAATGACTGTAAAAAATGTTAAATCCCCGTGGATTGATGAGGAATTGAAAAATGGTATGGTTGAGAGGGATGAGGCAAAAGGAATGGCAAATAAGTCTGGCTGCACAACTGATTGGCAAACGTATTGTAAATTAATAAATCATGTGACTAAACTGAATAAAAAGAAGAAGAAACTAAACTATGAAACAAAGATAAATGACATAAAGAATGATAGTAAAAAGCTTTGTAGCATCTTAAAATACATTTTGGTAAAAAGGCAAACTCAGCTCCATCACTCATTGAATCAGATGGCTCATTCATCACAAAACCAACTGATATTGCCAGCTACTACAATGATTTTTTCATTGGCAAGATTAGCAAACATAAGCATGACATGCCAGCAATAAACGCTGACACTACACATCCAAGTATATCTGACCAAATTATGAAAGACAAGCATTGTCATTTCGAATTCCGTAAAGTGAGTGTGGAAGAGGTGAACAAATTATTGTTGTCTATCAACAATGACAAGCCACCGGGGTCTGACAACTTGGATAGAAAATTACTGAGGATAATATCGGACGATATTGCCACTCATATTTGCCATATCTTCAATTTAAGCCGACTAGAAAGTGTGTGCCCCCAGGCTTGGAGGGAAGCAAAAGTCATTTAACTACCTATGAATAATAAAAAAAAACTTTACTGGCTCAAATAGCCGACCAATCAGCCTGTTACCAACCCTTAGTAAACTTTTGGAAAAAATGGTGTTTGACCAGATACAATGCTATTTTACAGTAAACAAATTGACAACAAACTTTCAGCATGCTTATAGGGAAAGACATTCAACAAGCATAGCACATACACAAATGACTGATGATTGGCTGAGAGAAATTTATCATAAAAATATTGTAGGGGCTGTTTTGTTAGACTTCAGTGCGGTTTTGACATTATCGATCATAGTCTACTGCTGGAAAAACGTTTGTGTTATGGCTTTACACCCCCTGCTATATTGTGGATAAAGAGTTACCTGTCTAACAGAACACAGAGGGTGTTATTTAATGGAGGCCTCTCCAACATAATCCAGGTAGAATCAGGAATTCCCCAGGGCAGCTGTCTAGGCCCCTTACTTTTTTCAATCTTTACTAAGGACATGCCACTGGCTTTGAGTAAACGTATGCTGATGACTCAGCACTATACATGCCAGCTACTACAGCGACTGAAATGACCCTTAACACTTAACAAAAAGCTGCAGTTAGTTTCAGAGTAGATGGCAAGGAATAAGTTAGTCCTAAATACTTCTAAAACTAAAAGCATTGTATTTGGGACATATCATTCACTAAACCCTAAACCTCAACTACATCTTGTAATAAATAATGTGGAAATTGAGCAATTTGAGGTGACTAAACTGCTTGGATTAACCCTGGATTGTAACTGTCATGGTCAAAACATATTGATACAACAGCAGCTAAGATGTGGAGAAGTCTGTCCATAATAAAGCGTTACTCTGCATTCTTAACAGCACTATCAACAAGGCAGGTCCTACAGGCCCTAGTTTTGTCGCACCTGGACTACTGTTCAGTCGTGTGGTCAGGTGCCACAAAAATGGACTTAGGAAAATTACAATTGGCTCAGAACAAGGCAGCACGGCTGGCCCTTGGATGTACACAGAGAGCTAACATTAATAATTTGCATGTCAATCTCTCCTGGCTCAAAGTGGAGAAGAGATTGACTTCATCACTACTTGTATTTATGAGAGGTATTGACATGTTGAATCGACCGAGGTGTTTGTTTGAACTACTGGCACAGCTCGGACACTGACGCATACCCCACAAGACATGCCACCAGAGGTCTCTTCACAGTCCCCAAGTCCAGAACAGACTATGGGAGGTGCACAGTACTACATAGAGCCATGACTACATGGAACTCTATTCCACATCAAGTGACTGATGCAAGCAGTAAAGTTTAATTAAAAAAAACAGATAAAAATACACCTTATGGAACAGTGGGGACACAAACATAGGCACAGACACATGCATACACACACATGATAACATATGCACTATATATACACGTACACATGGATTTTGTTCTGTAGATATGTGGTAGTAGTGGAGTAGGGGCACACAGTGTGTTGTGAAATCTTTGAATGTATTGTAATGTTTTTAAAATGGTATAAACTGCCTTAATTTTGCTGGACCCCAGGAAAAGTAGCTGCTGCCTTGGCAACAGCTAATGGGGATCCATAATGAATAATAATAGCCTAGCTGTTTCATGTCAACCTCAGTCTGCTATGATCTAGTACTGGTATGTACAGTAAATCTACATAAACAAACGAAAGGTTCATAGACTTTATTTACCCCCCCAGGTGTGTTGGTTCATACTTCCTGACCTTTTGAATTAAGACTCCCTCAAACTACTAAATACTACATCTGAAGCTCTAGACAAGATGCTCATTGATGGTCCCCCAAACGCCAGACCTGCAAAAAAGCAACACCAGGCAGTAAAATGTGCAGTGAATTACAGTCGTCTATATTTCAAGGAAACAGCTGCAAGTGTGAAAATAATTCTGCGTCAACAGACTACATTTTTGGACATATTACTTGAAACCTAAGCAAGTCCTGTGTTTCGGAATGTTAACTGTGTCCGTATGAAATAACAGGAAATTCCTAGGTACGTTTTTATTTACCTTATGTTAATGGTAGTGTGGAAATGAAATGGCCATTGCTTTTAAGGAGGAAAATGGGTCATGGAGACTTATTGAAGATATGATCGCCTCACAAATTGTCTCTTCAGTGTTTGTATCCATATTTGTGCCTTCTTTTTCGGGTATTTGCTAGTGTTGACATTTACTTTTACAAAGAGAGTGACTGAATTGAAATGTTTTCTTAGCAAGCACTTGACATTTTATGAGCAGAAAGGTTGCACATGTAGTCATGTTGTCACTAGCAGCATATTTCAACACAAGTGTTTTCACCAGGCAAATAGTGGCACCACACCCCCCCCTTTTAAAGAGATTTCTGGGAAATAATAGGATATTCCTTTCCAGCTGTGGAGGGGCTTGGAGTGCTAGTTTAATGCCTCATGATGTTGGAGAATGTTTACACTCCACATGTGCGCGCACACACACACACACACACACACACACACACACACACACACACACACACACACACACACACACACACACATACACACACACACACACCCTTAGGGGAGTTGGGGGTCCTTAGCTGTCAGAGGTATCTGTAAGGGGACCTTCTCCCTGCTGGGGCTGATACACAGAGACCCCAACTCTCTGACAGCTAGCTAGCTGGTGGCCATAGTGTTTCTCAGCCTCAGCTCCAAGAACTAGGAATGGCTAGGAAAACAGTTAAGAGAACCACCCCTCCTGTAACCAATCTGCTATAGTTAATACATAGTTAGCCCTGGTCCTCAGGAGCAGGAGCAGCAGTCCCAGTCCCCTTAGCCCAGTCTATTTAATCAGCTGTTGTGAGGGACAGAGTGGGGCTTGCTGCTCCGGAGCAGGGCTGCCCCAGGGATGTTGTGGATAAAAACAAACCCAATAGGACTGACTGTCAGGGGAGGAATGCTGGCTAAAACAGTCCAGATGGACCCTCTGCAGTACTCTCTCACTCCATGTAATTCATAGTCTGACGCTTATCTTTGAGAAATCTATCATTTGGTCTATGCACTGAAGCAATGCTAGGCCTACATGCAGCTGGGGAGGGGAGATGTTCACCATTTAACACAGCTGATGTTGGTATGTATGTTTTTATGTAATGTATCCTTCATTTCTATTAAATGAACCGAGACATATAACATATATCAATGAATATAAACATACTGTACAGTGGGGGGGGGAAAAGTATTTGATCCCCTGCTGATTTTGTATGTTTGCCCACTGACAAAGAAATGATCAGTCTAAAATTTTAATGGTAGGTTTATTTGAACTGTGAGAGACAGAATAACAAAAAAAATATCAAGAAAAATGCATTTTAATGAGGGAAATAAGTATTTGACCCCCTCTCAATCAAAAAGATTTCTGGCTCCCAGGTGTCTTTTATACAGGTAACAAGCTGAGATTAGGAGCACACTCTTAAAGGGAGTGCTCCTAACCGCAGCTTGTTACCTGTATAAAAGACACCTGTCCACAGAAGCAATCAATCAATCAGATTCCAAACTCTCCACCATGGCCAAGACCAAAGAGTTCTCCAAGGATGTCAAGGACAAGATTGTAGACCTACACAAGGCTGGAATGGGCTACAAGACCATCGCCAAGCAGCTTGGTGAGAAGGTGACAACATTTGTTGCGATTATTCACAAATGGAAGAAACACAAAAGAACTGTCAATATCCCTCGGCCTGGGGCTCCATGCAAGATCTCACCTTGTGGAGTTGCAATGATCATGAGAACGGTGAGGAATCAGCCCAGAACTACACGGGAGGATCTTGTCAATGATCTCAAGGCAGCTGGGACCATAATCACCAAGAAAACAATTGGTAACACACTACGCCGTGAAGGACTGAAATCCTGCAGCGCCCGCAAGGTCCCCCTGCTCAAGAATACTTATACATGCCCATCAGAAGTTTGCCAATGAACATCTGAATGATTCAGAGGACAACTGGTGAAAGTGTTGTGGTCAGATGAGACCAAAATGGAGCTCTTTGGCATCAACTCAACTCGCCGTGTTTGGAGGAGGAGGAATGCTGCCTATGACCCCAAGAACACCATCTCCACCGTCAAACATGGAGGTAGAAACATTATGCTTTGGGGGTGTTTTTCTGCTAAGGGGACAGGACAACTTCACCGCATCATTTGACGGGGCAATGTACTGTCAAATCTTGGGTGAGAACCTCCTTCCCTCAGCCAGGGTATTGAAAATGGGTCGTGGATGGGTATTCCAGCATGACAATGACCCAAAACACACGGCCAAGGCAACAAAGGAGTGGCTCAAGAAGAAGCACATTAAGGTCCTGGAGCTGCCTAGCCAGTCTCCAGACCTTAATCCCATAGAAAATCTGTGGAGGGAGCTGAAGGTTCGAGTTGCCAAATGTCAGCCTCGAAACCTTAATGACTTGGAGAAGATCTGCAAAGAGGAGTGGGACAAAATCCCTCCTGAGATGTGTGCAAACCTGGTGGCCAACTACAAGAAACGTCTGACCTCTGTGATTGCCAACAAGGGTTTTGCCACCAAGTACTAAGTCAAGTTTTGCAGAGGGGTCAAATACTTATTTCCCTCATTAAAATGCAAATCAATTTATAACATTTTTTACATGTGTTTTTCTGGATTTTTTGTTGTTGTTATTCTGTCTCTCACTGTTCATATAAACCTACCATTAAAAATATAAACTGATCATTTCTTTGTAAGTGGGCAAACGTACAAAATCAGCAGGGGATCAAATACTTTTTTCCCCCACTGTATATATCAAGTGCCTTACAATTGGAATTGTGTATTTCCGACCTCAAGCGCATAACGATCCTCAGGAAAGGTGACCCGTCATATCATGTGTCTGTTGGGAAAAGACCCAACTCCTTCACTCTCCATATAGTATCACTCTACACAGGCCTGTCTTTAGCCAGTGCCAAAGTTAATCCATGTTGTTCCTCCATAGACCGGATGAGTGTCTTCCACTGAGGAGCTTCCAAACAGCTCCAGTAGATGGTGTACTCATCCCATGACATTCCCACTTTTCCCCACGTGGTAATTGGCCCTTGGCTGCCGTGAAGTCTAGGAATCCACTGAGATAAACTCTTTCCTGGTATGATTGATGTTGTACATTTGACTCAGACAGGATGTCGATGTGAGATGTCGGCTCTTCACATTGAATATGGAGGCCAGGACTATCATGTTTCTCAGAGTCTTGGTGAATATACTGTCGATCGTCATTACTGGAAACTGAAATGTGTGTGTGCTCGGGTTGCCCATTGGAGGCCAGCTGTGATAGTGATCTCCACACACTCACTCACTCACTCAAGGGCCCGTAAGTATTTTATTGTTAGTCTACCCCTTGTGTGTTTTAAGAAGCATGTGACAAATAACATCTTATTTGACTCACTCACTCTCCCTTCATTTTCAGCACTCAATGCTCTTTCCCCCTTTCCGAGCTTTAATATAAAACTCAAACATGTGTCTATAGCTTGTACTGTAGAGCTTTAAAAAGCTGTCTTCTCCATGTCCTCTCTATGGACTTACTACTTTGTTGACCTTTTTTATGGAACCATCCCCTGTAGAATTGTATACAATTATGCTGTTGCTTGTGAAGATACTCTGTGTAAAGCATTTATGCATGATAAACTACAGCTAAATGCAGCCAACCATGTTTATGGATAGTTGCTCTGACCTGGCAGAAATGCTGAAAGTGCTCACTTCAGACTAAAGTATACCTAATATAAAATAACTTTAAATAGGCCTACATACAGGTAACTGCCAAAATAATGGAAACACTTGTGATACTAAGTATATTGAAAGCAGGTGCTTCCACACAGGTGTGGTTCCTGATATAATTAAGCAATTAACATCCCATCATGCTTAGGGTTGTGTATAACAATGCTGGGCAGGCCATTATTTTGGCCATTATTTGGGCTACCATGGCTATGCCCCCATCCACAGGGCACAAGGGGTCACTGAATGGTTTGATGAGAATGAAAACAATGTAAACCATATGCCATGGCCGTCTCAGTCACGAGATCTCAACCCAAATGAACACTTATGGGAGATTCTGGAGCGGTGCCTGAGACAGAGTTTTTTCACCACCAATGATGGAATTTCTTGTGGAAGAATGGCATCGCATCCCTCCAATAGAGTTCCAGATATTTGTAGAATCTATGCCAAGGTGCATTGAAGCTGTTCTGGCTCGTGGTGCCCCAACAACCTATTAAGACACTTTATGTTGGTGTTTCCTTTAAATGTTCTTTGATTTTGATCTCTAGCATGCAGTTTCAGGTGTGCCATGGCAAAGAGCCAGTGAACGCTGTGTGTTATGAATGGTTTCATAGTAAGAGATACAGATACATTTTCGGCTGAATCTGGAGCAGAGTAACTTGAGTGTTATTGTGGCGAAAGGAGTTTCAAAAGCAAGGCATGCACTTTCGAAAAACACCATCCGTTAGATCAGACTCAGAGATAATTCTGAATGACAATGATGTGCTCTATATGTGATGTGGAATAGATGTAAACATATTGTAATGAAGGAAATTCCTTTTTGTAAGCCTGTAATTTGAGCCATCTAAAGGGGAAACCAGATAGCAATGAAAGCCTGTGGAATACACAGTCTTTTTTTTTGTTTGTTTATCGATAGACAGCTTGCATGGATGACAGAATGCATTAAACATCTGGATACATGACCTCTGTCCCCTAACTCACACTTCAATCTTCCCACACTCACTTCTAGATGTTATTATTACACTCTGAGCAAAAAGTGAAATGAGAATGTTTAATTTTTCACTTGAGTAAATTGGCTAATCATAGTGGCACTCTTACTTCCTCTTTTCTCTAAACTGGCATGGGCACCCAGAAGACGATACGGTCCCTAAGAAGTTGTAACACTTGAAGAAAAAGTGGTCTTTTATGCTTCCCCATAGACCCAATGTAGAGACATTGTTGTGAGCTTGTCAGTTCACAAAGGTGGCCCATTTCTCCTCTCCCTCTCTCTCTCTCTCTCTCTCTCTCTCTCTCTCTCTCTCTCTCTCTCTCTCTCTCTCTGTCTGTTTTTATACATAGCCAAAGTACATAATTAGGCCCATAACACAGTAAAGAAGCGTTTATTCTGAAGGCACCTAACTACACCTGACTTATTGTGCAGGAATGTTGTCATGTGACCCAAATACACAGGCTGAAGGCCCCTGTTTAAGAGATGGATCATGGGTAAAATGTTGTTGTACTCTGGGCCACTTCATGTGATTTTAACTTCTTGCTCCTTCCAGAGTGGAGGTGCTTCGTTTCTGGATAGCATACCAACCTAAAAATGTACTTTCAAGAATGTGCAACCATGTTTAAGTGATAGCTGCTTAATACTGTTTCATGCTTTTATCAACATTTAAATAAGACAATAGAGCCTAACTCAGGAACTACTTGAAGTGAAAGGTTTGATTCTATAGAATATTTAAGGAACATGTACATTCACTGTGAGACTCAAATCCAGGCTAACAGATGTGTAACCTTCATGTCACTCTCTTCTAAGCCCCACTGAACTTTCCACCCTGTCCCATTGGGTCTTCTCATTGAGGCAGGGACTAGGGTTCCTTTCTCTTTCAGTGCGGTGTGCCCCTGTGCCCAGACCCAGAGAGGGGACATCTATATTAAGTCTCTGTAATTATGTAAATGTAATGTTTGTATTTATAGGCTGTATGAGCCACAAGACTCTGGCAGTGGCCCTGTGACAGATGGAAAACATTGCACTCACATTCATATTGTAAACTGCTCAGGCCTGAACTGGCCTATAGGATAGCTGGCAAGCCATTCACACAGGGACAACTATAGCTTATGGTTGATGTAAAGATACAGGAAGTATTGTTGAGGAGTTTATGACTGGTGTCATGTTACAGTGTGGTGTGATGATGATACACAGATGTCAGGGCTGTTCCATTTTCCTTTGTCAGGATAATAGACAAGAAAGCCACAAGGATTTCACTCAAAGTCAAGAATAATGTTGTTCAATTAGTTTAATATGTACATTAAAATAAACTATTTACATTATATAAAAATGTATTTACATGGCATTAATACATTTCCTCAGAAAACCAAACAGAACAGTTTTAAGTCACAAGACGTTTAGCCCTTTGTCATGTTGAGATGGACAACTATTTCCATAGTTTTAAAGACCCTGACATAATGTTATTCAACAGATAAATGCACACACAGAACATTCAATTCTAGCCTCTGAAGACTGAAAGGCAGTTTTAGATCAAAACATTGTCTTAAAGCTTATTTCATGTTCTGTTTACAGTTATAACACTTACATAAACTTTGTTTTTTTTGCCATTAGAAAATATGGCACTCGTAGGATGCATATAATAAAAGGCACTATCGTGGCTATCAAAACACATCATGTTAAACAATGTAATTGTCAGATTCCAGTTGCTTCAGAGGTGTATAGGGCCAGCCTCATATGTTGACTTGAATTCACAAATGCAAACACCGTGTAATGCATGTTTAAAGCCTTTTTATAGAAATATTATTCGATAAAAAATAACAAAGTAGTACCAGCTACATATTTCAAAAATAGTATTTGTATATAGAATTCGTTAATTGGTCAAGTCGGACCACGTTTTATGTTCTCATGCTGTTTTCCTATTCCCCCCCCCCCCCCCCAAATTTAAATAAACTAAAATACGAAATACATATTTTGGAGACATCTTAATTGATGTTGTTCTTGGATAATTTGGCATAGTCCTCAATCGTATGTGATTTCTCACATGTGTCGCTTCATGTGCAGCGCGAGGTGGTCGGACCTGGAGAAGGCGCGCTCACACAGGTGGCACTGGAACGGCCTGTGGCCAGTGTGCTTACGGAAATGGCGTGTCAGCTCGTCGGAGCGGGCGAACTTCCAGCCACAACCCTCCCAACTGCAATGGTATGGTTTTTCACCTGTTGAATTACAAAATGGAAAATACCATAAGTATACTGACATAAAACGCAGTTCTTTGCAACACATAGAGCCAAGTAGTTCAAGTTTGCAATAAGCATAAAGAGAAAATGAGGAATATTCCTTACCGGTGTGCGTTCTGTGGTGCGCTTTCAAGTGCGAGCTCTTGGTGTAGGTTTTCCCGCATCCAGCGAAAGTGCAAGTGTGAGACGCAGTGCGCTTCCTTGGCCAGGAGCGCCGACCCCTCTTTGGCTTTGAGTCCATCATCTCCAGCGGGGAGGACGGTGGAGTGAGTAGCACTCTCTGGTTGGTGGGCTGCATACCCATTCCGTCTTCATACATCCCGAACTGGTGTGCGCTCTGGTACGGGAGCTGCATCTGTTGGGGCGGGTGAGAGTGAGGGTATCCCGCTGCGGAGCGGTAGCTCTGGGGGAAAGTCATGGAGTGGCACATCTGGGGCTGACACTCGGAGCTCATCAGGTCGTCTGGGCTGAGAGGCGGTGTCATGTTCCCCGCAGCCTGTGGAGAGTTGGCCAGTCTCGGTTGCTCGAAGGACATCATGCACGAAACGTTCCCCTCCTGCTTGATCTTTGGGCAGTTCTGTGGCACCATGCCCATAAGCGGTCCGTAACTGTCCATGGATGGCTCGACCTTGATGTTGTCTACAAAGTCCTGATTTGGGAAGGCAGAGGAACTGACTAGAAATCTCCCATGGATGCTGTTGCCGGAAAGCTGGTGGCAGAAGCTGCTGTCAAGCTCAGTGCGCAGGAGCTCAGCCATCAGGCTGTTGTAAGGTGGAGGTGGGCTGCTCATCTCGGGCAGCGGGTAGCTAGACTGCATCCCGGAGTGATACATGTTGTTCTGCTCTCCTAGCCTGTACTCTACTCCCGTCCCGGAGGATGGAGTGTTGTCTGTGCCCGTGGTGTTAGAGAGAATAAACTCCAGATCCAGGAATTTATCGAGCTCTTCTTCGTCTTTTCTGCCCATGCAGTTGTCCATGCTCTCCACCACAGCACAGCTGGAATGCACAGACCTGTCCATCTCTCCCTTCCACCTCTGAAATAATAAAGGATACCATTAGTGAAATTATAATATAAAAAAATACAACTCTATATATATTTCGGCTAACTGTTTAATTGCCAAACTTTACCAACAAATATGGGTTGATTCTACATCTGGACTGAAATGCTATTTCTTTATTATTACATAAATTGACCAACAACATGTAAAACAACCAACAAACATCTCTAAATACATAATCCAATATACTTACATTTTCCCAGCATTTTTCCTTTTGGTTCGCAAATGTAGCGATGGATGGTAAAATGGTCCCGGGTAAGGCCATTTCTATACGTCGTAATTTTCTTGAATAAAAAACGTTATTTCTGTCTAAAAATATTAGCAAACACGATGTAGACTGGAGTCCACACGAGAAACTATTTGTAGCAGTATAAACCACTACTTCTCACTTCAAGTACTGTTTCAGAGTCATGTGAAAGTTTGATTGGTAGGAGTTCCTATACCTTATAAATATTGCAGCTGAAAAGCTGGACCAATTGTACGAAGCGGCGGAAACACGCACTACACGTCCCTAAATTTAGCCCTATATAAAGCCAGTGAGCCCAGTGAGCGCTTGTAGTCTCTTTGCTTTCCCTCTTGCGCTCGTGCGAGCTTTAAAGACACCTCTATACAAGCCCCTCCTGCACAGAAACGAGTTTAACAAGTATAACCGTAATGCTGCGCTTGGCAAAGTCCGCCCCCTTGAAAAAAGAATAGTAAGCAATTAACACATTACGAATAGGGTAATGATACCGAAAGATGCACGCACCGTACGAGAGTCAAAGTTACGCATTTTGGATATAATATTACGCAAATATTACGCATTGTATTTCAATATAGGCTAATATTACTACATCCCAATGCATTACATACCTTCTCCTTCAACCCAATATAACACACATACACAAAAACCAAAACACGCGTTTTTTTTAAATCTCCAAACACATGAAAGACATGTCCAAGGCGCATACACATGCAGGGTAGTTCTCCGAGCAGCATAGAGCATAACGCACTCCGTGTTGAAAGAGGTATACTAAAGGGTAGGTTATGGAGACGTTGGAAACAGTGCGTTATCCTCTCAGTTGTAGACTAATAGATTATTAGGAGTGTGATTACAGGATAGGCTATATGGAGACTTTAGTAATGTGTTGTGCTATTGATACTAGACTGGGGCGGCAGGTAGCCTAGTGGTTAGAGCGTTGGACTTGTAACCGAAAGGTTGCAAGAACGAATCCCTGAGCTGTCAAGGTAAAACATCTGTCATTCTGCCCCTGAACAAGGCAGTTGTTCGTAGGCCGTCATTGAAAATAAGAATTTGTTCTTAACTGACTTGCCTAGTTAAATAAAGGTAAAAAAAGACTACACGTTGTTATGCGATTACACTTCAAGTCAAATGTAAAATATCTCAACATATATATATAGAAAGATAACCCAATATTACTTTTATCATATGATAACACCTTTAATTTGGTAGATAAATTGGCTCTCCCATCACCTGACCAACTCATCTCTCTACTCCTCAACTCATTTGCTTATCATCGTCAGCCTGTGAGAAACCCAGTCACCCAGCGCAGCAGGCTTTAAACAACGCTGCAGCCACCAGGCGCCAAGTATGCCCTACATCTGAATCTTTTCACTCTTTCAAACTCTCCCGTAAACACGCGATAAAAAAGCGTTTAGCCTCTAGGAAGCCCCATTCAGGTGCAAATAATGAGGCTGAATGAGCAGCTGCTGAGCCTGCTTTGTCCAGCGAGGTATTCACGTTGGTATCGGGTCTCTTGCGCCAGTTTCACAAACAGCCTTCAGTTAAGGATAAGGTAAACTGCAAATATCATCCTCAAATGACATGCCCTGAGTAGGATGTGGACCTTCATTTTGTTATCCAAATGTCCTAGTCCTCACTGCTTGTCAATTGATACTGCTTATGTTACATTCATAATAGTGCACTGCTAGTTGCAGGTGCACCAGAATGATGAGAATGATACCTTTCTTTTCTCACAATGGAACCAAAGTGTTTTTGTTTCTATTTCTGTGAAGTGTCAACTGTGTGCATGTGTCAAACCATTCTCACTTTCTATCTGTTTGTGTGTTTACATAGTAGTTGAGGAAGGGCAGTACATGAATAGGCTTACCTCTACTATCCACCTTACATAATTCATATCCCTCTGGGTCTTAACCATAAAGGCCGTGTAATGATTCATCTGAGCTTCCCTAATCAGTCAACCAAATAAGGTCATTCCGATGCCATGAAGTCTACCACCAGTAACCACTGCCATTAGTTTTTTATTTGCCTGTTTATCTGTTGAACCTCAATTAAATTGCCAAAGCACTGGTACTAATTTGGGTTCCTTTGTGCCAGTACAACTTGGCTAACCGGTTGGCGTTTCACAGTTGGGCTGTGGCAAATGTCTGCCTAATATTCTTATTTATTTAAGATGCATGTTACTGCTGCCGTTCCTCTGTTTAAATAACCTTAAATACAGCCAACCATGGATGAAAATCCTCATTAAGTCTGTCAACAAATGAGAAAAGGGAATAAAAGCCATATGCATATGATCTGATTGTCAGATACAACTGTATCCCCACAGCATGAAAGAAGCAGCAGTTACACAAGTAATTATATTGTGAACAACCACCATGGACATAAAGAAACATGGGTGTGGCTTTAATCTGTACTTTACAACCTGTTCTTTCCTCAGGCCAACGTACATTCTGTGTATTAATTATAGGTTGGAAATCTGGGATGATGTGGTTTACATACGCTGCACGTACATGTGTGACATTCCAACATAATTAGAAAAGATTTCGTTACCTACTGTGACTCTCTATCAAGACATTTTTAAAAGGCTCTCGGTGGGTCACAGCACAGAAAGGTATCGGAGTCCGTGTCTTACAGGAACTCTAGGCCTAATGGATGAACATCGTCCCCAGTAGACCTGCAGCTATTTACACACCTACCTCCCCTCTCTACACTTTCAGTCCCCCCCCGGCATTAGTAAGAGTGCATTGAAGAATATCCTGATCCTATTTCCCCTTGTTTGATGATTCAGAGCGGTTATGCAAGGGAAGCGGTTTGTTCGACGGCCAGACATTGTTTCCAGTGTATGAGAGGGTTGGTGAAAACTGCACGTCTCCCGGGTCACCTCAAACTTGTGATTGGTATAGTGGTTAGATTGATGTGAAACATCAGTGATGTGAAGTCATATTAGTGACTCACAAAGTCAAGGCATCTCTATGACAATAGAATATTGCAGTAAATAGGCTACTCGGAATGTTTCCCTTTTTTACGTCTATCCATGAAAGTTACTAAAGGAGCGCAGAGATGGATATCATTCATTTTGTTGATAGCTAACAGGTACAGGTACCAGCTGTTACCAGCTGTTTCCACTTTAGTTTCCTTTAGCTTCCTTAGAATGATGTCCAGTCAGACCATTTTATCGCTGAACACCTGTTTAGCTTATAAGGAATTTCAGTATTGCAGATCACAGAGCCAATCCCGATAGGCTGCTGTCCGAGAGGCCACTCGTATGACCACAGGGGAATGGTGTGATTCAGCAGCACTTACATAGTAGTATCAGACAGCAGGTATGAACTATTCACTAGCCCTTTGGGTCAACCCCTGATAGAGTACCTAGACAGAGGCCACAACTGTTGATGACTAGGTGGAATTTGACTCAGTCCTCAGTGGTTATGTGTGAGAAGTGCTATATTAAGGCAGGCTCATAACTTTCAGAGGGAAGGCTACTTGAGTGCTTCTAAATATTTAATTCAAGTGCCATCCTAAGGTTATGTATCTGTAGTCATGGAGGATACATTTTGCTAGCTAATTATTTGCTTCGCTTTGGCACAGCCGAACAGAATATAACATACTCCGCTGAGTACTTTTATGTATCGCCACTACCCAGGCAATAAAAAGTACATTCCCATGTACAGTAATTCACTTCCCAGACACTGCCTTTTGTATTAGTTATTAATGGATAGCATGTTGAACACTATTTCCCAGTTGGTTGCCATATGAATGTGAGGTTACAGCATGTGCTTTACAACTTTGGCATAGAGGCAGTTTCCTGGCACGTCATAGTACGATCAATGTGGAAGACATATATCTTCCTAAATAGTGAGTCCCATCTCCTCTGTCCTGCGTGTTTTGTTTCCAAACGATGTGGTTCATTAAAGTGAAATAGTGTATAACCACCTGCATCTGTCCACATAGCCCTCACTGATGATCGTGTACATACTTTCGGGCACTTTAGTGTCCCAAGGCAGCAGCACCACTCAATACATCATGGCCAACCATTTTGACTGAGTGTGTTTTTGCATGATGTCACTTTGTGTCAGCGTTGATATCCATGTTTTAAAAAAGGGTTGCCTCCTAAGGCTAGATAGTTTACACGTGATAATCAGTGTCCATGCCATAGTTTTGAAGGATGTACAACTCTGGAGTTGTAGCCCTCAGGTCTACTATCTTAGCTGCTGTACATCTTTAGATTTTACTGTTTTGCAAGCTATAATAATAAAATAAAGCTAAGGCTTTGTAGGCTACAAAGTAAAAGAGATCAATGTGAAAGCATTTTTGTAAGAGGCTTATCTGAATCATGTTATCTGTGTTCCTTATTTCTAATTTGAAACAGCTCTGAATTTCTCCCTGTCTGAGAGTTATGAATGCCTGGTTTGGATAAAGTGGGCCTCCACATTGCATATTTTCTGTCTTTGTTAAACTTCTTGGAAACACCTGCTCCCCTTCTCCTCTTCCCTCCGCACGGCAGGAAGGCTGTCCCGCTTTCCTTGTGTGCTTTCGGGAGAGGGAGCCGGAGAGCGCTGGACAGAGAAAGAGCGCCAGAGAGCCCTGCCGGTGCCGAAGAGAGCGAGTGAGAGTTCTGAGAGTGTGTGGGCTCCTGCTCGCCTCTTATATAGGCGGGTTATTTTTAAACACACACCCCTTGCTTATTACTGCGTTTCCTCTCCGGGCCACGCAGGAAGCTTGCTTGGCTCCATATCCTGCTCACACGCGGGCCGATTCAAAGGGAATCAGGGAACGATAGCGCTGAGAGGGGAAAAAAAGAGGGGGGGATTAATTTTCTTCTCCAAAATTCTGGCACTTGTACAGAGTCTGAGAGAGCGGGTCTCAGCGGCCGGCTGGGGCCTCTTCCAGGCCTTGTTAAAGATCACCTCTCTCGGAGTATCTCAGTCTGAAACAGTGGCACTGATAAGTGCGAGACTGGCTGCTCCTGTTTACATTTTTATGTCCCTGGGGGAATCCGTCATGCTCTGGGGTTCCGACCTGCCAGCAGAGAGACAGAGAGAAACATTCCTCTTCTGTGACTGAGGCAGGCTGGAGAAGGTCTGCCTGTGTCAAAACACAGAATAGCATAATGGGAGGGAGAGAAGGAGAGGGGAGAGAGAATTCCATGCATACTAGTGCTTTTCACTGGATGGGTGGGTTCATTACTGTTATACAGTGCTGTATTCATGGTTTTATAGAATATGTATGGTCCATTCTGAGAACAGGTTGGAAATGAATCAGCCAATGTCTTTTCTACTCTATTATTGCCACCACAGGCAACTATTCTCTGTTAGCCTGAGTTGAGTGAGTGGTTTCATATGTGAAATTGGTCAAAAACAACATATGGTCTGTTCGAAAAGTCCCTCATGTAATCTTTTATAGTGTTTAACTCTGGGATGTTTTTAAGGATGTTCATGTCTGTTAGCAATTTGATGGTATTACGTTTTTAAAGGGGATATATATTTTTTTTACTGGATTAAGCCACTCAACGTAGTGAGTAGGTGTGAGATCATTTATAAAAGGCTCAAATAATTTGACGGTGTACTGGAGGAGGGTTTACATACTCAACAGGAGGCTTGGCCATTTAACAACATGTCTGAATGAGCAGAAACGTGTATCTGGTTTGAACTTCAGTCAAACACTGGGGCATTTTTATAAACATTACCCACTGGGCACAGACATCAACTCCACGTTGATTCAACGTAATTTCATTGAAATGACGTGGAAACAACTTTGATTCAACCAGTGTTTGTCCAGTGGGTACAGTGTAGGTCTGTTTTTGCAGCACACTAAAAGAGACCTCCTCCTCTTAAAAAACAGACGTGCCAGAACAACACGAAAGGCCTTATTCCATGATTGGCCTGTTTTACGGAGTCCATATGGATCTAATTGGTTTGGTTATTCACTGGGGAGAATAAGACAATTCATTAGCTGTTAACACTTCAAATCATACAGGTCTTGTTGCGCCACGGATACATACCGTAATCCTGGCTGTTGGAAATGTTTTTATTCTCGTGTGGTGAAAAGGGGCCTTCTATTGAAGTAATGAAAACAGACAGACTTACTCTTTTTCAGTTTTCCTTATGTTTGCTCTCAGAGTTGCGTGTCAATAATGTACAAGTTCTGTAGGAACTTTTTCAGGCCCAGTTCAAGACATCTTGCCATCATGCCTGGGGGCTGTGTTGTTGCTGTGTTTGGCTGAGTCAGTCAGTTTCTCTGTGTGACCTCCTCCCATAGTGATGATCACGCCATGCTATGGTGTTACAGCAAACACATGAGATTGGGGTTCCTCATATGATCCTTTCCATGGGATCCTCATAGGATCCTTTCCATGGGATCCTCATAGGATCCTTTCCATGATGCTGAGTTCAAGGCCGGAGAGAGAACTGAGATCCTAGGTTGAGATGTTTTGGAGTTGAACCTGGCAGTGTTCGTGTAATTTCAACGTTCTAGATTCCCCTCCGTTCTAAAGTCTCGAAACCACAGGATTGCTGGAGGATCTGCCAAAAACAGTCTTTCCTTTTTATTTAGGAGCGGGAATTACAGAGCGACTTGTTACAATGCAGAGTTGAGTTTCTAAAGCAGAGGCAGGCCACAGGGTTTTTATACACAACTCAGACCGCAAACTCGCACACACTCGAACATGTCGCCTTAAACTGTGCCAGCTGTATAAATATTATAGCCTGGTCTCAAACACAGGTTATTTTTTATTCCCACTTTGAACTCACCATTGTACGATTACTGCTTGTAATGCACTATGGCGTTTCTGTACCTAAAAAACTGATGTTACCAAACCACAAATTAAGGAGACATTCCTTGGCACAGAGGAGGAGGAATTTTTCAACACTCCTTGATTCTTTTAGTGGGATACTCCTCCAAATGCTACTTGAGAGATCCTTTGATATTACAATATTTTCCTACTTGGTCATCCCTATCATTGTCAAGGTATTCCTTCGTGTCAAAACGCCACAAGTCAAGAGCAAGTCATAACACGGATGTTCGTTGTGGTTTACTGTACTTAAAATATATATATATATATATATATATATATTCAAAGAGATCTTTATTTCACAGTGTATTATTTTACCTTGAGTATATTAAGTCTTTTTTTAAATATAGTTATCTACACATGTTGGACAACATTAACCTCTGTCAAAGATGTATCACTGTAGTCAGCACTAAGCAGGTTTCACTAGAAGGGTATTGTTTCCTGTTGCCATGGAAAGCACTTTCACATTTACATTTATTTGCACCATCCATGTCATAAAGCTCAATTGAGCAATATCTGTGAACTGTGTCACTTCAAAATTGTATGCTTTAATACCTTATCATAGCTTGTGTCCATTCCATTTAAACTCCAGCCAATCCATTTTCTTTCTCAGTTTGTCATTTAAGACCAAAGTGAGGTATCATAACGGATTCAAATGGCCAAATTTGAATCTGAGGATTTATAACAGCTGAATTGAATTGGAACCTTGGTGACAGAGACAGAATCAGGGAATCTGATGTGAAACCATAAGTAAAAGCCAATGGAACAACCTTTACCATCTGTCCCCATCAAATTAGTTATTCCATGTCTTTCAGGTGGGTCTCTGGGAGTATACTCTGCTTGGAGGGCATCATGGGAAAGTCTACGCTCATGGTGTTCCTCATCCTTACTGGGATCAGATAGGTGTGCTTTTTCCAGAGTTAAGTATTTTTAAAAGCCAGACACACTTCTGTTGGACACATGTGGATGAGCCATAGAGTTTCCCATCTCTTTGTGTGGCACCCCATGTTATTCTTTCCTTCACAAACACAGCTACTGTACCTTGTGAAGAGGAAACTGTTGTTGAAGCCTGGAGATCTCTGGTGATGCCTCTGGTATTGGTATGCATCGCCTCCAGATGAAGGTTTAGAAACCAAAACATATTGACTTTTAATAGCAATTTAGTACTTAAAGAAATGTGACTTCTATTTTCCTCCAAAAATGGTTGAATAACTCTTCTAAAGTTCATTCAGTTTGTTCTCCAATGTGTGCAGCATGGTGATTGTTGTTTAAGTTATGAATGAGACACTTTTCAGTTTGACGTACCAGAGGTAGGCCTATCACACTTTGACTCTTGTTTTGACTCCACTTTTAATGGTGTTAACCAGGGGTGGCAAACTCTGCAGGTTTTTGGTTTTTCCTTTCAATTAAGACCTAGACAACCAGGTGTGGGGAGTTCTTTACTAATTAGTGACCTTAATTGCTCAACACCAAAGGAGGAGTGAAAACCTGCAGACACTCGGCTCTCTGTGGAATAAGTTTGACACGTGGTGTTAAGAATGAACAAGAATTTCAGGAGAGAGGACCAGACTTGAACGCAACACTTTAACTAGTTCCCTTGAACGCAGCTCCCTAGCAACTCAACAAGCACCAGCTGCTACTAATTGCCAATCAGCTTCTACACCTTACTAGACTTATCACGGTTTGTGGCCTTCGCCAAATTCTATCTATACTTAGCTGCAACAAGTTAGGTCACTTCTAATATACACTTACTGGACAGTTTATTAGGTACATTTCCCCCTGTTCAAGAAAATGGATCACTCCTAGACAGTGAGTCACGTGGCCGTGGATTGCTATATAAAGCAGGTAGACAGGCATCCAGTTACTGTGGAACGTTGGGCTAAACGAGTGACCTAAGTGACTTTGAGCGTGGTATGGTCATTGTTGCCAGGTGCGCCGGATCCAGAGACGTTCATCCTCCTGGGCTTTTCACACACGACAGTGTCTAGGGTTTACCGAGAATGTTGTGACAAACAAAAAACATCCAGTCATCCCTGTGGGCGAAAACAGCTCTTTGATGAGAGGACAAAGGAGAACGTCAAGAAGAGCTGGGGTTATCCTATGGGGACAGTCGAAGAACCATTTTCAGATGTAGATAGCACCTCAAAGGCAAACAGAGTCTGTGGAGACATGCTGTGTCATCCAAAACAGTTGAACAGTGCAACAAAAAAAAAGGGACTAATCTCGTTTGGCGTTCCGTTGGAACCAACTAAGAAAATGAAACTGTGACAGAGGCTCGCTTGCTAAACCTGTGCCTTTCACTGTGAGTGGTGAATCCTGATGCCTCTGCGGTTGAGCTCTGCTCGGTCAGACCAAGCAACCTCTGGTATCATCGTTTCACACTTCTTCACGGCACACAACAGTGTTTCGAACAGCGATTTGAGCGACCAGGTTTGCAGTGTAGCAGCAGATACAGGATGTGTGGTCTGTCAAACCGCGAAAGGGTTTCACAACTGGGCCCCTTTTATTGGTGGGCAGGCTTTCTGGCTTTCTGACACACGCCCAACGCTTCACACTTCGTGCACATAGATGTTTACCAGATAATTCACAAATGGGCACTGTTAAGAAGAAAGCCGCCATGAACACCTTTACAGGAACTTTACCTATAGAATTGCATAATTTGAATGTTATTTAAAGCAGAATGATCAGTACAACCAATGGTTGAGTTGGTGCACACTGTGTATTCTATTCCCACAAACCCACACTCACCACCATTGAGAGAGCATTGTGCTAGTAGCTATGCTAGTAGTTTTGAGACAAAACGTAGAAAAACTTATGCTATCTAGAACCTAAAAGGGTTCTTCGGCTGTCCCCATAGGACAACCCTTTGAATAATACTTTTTAGTTCCAGGTAGAACCCTATCCACAGAGGGTTCTACATGGAACCCAAAAGAGTTCCAACTGGAACCAAAAAGGGTTCTCCTATGGGGACATCCAAATAACTGTTTTGGAACCCTTTTTTCTAAGAGTGTATAGGGCCTAGGTGAGAATGCAAAGACCATCTTGGTACTGCATGTAATTTACTGCTTGGTGGGTATCCTATTCCATAGCCACAGGTCAGGAAACGTCCAATGTCGTGGTAATGTAACAATGTAAATGGGGATTTTTCCAGGGTGGTCTCACAGTCCAAACACAGGGAGCATATGGGATAAAAACAGACTGAGCTGCAGGTGGGTGGCTTTAGGGCTTCAAACACACACATAATGGCATGTTATTGTTTTTGAGCCATGGAACATTTGGACCGGGTATAATAGTGGGTAGGAGCAGTGCTACATGACAACCTGGGAACTGTAAAGCACCAGTTAGTCTGTCTGTGTTTGTCTCTTTTGGTAAGAAAAAGGAAAGCATCTCTTTTTGTGGGGCAGGATGCTTGGTTGTCTTTCTCCTAAAAGGTTCTCTTCTTCCTTCTCTTCTTTCTCTGGTCAATAGGTTTATCCAACATGCCAACAACAACAAAAAATCAGTGTGGTAAAGAACCGAAAATGAGCTGGAAAGTTGAAATACTGAGTATATGGACGTTATATTTCGTATTGATTTGAAATACATTTGTGGGTGAGAAGCAGATTTAGACATGCTTTGGTGTTGATAGAACAGATGTATGCTGGTACTTGCAGATCTAGAGCTATTAGTGTTCGATGTGACAACCTATAGATCATGTATAAAAACACTGCCTAGTCATATTTGGATATCGAGATTTCACACACTTGATGTGAAGAGCCCTCCAAATTTCCCCTGAATTCAGATCTTGTCTAGTCTGTTTCAACTGAAACCATGGCTCAGTAAAGAGGATATGGAGGTTGCAGACAAGTCAAAGTATAGCGGTGGAAGGTCCAAATAACATGCCTGCCAAATGGTGGACGTAGAAATTTGGAATGCAAAATGAATGCTCAGGACATGCCACACGTTTGCGCACGACACGCACGTACACACACACACACACACACACACACAAACTGGTGTCACTACAGTAGCAGCGCTGTTTAAAGCGGTGGGTGTTCCTCTGAGCAATTCATTAGGCGTCCGTGTTGCCTTCATGCCGCCAGTAGACAGCCAGTTTTATTAGTGGGGGTAATTACGCAGTCTCTAGATGGGGGGCCGGACGGCAGCCACTCAGCTTCTACAGTCGAACCTCAGCCTCACATTACTGCTCACATCAACGTCATCATTTGATGACTTCAAACAGCCAAACATGCTCTTTTCCCTGCTTCTGGGGGCTTTCATAGCTCTGGTCTCCTCTTTCATCTAGAACGCATCAGTATTTTCCTGTTGCAGAGCCCGTCCCAGATCAGTGATTAGGGGATAATTTACTGTCTGGATGACGGGACAGGGGACAGTACTGTACACAGAGGAGGAGAGGAGAGACCTTGTCTTAATGGTGTTACTGTAACTTCACTAAGATCTACTCAATCAACCTGTCTGGTGAAGTGGTAGTTGCATGTCTGGCGGCCACCGTGATGTGTGTGTTTTGGTTGTGAAGTTAAAAAGTCAAAACACACCAGAGATGAAAGTGAGTAGCCTACACCCGTCCTGTCATGCTTACTGGTGTAACTGACGTTTGTTATGACTATAAAGCCCCCAAATTGTCCTGTAATGTCAGGGCCTTATAAGGTGAATGAGATGAAATCAAAACAAGGCAGGAGACATGTTAAACAGTTGGCCTTGCTCGCTGACTCATGACACACTCAGTTTGTGTTTTATCCTGTATGTGAGAAAACAAGAATCCAGTCCAAATACTTTCTTGATTCCTATTACATTTTGATCACTTATTAGGGGGTCAAATCAAAGTTGATTCTTATCTAATGTGATATTTTTTGCAGTTATGAAATAGCCACTAAAGTTCCACTTGTTGGCGTGGGAAATTCAGCAAACCTACACATTTTCTTGTGCACGGTGCACCTCTTCAACAAACTAGCTTTAAGGAGTGTGGCTTTGAACGCCGTAGGAGGTTATGAAACCATCAATGTTTCCTTTCTGAAATATTCACAGATAGGAGATTATTTTCCTTCTTTGATAGAAAGCAGAGGCCTTTTTTCTTCCCTGCATGCTTAATCTGCCTCACCTTGGTAAACAAGCAATGACTTAACTCCTCTTGAAGGAGTGTTGAATCGCCACAGTTCTCTCTCAGGCACAGAGGGCCATTGCTGTGTTTGTGCATTTTTTGGCTTAGTCGCTAAGCTAGTGTCTGGCTGTGTGTTATCTTGGATCAGTGTTGTGCAGCTGGTCCCGTCTTGTTCCAGTATTGATCTAAAATGGTTAAAGGTATTTGGCCCCATCTCTCGCTGTTTATATGGTATCAAATGTCCTTCACTGTAGGATCTTAACCTCTGACATCATCAATCCACAGTCTTGTATTCATTATGCTGTGATGTTAGCGTTCAAGTACCTCTGTGATATAATCATGGTATGTTATCCATGATATAATCACGGGATGCTCTCCTTGTGTGTGTGTGCAGGGGAACGTCTTTCTTATTCAAAAGCTGGGAGCTTGGTAACAGCATGCACTGCTATAGGACATAGTTCACAGGTCTCATCGGTCTTTTGTAGCCATCTGTCACGGCTGTGTGGAGAGACGGACCAAGGCGCAGCGTGCTCTGAGTTCCACATATTTTATTAAGTGAAACTATGAACAAAACAAATAAAGAAACAACGAACCGTGACTTCAGAGGTGCAACATGCACTAACTCAAAACAAGATCCCACAAAAAACAGTGGGGAAATGGCTGCCTAAATATGATCCCCAATCAGAGACAACGATAAACAGCTGCCTCTGATTGGGAACCATACCAGGCCAACATAGACATAAAACAACCTAGGTAACCCACCCTAGTCACACCCTGACCTAACCAACATAGAGAGAAAAGGCTCTCTATGGTCAGGGCGTGACAGTACCCCCCCCCCCCCCCCCCAAAGGTGCGGACTCCGGCCGCAAAACCTGACTCTATAGGGGAGGGTCCGGGTGGGCATCTAGCGTCGGTGGCGGCTCCGGTGCGGGGGGCAGTACCCACTCCGCTCGTTTATCCGCCAGCATCGGTGGCGGCTCTGGTGTGGGACTTTGGCCCCGTCCAGACCACGGGTCCGGCCATGGAGCCAGATAGAACGCCGTGCCTGGACTGGGCCTCGGCGCAGAGGAAGGCTCCGGCCATGGAGCTAAGTTGGCCACCGTGCCTGGACTGGGCACCGGCGCAGAGGAAGGCTCCGGCCTTGGAGCGGGACTGGACACTGTGCCTGGACTGGGCACCGGCGCAGAGGAAGACTCAGGCGCAGAGGAAGACTGGGTGCCGTGCCTGGACTGGGTGCCGTGCCTGGACTTGGCACCTGGACTTGGCACCGGTGCAGAGGGACGCTCCTGCCCTGGAGCGGGACTGTACGCCTTGCCTGGAAGCTCCGGACCGTTGACCCCCGTTGGAGGCTCCGTAACGTTGACCGTCGCAGGAGGTTCCGGACTGTGGACCGTCGCAGGGAGTTCCGGACTGTGGACCGTCGCAGGGGGCTCAGGACTGTGGACCATCGCAGGGAGTTCCGGACTGTGGACCGTCGCAGGGGGCTCAGGACTGTGGACCATCGCCGGAGGCTCTGGACTGGGGACCGTCGCCGGAGGCTCTGGACTGGGGACCGTCGCCGTAGGCTCTGGACTGGGGACCGTCGCCGGAGGCTCTGGACTGGGGAACGTCGCCGGAGGCTCTGGACTGGTGACACGCACTTCAGGGCGAGTGCGGGGAGCAGAACCGGACGTATCGGACTGTGGAGGCGTACTGGAGTTCCGTTGCGTAGAGCCGGCACAAATTGTCCCGGACAGATGACACACTCCGCACGGCGAGTGCGGGGAGCTGGCACAGGACGTACTGGGCTGTGGAGACGCACTGGAGACCTGGTGCGTAGAACTGGCACAAATTGTACCGGAACGGTGACACACACCTCAGGGCGAGTGCGTGGAGGAGACACAGGATGTACCGGACTGGGGAGGCGCACTAGAGGCCAGATGCGTGAAACCGGTGCAGATGACACCGGCCTGGCATCACGCTCCTCAGCACGCCCACGCTGCAGCTCTCTCATCGCCACCACCTCTCTCCGGAATCTTTCATCGAGTTCCTCCTTCGACTCCCTGATGGTCTCTGGCTCATTCCTCGGCTCCGCCGACCACCCCATGTGCCCCTCCCCCCCAAAAAATGTTGGGCTGTCTTTTGGGCTGTCTTTGTGGCCGTGAACCCCGGCGTCGTTGCTGTCCTCCCGTCTCTCCTTGCATCTGCTTCAACGGCAGGCTTTTGTATCTTGCCAAGATTTCCTCCCAAGTCCAGGATATTCTCTCCTCGATCTCCTCGTAAGTCCAGGAGGCCATCTCCTCCTGGGCACGCTGCTTGGTCCTGTTGTGGTGGGATCTTCTGTCACGGCTGTGTGGAGAGACGGACCAAGGCGCAGCGTGCTCTGAGTTCCACATATTTTATTAAGAAAAACTTTGAACAAAACAAATAAAGAAATAACGAACCGTGACTTCAGAGGTGCAACATGCACTAACTCAAAACAAGATCCCACAAAAACTAGTGGGGAAATGGCTGCCTAAATATGATCCCCAATCAGAGACAACGATAAACCACTGCCTCTGATTGGGAACCATACCAGGCCAACATAGATATAAAACATCCTAGATTACCCACCCTAGTCACACCCTGACCTAACCAACATAGAGAATAAAACTGGGACTGACTGTAACGGCTATTGATAATATGCCTACTGAAAACAATGGACATTTAAAACTTGTAGTGTATTTGAGGTTTATGAAGGCTTCTGAAGTTTGTACCTAGTTTCCACTTTGACATTTCGGACTTGATTTCCCCTACAGAAAATGTCAACCCCTACAAAAATGTCCATTAATTATAATCCACATAATAATTCATATTTCCTGTTGCTGCAGGATTATTTTATTCTGTAGAAAACTGGTATAAATTAAGATCCTACTTCTGTATAATACGTGATAGACAGTTGCCAAAAATCCCTTTACAATCAGTAGTCATAATCACACCTTAAGTCCCAACTGTAGTTATTGTTGAAACGCCTTTTACCTCTTTCAAAATGAGTTAACAAGCTCCAGATTTGTCAGTGAAACGGTTTCAAAAGTGCAACCAAGCAAACACCCAGTGTTTGGTTGTCTGAGATTTATTTTGAGTGCCTAGGATTTGATTTGTACCTTATTCCATGCAAGTCAGAGTACTGGTGCTGTTTTTGTACAACAGTAAAGTAGCTTGAGTTTATAGTCAAAGTCAGGTCTGATAAGACACTACTAAGACTTGTAATCCAACTGGTTGCACAACTCAACATTTGTTTTCTTTCAAAGGTGAAAAGTAAAAAAAATGCATCTATGTTGTTTTCCTCTTGTACTATACAACCACTTCCTTCTCAACGATTCTTCTGCACATGAATCGTGTTTGACTGCAGGAGCACAACTGTTTTTTCTGTTCTCTTCTCAATATTGTTACACCCAGCCCCTCAACAACACCCAAAAAAACCTCACCCTTTAACCCAGAATGAGTAATCGAAGTCCCCTTGCATGATACAATTGTGATGTGTTGTCTCATTTAGCTAACTTAAGATGATTTGTTTAATTGTTTTATTTAACCAGGCAAGTCAGTTAAGAACAAATTCTTATTTACAATGATGGCCTAAGAACAGTGGGTTAACTGCCCTGTTCATGGGCAGAACGACAGATTTTTACCTTGTCAGCTCGGGGATTTGATCTAGCGAACTTTCGGTTACTGGCCCAACGCTCCACTAACCACCTGCCGCCCCTATGAATGGATAAGAACGTCTGCTAAATTACTAAAATGTAACGATGTCTCTTTTGCAGACAAAACCAGGAGGTCCCAGCATATATAACATGCTTGTGGTCCAGCAGAAAGAGAGATTCAAGTCCATCTGTTTGTTAAAATGGGATCAATAAAACATCATCCATCACATTCCTAGTTCTCTGTTTTGTCTTCTGGCCTTTTGTTTTCCTATGATGCTAGGATGTGTAGACCAATGAATGGACTCTGTGACTTAGTGAAGTGTTGTAATGCCCTAGAGCCAGAGCTGTGGTCAGGTTGCTGTCCACAGTCATGCAGAAAAACAAGCATGTTTGACAGTGGTTCCTTTTTAGGACTGTTCTACCAGCCTTCTTCGCCACTAATTCATTGTTATTCCTCCTCTCACTGGCTCCTGTTTAGCCATACCACCCATCCATTCACTGCACTGCTCTAACTTATCAACTCCACACAGTCAGCACAATCTCTAGGTGCCGTTGAAGAGAAAATCAAAAAGAGAGAGAAGAGAGAGGGGAAAATCAACGGGACTTTGAGGTTGTGCAAGGACCCAGTCTTACTCATGGTGTGAGTAAACAGACAGCAGGAAAGCTGCTTTGTGGGTGACACTGAGAGAAAGAGAGAGCAGCCACACAGAAATCAGTTGAGCTGAGTTGTAAAGCCTGTTCAAATGAGTCAAATATCTCTCTCTGGTTTAGAAGAAGTGGAACATATTTTATTGCAAAGTGCTGATTAGTGGTTTGGGACTAGCCAGTAGCACCTGTTGTTTTGTTTGGAGCTGGTCTCCCAAGAGGAAGTGTGAGGGATCCAAACCCCCTTCTGCTAAAGCCCCAGTCTTTACAGGCAGCCATTACCCAGTGTACTCCACCACAGAAAGGGCCCAGGGACAGGGCCAACTGTAATCACCCTGTGGATGCCAGCTATCTGGAATGGAACCTGCTGGGATAGGAGTGGGGCTGTTCTGTTGGAGACCTGCAGTGGGCCTGCAGTCCATTTGTCAGGTGAATTGAAATAATTCAAATTAGTTAATTTATTGAAGAGTGCCATTTAATTTGATCAGGATTAGTTATTTCTTGAATTGGAATTTTGATACAATTCCTTAGACTGGACCGCAACCCTGTTGCGCAGTTATGCTCGGCGTCCCGGCCAGGAACTATTTTGTTTGTTTTTGAAAATGTCGTACTTACCTTAACCTGCTACAACACATTTTTCACACTTTCATCTCAGCTTGGTAGAACTGTTGGACAACACCAGTTATCTCCTGAACAAGTATTTTCTTTTTGGTGGTAGGTGCACCAAAAGACTATTCTATAAAGAACCTTCCAGAGGTTGGAATAACACAGGCTAGCCTTAGTCATCTCTGCTCCTCTCAGCTTGTTTCTCTAGCTATCAACCGTTCTATAACAAAGAAAGTCATTTAAAAACATGTTCACATTCACAGTAACGGCCTGGCCAATAGGCCAAAACAGCTGAAGAATTCAAATCGAAGAGTAGCTTGGTAATAGCATGGGAAAGGATGACAAGTAGAAAGACGACCTGTAGTCACTGAGGCAGTGTTTACTGTTGTGTGTAACAGCTGGTGGTTATGCAAGCACTTAGAAGTGGAGGCTTCCACAGGCTGGTACAGAGAGAGGATCTGTACTGTAGCTGTATGGGCGCAGCGCGCAGAGCCTTCTCCCTCCCTGAGGCTTCACATATGGTTGGTTAGAGGACTGACTGTGTTTTTAACTGGCACTCAACCGTATTGTGAAATTTTAAAGGGTCAGGTAAGAGTTGTTTTGCTTGGTTCAAGTCAAACAAGGCCTTGATGTGCCAAAAGGGAGCAACAGGTGCGCTTCTCTGGGTTGTACACCTTGGTTGGGTGCTCTGCCTTCAGTATTTCTCAGTACCTATGGCTAACCTTACACAGACCACCTGTTAGGGACTTCAGTGTTCCCCTATACTTCCCCCCTAGGTGGAGCATATACTATAGGCCCGAAAACAACTTCCTGTGTTGCACAGTAAGGTTTTCAAGTGAAACCACTGGTAATTTGGTCAGGGGCAACTAAACTAGGTGGGACTCGGGGTTGGTAGTGGGGCATGGCATCCTGCCCAAGTCAGGGTTGGAGAAACACTGCATGTATACAGGTGTTTTTAGTCATTTACAAATGTATATGGAAGTCTGTATATGTGAGTGTGTTTTGGATGTGTAAACACGTGGATGTTTGTGACTGTATTGTACACGTGTTTATAGTATGAGAGTGAAAGCATCTGGCTGTATAGCATTTAAACACAACTGAATCCGGGGCTCATTGGCCTAGCAAACAAAGCCTGGGATTGGCATCCCACAGAGAGCTAAGAGGGGAGAAGGGAGTAGAGGGTTGGGGAGTGAGGAGTGGGGAGAGAAGAGCAGCAGGAGTAGAATGGGGATTGCTCCATCCTGGCTGTCAGCTGTTGGTTCCACATCTGCAGCGCATTAGGGCCCCTCGCATGATGAAACCAGTGAGGGCCTGCCATTGGACCCCCCTTCCTCAGAGCCAATCGTCAGCCAGGAGCCTGGAGGAGACAACCCCCCACACTTTACTCACTTGCTAACAGCTGTGTGGGTTTCCCCCTCTGTAACCATGACGACCCATATCCTCACAAAACAAACCCTCACTTGCGCCTCCCTTACTCATCTGGCCCTCCTCACTCTCACTATTATTTTTCTTGCTCTTTTCCCCCAGAATGTTACATCATACTTTATCTGTGCGAGCATCTCTTGACGTCCCAGTGAAGTCACTCCACATAGTTAACAGACAGATGGCGGTGAGCTCAACATGACCCCCTCCATGTAACAACACTGTTCACTTCTACCACATCATACGTAGTAGCATATGTATTTGCTCACTTGATAGAGTTTGTGAACCATAAGCTGCCCATACATAACAAGCACGACGTCTCTGGTAGGAATGTAGACTTCTTTAATTTTGTTATTTACTAAAGTCAACTGAACTGATGTTGGTTGGAAAATTCATTCATACAAAATGTACCTCACAAATCACAGTAATTTGTTTTGAGATGAGATACTACAGTACAAATCAGTGTTTGGAACTGAAGCTAGATGTGTGATGTTTTTGCTGCAGGGGTGCTGTTTCTTAGAAATCTATTGATCCTCACCATGCAGGCAGAGTACAGAGAAGCTGAGAGTTGGGTGTGTGCAGAGAGTGTTGATGGGCCCATCTGCACAGTATTCTGTACACCACACTGGTAGGCCACACCTGCCACAACCCAGAACAACAGGGTGACCTAGCCTGCCTGCCTTCAAAGTGATGCTCCACTGTGGTTTGTAAAGTTGAAGAAATGGGGACGTGAATCTGTGCACTTGCGGTTATACAAACCTGTGCCAAAGCACTTTTGTTTGTGTAGTGTGTTCATTACCAAAGATGAGAAAAACAGCAAATGTTATAAGGAACCCCTGTTGTGACATGCTGAACTATATTTTTCGTTGGTCTTCATGAGTAATGATTTATCAATACTATCAGTTCCCTTTCTGAGGAACATTGGGGCTTGGCTGGAACACAGTTTTGCCCTCCAGTTAAACTTTAGGATGAGTAACTGGACTTCCCCATTTAAAATGTATGCCATGGTATGAGTCTCTACGATGCCTAATGCAGACAGATATCTCTGGTAACAGGTTGGCTGACAGTGAAGATGACACTTGGTGACGGAGAGAGAGTGATTTTGATGGTCAAATGTAAGTGTCATCCAGTTTAAGGCCTGCCAATCACAGTTATTGAATACCCTGTGGCTTGTCTGCTGTCAGTGCTTCAGAGTGAGATCTAATATTGGAGTGATAGACAAAGTATTTACTTCCTGGAACATACACTGAGTGGAAAAACATTGCTCTTTCCATGACATACAGTGCACTCGGAAAGTATTCAGACCCCTTGACTTTTTCCACATTTTGTTACATTACAGCCTTGTTCTAAAAATGTATTGAATAGTTTTTTTCCTTCACCAATCTACACACAATACCCCATAAAAAAACAGAAATACCTTATTTACAAACGTAATCAGATCCTTTGCTATGAGACTCGAAATTGAGCTCAGGTGCATCCTGTTTCCATTGATCATCCTTGAGATGTTTCTTGATTGGACATGGTAAATTCAATTGATTGGACATGATTTGGAAAGGCACACACCTGTTTATATAAAGTCCCACAGTTGACAGTGCATGTCAGAGCAAAAACCAAGCCATGAGGTCGAAGGAATTGTCTGTAGAGCTCCGAGACAGGATTGTGTCGAGTCACAGATCTGGGGAAGGGTACCAAGAAATTACTGCAGCATTGAAGGTCCCCAAGAACACAGAGGCCTCCATCATTCTTAAATTGAAGAAGTTTAGAATCACCAAGACTCTTCCTAGAGCTGGTTGCCCAGCAATACTGAGCAATCGGTGGAGAAGGGCTTTGATCAGGGAGGTGACCAAGAACCCGATGGTCACTCTGACAGAGCTCCAGAGTTCCTCTGTGGAGATGGGAGAACCTTCACGAAGGACAACCATCTCATCAGCACTCCACCAATCAGGCCTTTATGGTAGAGTGGCCAGATGGAAGCCACTCCACAGTAAAAGGCACATGACAGCCCGCTTGGAGTTTGCCAAAAGGCACCTAAAGGACTCTCAGACCATAAGAAGCAAGATTCTCTGGTCTGATGAAATCAAGATGGAACTCTTTGGCCTGAATGCCAGAGTCACGTCTGGAGGAAACCTGGCACCAACCCTACAGTGAAGCATGGTGGTAGCAGCATTATGCTGTGGGGATGTTTTTCAGTGGCAGGGACTGGGAGACTAGTCAGGATCGAGGGAAAGATGAACAGCACCAAGTACAGAGAGATCCTTGATGAAAACCTGATCCAGAGCGCTCAGGAACTCTGACAGGGGTGAAGGTTCACCTTCCAACAGGACAATGACCCTAAGCACACAGCCAAGACAACGCAGAAGTGGCTTCGGGACAAGTCTCTGAATGTCCTTGAGTGGCACAGCCACAGCCCAGACTTGAACCCGATCAAACATCTCTGGAGAGACCTGAAAATAGCTGTGTAGCGACACTCCCCATCCAACCTGACAGAGCTTGAGAGGATCTGCAGAGAAGAATGAGAGAAATTCTCTAAATACAGGTGTGCCAAGCTTTTAGTGTCATACCCAAGAAGACTCAAGGCTGTAATCGCTGCCAAGGTGCTTCAACAAAGTACTGAGGAAAGATCTGAATACTTATGTAAATGTTATATATAAACATTTCTAAAACCAGTTTTTGCTTTGTTATTATGGGGTATTGTGTGTAGATTGATGAGCAAAAAAACAACAATTTAATCAATTTTATAGCTGTATAGCTGTAACGTAACAACATTTTAAAAAGTCATGGGGTCTGAATACATTCCCGAATGCATTGTATACTGACCAGGTGAATCCAGGGGAAAGCTATGATCCATTATTGATGTCACCTGTTAAATCCACTTCAATCAGTGTAGATGAAGGGCAGAAGGCAGGGTAAAGAAGGATTTTTAAGCCTTAAGACAGTTGAGACATGGATTGTGTATGTGTGCCATTCAGAGGGTGAATGGGCAAGGCAAAATATTTAAGTGCCTTTGAACGGGGTATGGTAGTAGGTGCCAGGCGAACCGGTTTGTGTCAAGAACTGCAACGCTGCTGTGTTTTTCAAACTCAACAGTTTCCTGTGTATATCAAGAATCATCCACCAACCAAAGGACATCCAGCCGACTTAACACAACTGTGGGAAGCATTGGAGTCAACATGGGCCAGCATCCTACACCTTGTAGAGTCCATGCCCCAACAAATTGAGGCTGTTCTGAATGCAAAAGGAGGCCTTCTCAATATTAGGAAGGTGTTCCTAATGTTTTGGACACTCAGCGTACATTCTTAAACTTTCTTGTGTGTAAGTATCAGAGAGAAAAACCTGACCTTGTAAAATCAAGGATTGCTTTGGTCCTAGTCTTTTCACAACCTCTGTAAGGACCTAATTGTATCTAAGTGTTGACCACCAAAAGTGTATACATGTCACATAGGCATGTAAATGGATTCATGTGCTACAGTAATTTAGCATATCATTATATAAATGATAATTATAACCTCAGTTGTTAAAATGGTATGAGATGACATGCATCTCTCACCTGTTGCCTCCAAACATGCCACATAAAGCTGCTGGGAACACATTGTCTGCCTCAACAATGTAGCCTGAATGGGGCCTCGTTCTCTTGTTAGATGCTCAATAACGGAGCCTGAATGGGGCCTCGCCCTCTTGTTAGATGCTGTCAATTTCACTAAAGCACATTCATCACCTTAACCTTGAGGCCAAGTCAGAGATCTGCTGGGGCAATGGCCGCACCACCAGAGAGTGTGGAGGGAATCGCGTGCCAGAAGAGTTGGCAGCGCTCCAGACATCGCGCATGGACTACTGCCAAACACTGAGACAAGGGAACCGCTGTGGACAGACACACACACACACACACACACACACACACACACACACACACACACACACAGGCACACACACACACACACACAGGCACGTGTGCACTCATACACACATACGCAGTGAAGCACAACCTGGGTCAATGTTTTACATGTTATGGTACCGAAGTGGAGGTCACAGAGAGTGACCCTGTTCAGGGATAGGGGTCGGCAAAGATTAGTCAGTTCAGTAAAAATTCCTGGGCCCAGTTGTAGGTCAATATAGTGGGATACAATGTCCCAGTAGCCCGCGCTGCTTTCCACTCAACCAAGGCAACCGTCACATCCCTTAGGAGGGTCGTTCCAACTATTCTGATGACCCCAGACTGACAGGCATCAAACCTGGACTTCATACTGTATTCCCTTGTACCTCCATATCCTCCTGACTGTACTTAAAGCATATATCTGTGTTTTATCCTCTGTACTGGTATATCAGGATTTTTAAACCTGGAACATAATGTTGGACCCAGATGGTCTCTTCTCCATATGAGGTATGCTTTGAGTAGAAATTGTATTTCAGAGGATGCTACTGTGTGTGCGTGTGTGTTATTGTGTGGGCTAATGTGATGTGTGCTTGTGCTCTTGGGTACATCTAAAAATATGGGTATCTTTAGCTTTCCTCTAAATAAAAAATGGAGCTACGGTCTCTTATGCTTTCATCTTTGTTTACTTTCTTCATTTTGGAAGTCCGCTTGTAAAAATACTGTATAAATAGTAAAGGAACCAAGTGTATTTCAGGTCCACCCACTCACAACTAATATATATATATATATTTTAGGGCACACATTATTTTTGGTTCTTGAGAGACTCATCTAAAAACCTTTGGGAATTCAACCCTGGAGTTATTATTGAGAAGGTTCACATCCTATTTGTATTAGTAGACCTATTAAATAGCATAATTGAGTCTACATAGAGACTTGATATCTCTTTTGATAGTATTTCCTGTCCGATATCACATATGAGAGAAATATAAATCATTTCCACGTTAGTCTTTTAAAGAACAGAGCCCAATCTTGTTGCAAATAGGAAAAAGCCTGCAATGGTCCCCACCCACTATCACTCATTCCATGAAGAAGAAAAAAACATATCAAAACAAGACAAAACAAAACACTGAGCCTCTAATGCACCCAATAAATCAAGGCAATTCTGATTAAACAAATGAAGCCAGGGCCTAACCACAATCTGAGCGTGTATGTGTTAAGATTGTGTTTATCTGGTCATTACTGTAAGTACTGGGTATGCTTTGGGCCTGGATGCCTACTTCAGTGTGTTTTACAGACTGGGAGGCTGCGAGCTGAGCAGGACGCAGCAGGGAAGGCAGCCACGTCTTGATTACGGAACGCTCAGTGATTGTTATTATGAACAGTGCTTTTCTTGGAATGTTCATGCACGTTGTGATTGTTTTGTATCCGGCGTCTTCCGAGTCCCTTAGTCTCTTGGCAGCGTCTCTTGCTAATTGGAAAACTTCGTCAGAGCCCCCCTTATACCCTCTGGCACTTTCGTAATCTGTCACTAGCATTTTTGGCAGCGTCGGGGTGCTTTTCCACTCAAGGTTTGGATGGTGAGGCCTGCAAAACATAATAATAAAACAGCGCTTGGATTTCCCCCTTTGATAAAGAGTTTTTGCTGTTGCCATGGGGTGTAGTTACAGTGGGATGAAGTGATTTCTAAGTAGTTTGGCAGCTTACTGATCATAGTTCTGCTTGTGTTGAAAGACTTGTGTATACAGATCTTACTCTGACGCCTGCAGCTTTTAACAGGCTCTGAGACAGCGTGCGTTTGATTTATCCGATCCTTCTTTGGTTTTCATTGTGGTCTCCAAATTAAATGTGGATTACCACCATACATACCCTCTCTGAAATGACAGTATACAGTAAGAAGTTGTTATAGTCAGTGATACTGTAGCTACAATCCTATTGTTGCTCTGGATAATATAAGGCCTAGCATAGATTTGACTATAGTTGTTAAATACCATAATCGTTACTGAATTTTGAACGTTATCATGTGAAGACTTCAATGGACCTTGATAATTGTTCAGCTGTTAAGCAGATCATGCTGCCACCATGTTCAGAGAGGGTCACAAGGGCCATCTCGTTGGGCTTTAAAGAAGAGCCTTGTAATGTATTGGAATTATGATCAGATAAAGCCCCTCACCAGTCAAATACCAGTGGTATGCACATCTGCTTGCATTGTATGAAGTTATAGAGTCCGATTGGAGTGCAGAAAGCTATTTTGTGGATTTCTGTGAAATTAAACCATACTATAGTGATGCCTAACATATCTTGGCTTTTGGAACTATTTTTGACAAACATTGTATTAGAGTGACTAAGCTACCAGCAGACTCTTTCGTTTCCTTAAACACAGGCAATGGAGAAACAGTACATTAGCCGAGAGATTTGCAGAGGGACAACTTGGAATGACTGTATACAATGAGTATGCTCTCTCCTTTTATACCCCTTAAAATAGCTGCTCTCCCATTGGCTGAAAGAAGGTTCTCACTGAATCACACAGGGCCCAATTAGAGAGTAGCACTTCCTGTTCTGTGAAAGATGTTTCCTGTTGATAGTTAAGTGCCATGGGACAACACATTGGTGAGCTGGCAGTGTTTTCGTGACCTTTGTGAGTTCTACGGAAACGTCGACGGCGATAGCACTGTGCGGTGTGTATCGGCACATGGCCTGTGGAGCCGCATGAGAATCTGTGTTTTGGTCCGAAAGTAAACACGTTGTAGCAATGTGCCTCAGCCCAAGCCCACGTGTTGAGCACTGCACTCTAATAGCACAGACAGAAGGCCCATATATTTCGCTATTGTTGGACGTTCTTGGTGGCTCTTCCAAGCAGGTCTCCACAGTTCTGATTGTGTTCAGCTAAAACAGTGCAGGCCAAGAACCTAGAGAGGGGATGTGGTGTGTGCACACCCCAACCTCGACTTCCATCTTGCCCCTAAAAAAGTATTGGCTTTCTCGAAGACCCCAGCCGGCGCTCAGCCTATGAGCAACTATAACTCTTCCAGGTCAGATTCATTGGCTACAGAGATGCAGGATCTTCATTCCCTGCACATTGCCACCATGTCCACTAGCAGCTGTTGTCTATGTTTTAAAATAATTTTATCTGTGTGCACTGTGTTCAGGAAGTGAAAGAAAAACATTTCTGTAATGTTTTATAAATGATTGTCCAGCTTCCCATATTGTTCCATGGTGTCATGAACATTACTAAGTACCAGGATATTTTAGCCAAATACCTGGTTTCCACTGCCAGGAGGCTGAAACTTGGCCTCCCAGCAATACAATATCTCCAAGCACACCTCAAAATCCACTAAGAAATTACTAGTTGCCTACAAAATCAACATTTTGCAATGGCCATCAGTCTCCGGACTTGAACCCCATTGAAAACCTGTGGTTTGAATTGAAGAGGGCAGTCGATAAGAGCAGACGAAGGACATCAAGGAACTGGAAGGATTCTGTATGGAGGAATGGTCTAAGATCTCTCCCAATAGGTGTTCTCAAACTCATAAACCAGCTCAGTGTTGTTATCACCAATCATTTTGACCCCTAGCTTTTTGAGATATATTTGTATTACTTGTTAAACAAAATCTATTACTCTGAGGAATTATATTATAATAACAATAATATACTTTTTTTTTTAAGTATAAAAAATGTAACAAAATGTTACATTTTTTTTTTAAATGCAATAAAATGCAGCGCAGTATTTTATATTATTATAGCGCAGTAATTTATATTTACTAAGTTTGTCATTAATAATGTGTTTAGCTATCGTCTGGGAGTGTATGCTGTGGTTTGATCATATTTGATCTGTTCTTCCACATAGTCAACCTTTATGGGTAGTGTAACGGATGTCATATGAAGGGGACCAAGGCGCAGCGTGTTGAGTGCTCATCGTTCATTTTAATGAAAATTGAACACTGAATACAAATAAACAAAAATGACAGCCGACAGTTCTGTCAGGTTAATCTAACAAAACAGAAAACAACTACCCACGAAAACAAAGGGAAAAACATGCTGCCTAAGTATGGCTTCCAACCAGAGACAACGATAGACAGCTGCCTCTGATTGGAAACCATACCCGGCCAAAACATAGAAAAACTAAACATAGAATGCCCACCTACCTATCACACCCTGAACTAACTAAACAGAGAAAACACAGCTCTCCTAGGTCAGAGCGTGACAGGTAGTGAGTTGTTGTTGTGTGGTAGAACTGAGGTGGGTGTTACAGGAACCAAGACCACAGAACAATCTGTGAAATGATCAGCAGTGTGTGTGTGTGTGTGTGTGTGTGTGTGTGTGCGCGTGCGTGCGTGCTCGAAACTTGTTGGCCTACAGTCTCCAACGAAACACAAGAGTTCAGAACCCCTTACACCTCCTCTGTGTACCTTTTGACTTGTGCACCTTTCTGCTATACATACTCAGGGTCTGTCCATAAAACTGGAATGTGTTAGAAGCCTAGAAGAATCGCTGCGATTTATCCTGTAACCCAAAGTTGACAGGAAGCCCTGGAATCAGGAAACGGTTGAATTCTGTTTCCTGTGTGTGGTTCAAGCCACTCAAACAAACTCGTGAGCAATGCAGCAGGTCTCCCAACACAGGATCCCCTGTGTTCAGCATCTCAGTCAGCCTAACATTGCTCCTCTGGCCCTGGTCCTCCTTGATAGCAGAAAGAGACCACTGTAGTGTGAAGGCTACCTTTGTATTTCAGGAAATTATTTGCTATGAGCCCTTTAAAGGTACAATACTTAGAAAATGTATACTGTTCTTCACTATGGTGGGTTGCATTCTGTGGATGATTTTTTAACCTTTATTTAAATAGGCAAGTGAGTTAAAAACAAATTCTTATTTACAATGACGGCCTACCCCGGCCAAACCCGGACGATGCTGGACCAATTGTGCGCCGCCCTATGGGACTCCCAATCACGGCCAGATGTGATACAGTCTGGATTCAAACCAGGGGCTGTAGTGATGCCTCTTGCGCTGAGATGCAGTACCTTAGACCGCTGCGCCACTGATGATAACTGATTAAAATGTGTCTGAATTAAAATTATTGATCACATTTTAATGTGCACTAAATATCCCATTGGTATTATTCATATAATTATTCATATTAAATTGTTAACTGTTAGTAATAAATTGGTCACTAATGCTTCATAGTTCATACCCACAACTTGCAAGCTTATATTTTTAAGATATTACCAAATTTAATGAATTGATTATGTTTATGGATAATATCTATCAGGTGTTGTTCCGGTGAGTTCTGACTCATACGGAGACGGGAATGTAAAGACACATGGGCTGTGTTTAGACAGGCAGCCCAATTCTAATATTTTTTTTCACTTTTGACCAATCAGATCAGCTCTGAAAAAGATATGATGAGAAAAGATTTGATGTGATTGGTCAATTAGTGGAGAAAAACACAACCATGGCCTCTGGTTAGTGACTAGCCTCAGATAGACTGATGTGTATTTACACTAATGTGACAGGGTTACTCACACTCTCACCCTGCTCAGAATGAACCCTGTTTGGCCTCTCATGTTGGATCATCATCAAGAGTCATTCATAGTTTACCACTGGTCTGATCCCCCCATTACATTTACATTTAAGTCATTTAGCAGACGCTCTTATCCAGAGCGACTTACAAATTGGTGCATTCACCTTATGATATCCAGTGGAACAACCACTTTACAATAGTGCATCTAAATATTTTAAGGGGGGGGGGGGGTTAGAAGGATTACTTTATCCTATCCCAGGAATTCCTTAAAGAGGTGGGGTTTCAGGTGTCTCCGGAAGGTGGTGATTGACTCCGCTGTCCTGGCGTCGTGAGGGAGCTTGTTCCACCATTGGGGTGCCAGAGCAGCGAACAGTTTTGACTGGGCTGAGCGGGAACTGTGCTTCCTCAGAGGTAAGGGGGCCAGCAGGCCAGAGGTGGATGAACGCAGTGCCCTTGTTTGGGTGTAGGGCCTGATCAGAGCCTGAAGGTATGGAGGTGCCGTTCCCTTCACAGCTCCGTAGGCAATCACCATGGTCTTGTAGCGGATGCGAGCTTCAACTGGAAGCCAGTGGAGAGAGCGGAGGAGCGGGGTGACGTGAGAGAACTTGGGAAGGTTGAACACCAGACGGGCTGCGGCGTTCTGGATGAGTTGTAGGGGTTTAATGGCACAGGCAGGGAGCCCAGCCAACAGCGAGTTGCAGTAATCCAGACGGGAGATGACAAGTGCCTGGATTAGGACCTGCGCCGCTTCCTGTGTGAGGCAGGGTCGTACTCTGCGAATGTTGTAGAGCATGAACCTACAGGATCGGGTCACCGCCTTGATGTTAGTGGAGAACGACAGGGTGTTGTCCAGGATCACGCCAAGGTTCTTAGCACTCTGGGAGGAGGACACAAGGGAGTTGTCAACCGTGATGGCGAGATCATGGAACGGGCAGTCCTTCCCCGGGAGGAAAAGCAGCTCCGTCTTGCCGAGGTTCAGCTTGAGGTGGTGATCCGTCATCCACACTGATATGTCTGACAGACATGCAGAGATGCGATTCGCCGCCTGGTTATCAGAAGGGGGAAAGGAGAAGATTAATTGTGTGTCGTCTGCATAGCAATGATAGGAGAGACCATGTGAGGATATGACAGAGCCAAGTGACTTGGTGTATAGCGAGAATAGGAGAGGGCCTAGAACAGAGCCCTGAGGGACACCAGTGGTGAGAGCGCATGGTGCGGAGACAGATTCTCGCCACGCCACCTGGTAGGAGCGACCTGTCAGGTAGGACGCAATCCAAGCGTGGGCCGCGCCGGAGATGCCCAACTCGGAGAGGGTGGAGAGGAGGATCTGATGGTTCACAGTATCAAAGGCAGCAGATAGGTCTAGAAGGATGAGAGCAGAGGAGAGAGAGTTAGCTTTAGCAGTGCGGAGAGCCTCCGTGACACAGAGAAGAGCAGTCTCAGTTGAATGCCCAGTCTTGAAACCTGACTGATTAGGATCAAGAAGGTCATTCTGAGAGAGATAGCAGGAGAGCTGGCCAAGGACGGCACGTTCAAGAGTTTTGGAGAGAAAAGAAAGAAGGGATACTGGTCTGTAGTTGTTGACATCGGAGGGATCGAGTGTAGGTTTTTTCAGAAGGGGTGCAACTCTCGCTCTCTTGAAGACGGAAGGGACGTAGCCAGCGGTCAAGGATGAGTTGATGAGCGAGGTGAGGTAGGGGAGAAGGTCTCCGGAAATGGTCTGGAGAAGAGAGGAGGGGATAGGGTCAAGTGGGCAGGTTGTTGGGCGGCCGGCCATCACAAGACGCGAGATTTCATCTGGGGAGAGAGGGGAGAAAGAGGTCAAAGCACAGGGTAGGGCAGTGTGAGCAGGACCAGCGGTGTCGTTTGACTTAGCAAACGAGGATCGGATATCGTCAACCTTCTTTTCAATATGGTTGACGAAGTCATCCGCAGAGAGGGAGGAGGGGGGGGGAGGGGGAGGAGGATTCAGGAGGGAGGAGAAGGTAGCAAAGAGCTTCCTAGGGTTAGAGGCAGATGCTTGGAATTTAGAGTGGTAGAAAGTGGCTTTAGCAGCAGAGACAGAAGAGGAGAATGTAGAGAGGAGGGAGTGAAAGGATGCCAGGTCCGCAGGGAGGCGAGTTTTCCTCCATTTCCGCTCGGCTGCCCGGAGCCCTGTTCTGTGAGCTAGTAGTGAGTCGTCGAGCCACGGAGCAGGAGGGGAGGACCGAGCCGGCCTGGAGGATAGGGGACAGAGAAAATCAAAGGATGCAGAAAGGGAGGAGAGGAGGGTTGAGGAGGCAGAATCAGGAGATAGGTTGGAGAAGGTTTGAGCAGAGGGAAGAGATGATAGGATGGAAGAGGAGAGAGTAGCGGGAGAGAGAGAGCGAAGGTTGGGACGGCGCAATACCATCCGAGTAGGGGCAGAGTGAGAAGTGTTGGATGAGAGCAAGAGGGAAAAGGATACAAGGTAGTGGTCGGAGATTTGGAGGGGAGTTGCAATGAGATTAGTGGAAGAACAGCATCTAGTAAAGATGAGGTCAAGCGTATTGCCTGCCTTGTGAGTAGGGGGGGAAGGTGAGAGGGTGAGGTCAAAAGAGGAGAGGAGTGGAAAGAAGGAGGCAGAGAGGAATGAGTCAAAGGTAGACGTGGGGAGGTTAAAGTCACCCAGAACTGTGAGAGGTGAGCCATCCTCAGGAAAGGAACTTATCAAGGCGTCAAGCTCATTGATGAACTCTCCAAGGGAACCTGGAGGGCGATAAATGATAAGGATGTTAAGCTTGAAAGGGCTGGTAACTGTGACAGCATGGAATTCAAATGAGGAGATAGACAGATGGGTCAGGGGAGAAAGAGAGAATGTCCACTTGGGAGAGATGAGGATTCCAGTGCCACCACCCCGCTGGCTCGATGCTCTAGGGGTATGCGAGAACACGTGGGCAGACGAAGAGAGAGCTGTAGGAGTAGCAGTGTTATCTGTGGTAATCCATGTTTCCGTCAGCGCCAGGAAGTCTAGGGACTGGAGGGTAGCATAGGCTGAGATGAACTCAGCCTTGTTGGCTGCAGACCGGCAGTTCCAGAGGCTGCCGGAGACCTGGAACTCCACGTGGGTCGTGCGCGCTGGGACCACCAGGTTAGAGTGGCAGCGGCCACGCGGTGTGAAGCGTTTGTATGGCCTGTGCAGAGGGGAGAGAACAGGAATAGACAGACACATAGTTGACAAGCTACAGAAGTGTTGTTTCTTGTATTATTGTCTCTTGTGTCTTTAGAGAACTGTTTCACTTTGATATCCTTTTTCTTCTGTCCTGATTTTCTCTTTCTTTTCTTCTGTTAACTAGATATTCTTTGTTGTTCTTCATTAGCTAGCTAGCTTCTTCCAAAAGAGTCCCTAGCAACTGCTTAGCAACTGGTAAACAATTCAGCTAGCTAAGATAACTACAATTTTATGAAAAATAGTTATTTTTCAAAAGCCTATCTTCTTTGTTTGTTGCTTGTTTTTTCTCCTCTTCAGTCTTGCAGTTTTCTTTTGCTTTTTTCCTTCTTACTTCACTCTAAAAACCACGTAAATTTCAATATTTGTAGGAGCTCATTTTTCAGCTGCTGCTGCTCAAAAAATCCCCATCCCACACTACTGCTGTTTCTCAATGTAATAAAGTTCAAAAAAGCTTTGTTGCTCATCAAATTTACATGAGATGGAAAAGGCTATTTGACAAATGGCTCATAGCACACAACACATTCAAAACAACAACAACTTGACTTTGAGACATGTAGCACACCTTGAACTTATATCTCGACCTCACTGACCCTGCTCCCTATTGCAGCCTATGGCTGTGACTTACTATGGCAGCTACTTTATTAATTACAATTACAAGTAATTGCGAGTCCCATGATAGTAAGTCCTCACACATAGTCAAAACTATTATTATCACTGCATGCACACAGAAGTTGCAGTATTTCACCTGATGACCTACAGCAGGGCTGTTAAACTCATTTCATGGAGGGCCTAGTGTATGCTGGTTTTTCATTTTTTCTTTCAAGACCTAGACAACCAGGTGAGGGGAGTTCCTTATATCAATCAAGTCCAAGGGAGGAGCGAAAAACGCACACATTCGGCCCTCGTTGGAATGAGTTTGACACGTGACCTAAAGGGTATGATGTTAGGGAATGGTAAACACAACAGTTGGCTTGGGCTCTATAACATCAGTAACTGATATTAATGATAGAAGCATGCAGGTGAAGCATCAGTGTCAAGCCTGGGGTTACAATGCTTTGTCCTGCCTCAGGTTTTCTGTATTGCTTGCTGTTTGGGGTTTTAGGCTGGGTTTCAGTATATCACTTTGTGACATTTGCTGATGTAAAAAGGGCTTTATCAATACATTTGATTTGATTTGATTATGTTGCCAATACCAACATTTACACACTATCACATGGAAAATCCCTCTACTTGGATGGTTTCCTTGTAAAACATACACTCTTGGAAAAAGGTTTCTGAACGGGATCTTCGGCTGTCTCGATAGTAGAACCCTTTTGGGTTCCATGTAGAACAAAAAAGGGTTCTACCTGCAACCAAAAAGGGTTATTCAAAGGGTTCTGCTATGGGGACAGCCGAAGAACCCTTTAAGGTTCTAGATAGCACCTTTTTTTCCCGAAGAGTGTAGTAACAGTGAAATGGTAACTCTTGTAGAATATGGTTACTATAGCATAACATAAACGATTCCTGTTATAGTCCTGTTATATTTTATCATATAGCCACTTGTGCTAAGAATCGGTTGATTCAATTTAGTCTGGTGTTTTATCCATTATATACTGTTACACTTTTGGCAATTTTTTTTAACTACACTGCAGTTATGTAGTATAAAGCTAGTGTGTATGGTATTGAGTTCAGTCCACTGTTCTTTACTCCAAAGTGTGTCAAAGGAGTGCAGTAAGTGTGTGGATAATTACAACTTGTTTTTTACTTTTGATTTTCTAGGTTACTGCCCATGAAGCCCAAGTTGTAAAATACCAGCCAATTCACATTTTTCCTTAATATTTGTGGTTTTGCCCCATCCGCCGACATTCCACAGTCCTGTGCTGTTAGTTTCTCAGGTGGCTTCAAGTTCCCCACTTTATAAGTAGCAACCACAGAAGACACCTCATTCCTGGCTGAATATGAGTCCTTGTTCTGTGTTTTGCTTCTGCCACCAACCATAGACTGTTTTTCTCTCTGGGCCTGTTTTTTTTATGCACCTTTGATGGCAGACAGACATGTAGTTTGCATTCACACAGCCCTTGTGGAAAAAACCATGACACCTCACATGCTTATAGGAGTGCCTTTTTTGGACTGAAATTACTATGACAACAACAAAGGAGCTGTGAGGCCCCAAGGCCTGCATTGGCTGACTCTGAGAGTTTGTGAAGAAATGCTCAAGCTAAGCATTTATTCTCTATTTCAAACATGTATACACTGAGTATACCAAACATTAGGAACACCTTCCTAATATTGAGATGCCCCCCCCCCCCCCCCCCCCCTTTTTGCCCTCAGAATAGCCTCAATTAATCGGGAATGGACTCTACAAGGTGTCGAAAGCGTTCCACAGGGATGCTGGCCCATGTTGACTCCAATGCTTCCCACAGTTGTGTCAAGTTGGCTGGGTGGTGGACCATTCTTAAACCACACTGGAAACTGTTGAGTGTGAAAAATCCATCAGTGCCTGGCACTTACTACCATACCCCGTTCAAAGGCACTTGCATCTTTTGAATTGCCCATTCACCTTCTGAATGGCACACATACTCAATCCATGTCTCAATTGTCTCAAGGCTTAAAAAGCCTTCTTTAACCTGCCTCCTCCCCTTCATCTACACTGATCGAAGTGGATTTTACAAGTGACATCAATAAGGGATCATAGCTTTCACCTGGATTCACCTGGTCAGTCTATGTCATGGAAAGAGCATGTGTCCTTTAATTAATGTTTGTGTACACTCAGTGTATTTTCAATGCCGGATGCAAATGAATTATACTTAATCCATATTTTGTCATTTTCCCTCAACACGTTCTCATACATTATTGAGTGTCCAAATTTGAATCAGGTTTCCACTTGCTGAACTGCATTCTTCTTCAGGGGTTCTGACTCATTGTGTTGTCTGAGTTCATTGGTCTAAAAGTGGGCCACGGATGACTGAAGCGTATTACTTTAGTGGACGGTTCACACAGGCTGGTCATAGTGTGTGGAGGTGACGTCTTCCCAATTGTTTTTTTTCTTCTTCAGAATAGCAATGAGCTCAGGCCGAAGTAACGCTCGCCGCTCGCTGTGGGGGCAGATTTATAAAAAAAGCCTTGCTTGAAATACAATGACAGGAATGTAGCCTATAGAGGGACCTTTTCCTTTGACTTTTTTTTTCAGGGCTTTGACAATAGTTGATTGCTCCAGCACAAGCTCCGTCCACAACCTTGGCTCGGTTCCTAGGCATTGTGTGTATGTCTTCTCATAGTGTGGGTGTGTGTGTGTGTGTGTGTGTGTGCAGATCAAAGACACTGAGGTAATATTCTACACACACTGCTGTGTGTTTGATATGTTTACTCAGCATCACAATGAAGTGTGCATTGAAAACACACATTATGCCGCTAAAAATAACAATGTAGGGCCAGTTCTTCTGGTCTAAATACACGTTAAAAACATGCTGAAAGGCAGCTAACGGCAAAGGTAAATAACATCTGCACATCTCTCTTGTCCTGCAAGAAATCTTCATCAAAGGCCTTTATCTGTCGGGGCATTGATGTCAACAGCCACTTTACTGTTTGATTTTCCAAACCTGTGTGGCTCTCACTGGCTTTTCACGCTTATGTTTGCCTTTCTCCGAGAAATACGCTTTTACTACACAGAACAAAATTTCTCAGAGAAATACGCTTTTACTACACAGAACAAAAATATGAACGCAACATGCAACAATTTCAAAGATTTTACTGAGTTACAGTTCATAATGTAGCAGACTCAAGGGTGGGGGTTTCCATGTCACCAAGTTCAATGCTACCAAGTTCAATGCTATGCTATTTCACAGTAAACAAATTGACAACAGAATTTCAGCATGCTTATAGGGAAGGACACTCAACAAGCACAGCACTTACACAAATGACTGATGATTGGCTGATAGAAATTGATGATAAAATTATTGTGGGGGCTATCTTGTTAGACTTCAGTGCAGCTTTTGACATTATCGATCATAGTCTGCTGCTGTAAAGACTTGTGTTATGGCGTTACACCCCCTGCTATAATGTGGATAAAGAGTTAGACAAGTAACAGAGCATCTCAAATATAATCCAGTTAGAATCAGAAATTCCCCAGGGTAGCTGTTTAGGCCCCTTGCTTTTTCAATATTTACTAACTACATGCCACTGACTTTGAGTAAAGCCAGAGTGTCTATGTATGCAGATGACTTAACAGTATACAAGTCAGCTACTACAGCGACTGAAATTACAGCAACACTCAGAGCTGCAGTTAGTTTCAGAGTGGTTGGCAAGGAATAAATTAGCCCTAAATATTTCTAAAACTAAAAGCATTGTATTTGGAAAAAACACTCACTAAACCCTAAACCTCAACTACATCTTGTAATAAATAATGTGGAAATTGAGCAAGTTGAGATGACTAAACTGCTTGGAGTAACCCTAGATTGTAAACTGTCATGGTCAAAACATATTGATGCAGTAGTAGCTAAGATGGGGAGAAGTCTGTCTATAATAAAGCAATGCTCTGCCTTCTTAACACCATCAACAAGGCAGGTCCTACAGGCCCTAGTTTTGTCGCACCTTGACTGCTGTTCAGTCGTGTGGTCAGGTGCCACAAAAAAGGACTTAGGGAAAATTGCAATTGGCTCAGAACAGGGCAGCACAGCTGGCCATTTGATGTACACAGAGAGCTAATATTAATATTATGAATGTCAATCTCTCCTGGCTGAAAGTGGAGGAGAGATTGACTTCCTCGCTACTTTTTTTTATGATAGGTTTTGACATGTTGAATGCACCGAGCTGTCTGCCTAAACTACTGGCACACAGCTCGTACACCACATCATGTAACTCATGCCAGCAGTAAAATTAGATTTAAAAAACAGATTAAACAAAACACCTTATGGAACAGTGGGGACTGTGAAGCAACACAAACATTGGCACAGACACATGCATACACAGACACACGATAACATACAGTATGCACTATACATTAAAAAAAAAAAAAAGACTAAACAAGTCAGAAGTTTACATACACCTTAGCCAAATACATTTAAACTCAGTTTTTCACAATTCCTGACATTTAATCTTAGTAAAAATGCCCTGTCTTAGGTCAGTTAGGATCACCACTTTATTTTAAGAATGTGAAATGTCAGAATAATAGTAGAGAGAATGATTTATTTCAGCTTTTATTTCTTTCATCACATTCCCAGTGGGTCAGAAGTTTACATACACTCAATTAGTATTTGGTAGAATTGCCTTTAAATTGTTTAACTTGGGTCAAATGTTTTGGGTAGCCTTCCACAAGCCTCCCACAATAAGTTGGGTGACTTTTGGCCCATTCCTCCTGACAGAGCTTGTGTAACTGAGTCAGGTTTGTAGGCCTCCTTGCTCGCACACTCGTTTTCAGTTCAGCCCACACATTTTCTGTAGGTACACAAGGGGGGTAATCCAACAGTCCAGGTCACAGTGGGTAATCTCACAGATATTGTTCTCTCTTCTCCCACTCTTCATAGCGCACGTTTTTCTCTACTTTCTCTGCCCCTTATTGCAGGTCACTTCCTCTTTTATCCCCAAGCACTCCCTGGCTTAATGACCCACAGCCTCGTCTCGTTGGGACAGGAAGTCCATATAAGACTCGGGGGTCGAGCCAGCGGGCTGCAAGATATCTCCCCTCAATAACCACTCCCTTCACCTCTCCCTGCCATCTGCCCCCCCCCCCCCCCCTAAGATCCAGTCCCCTAAGATCATCCCCCCTGGAGAGGACATCGGCATTTCCATGGGCTGCACCTGATCTGTGGACGAGAATGCAAAGGGTTGTAAGAAGAGGAACCAGCAGGTGACCCGAGCGCTACATCCAAACCAGTGGTGCATGGTCTGTTACGAGGGTGAAGTGCTATCCCAATAAGTAATACTTCAGAGTTTCCAGCGCCCACTTGATCGCTAGACATTCTTTCTCCACCGTGGAATATCTTTGATCCCGCGGCAACAGCTTCAGGATAATGTACGTGACTGGGTGTTCCTCACCTTCTTGTAGCTGCGATAGGACGGCACCCACCCCTGTTTCTGATGGATCGGTCTGTACCACCAGTGGTTTGGAGAAGTCCGGGGTCACCAGCACGGGTCCAGAAGACAGTGCTCCCTTTAGGTCCTGGAAGGCTTTCTCCGTCTCCTCAGTCCACATCACCTGGACAGGCAGACGGCTTCTGGTCAGACATGTCAGGGGGCTGGCTAGGGAGACAAAGTGGGGAATAAATCTCCGGTAGTTACTAGTCAACCCCACAAACGTGCATACCTGCTTCTTGGTGAGGGGGCGGGGCCAGTCCCGAATCGCCTCCACTTTCTTCACCTGGGGTTTGACACATCCCCTCCTGATGGGGATCGCGTACCCCAGGTACTCAGCCTCCCGTAGGCCGAGCCGACATTTCTTTGGGTTCGCTGTTAGCCCGGCCTCCTGTAAGGCCTGCAATACCGTGCTCACCTGGTTTAGATGTATCTCCCACTCGCTCCCATGGATCACAATATCGTCGATGTATGCTGCCGTGTACTCCCAATGGGGTCGGAGAACCCAGTCCATCAACCTCTGGAAGGTGGCCGGGGCTCTGTGCAGCCCAAGGGCAGATTCTTGTAATGGAACAGTCCGTCCGGGGTGACGGAAGCAGTTTTCTCCCATGCCTCGGGAGCTAAGAGACCCTGCCAATAACCCTTTGTCAGGTTGAGCATGCTGATAAATCAGGCGGTCCCTAGCCATTCAATGAATTCATCAATTCGGGACATGGGGTAGGCGTCAAACTATGAGATTTCATTTTCCTTTCTAAGATCATTACAGAATCGAATGGTGCCATCTGGTTTTAGCACCAACACTATGGGGCTGCACCACTCACTATTTGACTCTTCGATTATATCAGCTTCCAACATCGTTTTTACCTCGGTCCTGACAGCCTCTTTCCTTGCTTCCGGTAGGTGGTAGTGTCTCAACTTCACCTTTTTCTCGGTGATGATGCTGTTCTATACCAGATCAGTGTGTCATGGTTCACTGGAGAACACATCCTGGTTTCGGCCGACCAACTCCCTCAGCTCCTGCTTCTGGGCTTGGCTCAGCTGCTCCCCCATTGGTACCGCCGCCGGCTATGTGGAAGCCTTCTTCGGGGTAATAGAGTAGAATGCATCACGTGCACTCCATTTCTTTAGCAAATTCACATGGTAAATCTGGGTCATATGTCTACGTCCCGGCTGTCTGACCCTATAGTTAACTTCACCCACCTTCTCAATGACTTTGTATGGCCCGTTCCGTATGGCCAAAATAGTACATTCTGAAGTGAGGACCAACACCAACACTTTGTCTCCTGGCTGAAAGTCCCTTCGTTGTGCCTCTCTGTTGTACACCTGCGCTTGGGCCTCCTGGGCCTCCAGCATGTGTTCCCATACCAGGGGCCACATGGTTGTCATCCGATTTCTCATGTCTCACACGTGCTCCACCAAGGTTTGGTGGGATGACTGTTGCTATTCCCAGGCTTCTTTAGCCACGTCCAGCAGTCCTCGGGGTTGTCTCCCATACAGGAGTTTAGAGGGAGAGAATCCTGTTGAAACTTGGGGAACTTCTCGGATCGAGAACATCAGGTAAGGTAGCAGCTGGTCCCAATTCTTTCCGTCAGCCTCCATCACCTTCTTTATAATCTGCTTCAGGTTTTGACTGAATCTTTCCACCAAGCCATCGGTTTGAGTGTGATACACTGAGGTGCGTAACTGGGTTATTTTCATTAGCTTGCATAAATCCTTCATGATTCGTGACATAAACGGGGTGCCCTGGTCAGTCAATATCTCATCGGGGATGCCTACTCAGGAGAACAGCATGACCAACTCACGTGCGATTCCCTTGGTGGCCATGGTGCACAGGGGAATGGCTTCCGGATACCTGGTGGCATAATCCAGAATCACTAGAATATATTGGTGCCCTCGGTTGCTCTTGGGTAGAGGTCCCATCAGGTCCATTGTGATCCTGCTGAAAGGGACTGAAATAATGGGTAGGGTATTAACCTCTATGGGCTAGGTGGGACGCTAGCGTGCCACCCGTGGTGCACTCCATCAACAGCAGGTGCATTTCAAGAGCGGCAAATTTGAATCCAAATAAATGTCAAAATTCAAATTTTTCAAACATACAACTATTTTACACCCGTTGAAAGATAAACATCTCCTTAATCTAACCACGTTTTACGATTTCAAAAAGGTTTTACGGCGAAAGCATAAATTTAGAGTATGTTAGGACAGTACATTTACAAGAGTTGTGTGTAATGTTTTGTCAAGTCAAAGACAGGGTCACCAAAACCATAAAACCAGCTAAAATGATGCACTAACCTTTTACAATCTCCATCAGATGACACTCCTAGGACATTATGTTAGACAATGCATGCATTTTTAGTTCTATCAAGTTCATATTTATATCCAAAAACAGCGTTTTACTATGGCATTGATGTTGAGGAAATCGTTTCCCTCCAATAACCGGCAGTCAAGTCAGCGTCACAAATTAAATAATTAAAATTAGAAAACATTGGTAAAATATTATATTGTCATTTAAAGAATTATAGATTTACATCTCTTGAACGCAATCAACTTGCCAGATTTAAAAATAACCTTACTGGGAAATCACACTTTGCAATAATCTGAGCACTGCGCCCAGAAAAATACGCGTTGCGATACAGACTAGACGTCATGTTGGGGAGATCTAAAATCGAAAATACTATGTAAATAATCCATTACCTTTGATTCTCTTCATCAGATGTCACTTCCAGGTATCACAGGTCCATAACGAATGTAGTTTTGTTCAAAAAAGCTCATCATTTATGTCCAAAAATCTCCGTCTTGTTAGCACATGATCTAAGCCAGCCGGACTTCTCGTCATGAACGAGGGGAAAAAATATATTTACGTTCGTTCAAACATGTCAAACGTTGTATAGCATAAATCATTAGGGCCTTTTTTAACCAGAACATGAATAATATTCAAGGTGGACGAATGCATACTCTTTTATAACGTATTGGAACGAGGGTACCCAACATGAACTCGCGCGCCAGGTGTCTAATGGGACATCATCGTTCCATGGCTCTTGTTCGGTCAGATCTCCCTCCAGAAGACTCAAAACACTTTGTAAAGGCTGGTGACATCTAGTGGAAGCAATAGGAAGTGCCAAAATATTCCTCAGCCCCTGTGTTTTTCAATGGGATAGGTTTAAAGGTAATACAACACATCAGGTATCCACTTCCTGTCAGAAAATGTCTCAGGGTTTTGCCTGCCAAATGAGTTCTGTTATACTCACAGACACCATTCAAACAGTTTTAGAAACTTTAGAGTGTTTTCTATCCATATATAATAAGTATATGCATATTCTAGTTACTGGGTAGGATTAGTAACCAGATTAAATCGGGTACATTTTTTTTATCCAGACGTGCAAATGCTGCCCCCTAGCCCTAACAGGTTAAGGGACTGCAAAAATTGGGGTTTTGGTTCTACCTGCTAGCAATCCGGGCAACTGCGGCAGTATTCTTCCATTGCTATCTTCACCCCTGGACAGAAAAATCGGGCCTTGATCCTGTATAAGGTATTCTCCACCCCTAGGTGAGCCCCAAGAAGGTGGGGGTAGGTTATTTGACTTACCCCCTCCACGGGCTTTCTGTCCACCACGTTCACCTTCTGGAGAGCATTGGTCAAGTTGGATCCTCCAGTTAGGCCATGTCGAACCGGCCCGCTAAAGAGGCTGGCTTTGGCACCACCTCATGGTCCATTGGGAACATGTCTTTCAGACTTGCCACCTCTCCCTCCAGTCGGGCTTCAACAGAGTCCCCCTCCGAGAGGGGTTCGGTTGATTCCTGGGGGTCCACATCCTGGAATCCACACATCCGGGCATCCCTCCTTCTGGCACCTCTCCCACAGGTCCGGCTTCCTCCTCCCTTCTGGTTCCCTCGGTCCCCCACATCTCCGGACATACTGGTCCACAGTTGGCGGAACATTGGGAAATCCCTCCCGATAAGGACCGGCACAGGCAGGTTTGGGACGACTCCCACTGGTCCCGCGTGTTGTCCCTTTATGGTCTGTAGGTGGAGGAGTGTGGTAGGGTAGTCCTTGGTCTCACCGAGTATGCACGTGATGGCCACGGTCTCCGCCAGGTTTTGGGGACTTGGCAACGTCAGGCCGGATCAGGGTCACCATACTACCAGAGTCCACAAGTGCCATGGTGTCCTTTCCATTGGCTCTTACTGGGGTGACAGGGAAGGACCACTCTCCCTAGCCAAGCATGCTATCAGCAAGCCGCAGGGCCACCCGTTGGCTACCTCACTGGCTGAGGCCAGAGGCATCGGGACATTGCGGTTTGAACAGTTCCAGGTGATGTGTCCCGGCTCACCACACTCGTAGCATTTCCTACTGTCCAGGTTCAGGAAGGGGCATCGTCTTGGGGAGCTGGCTGTGGGTGGTCCTCCTTTCTTTTTCGCTGCTTCAGGAGAGTGGAGGGTTCCGCCTTACATGGTTGTCTGCTGCGCAGGACCTCCAAAGCCACCTGTTGTCCTTCCATCAGTTCCACCAGCTGATCTGCGCTCTGTGGGTTAACTTGGCTGGCTAACGTTTTAGCTTTGAACAGGAGAGTGCATATGAATGTATCTATGACCACTTTCTCAGTAGTCGTGAGCGTCAGGGGTTCAGCAGTTAGCCAGTTCTTGGCCAGCCTAATTAGATCATGCATTTGTGATCTGGGGGATGCTGTAAGATCATACGCCCAATCATGGAATCTTTGTTCCCTGCTAATCAGGGTGTAACCATACCGGCACAGGATTTCCTTTTTCAGCACCTCGTAATTCGTCGCCTGGTCAACCATCAGATCCTGATAGGTCTTCTGTGCCGCACCTGACAGGAAGGGTGCTAACAGGCTGGCCCATTGCTCATGGGGCCATTTCTCCCTAGCCGCTGTCCTCTCAATGCCAGCCTCTGTCAGCTTCAGCATAAACCTACTGGGTTTGGGACAAGAGAATGCTGCGCCTGCCGCTATGCCGGCCTGGGCAGCTGTCAGCTGACTGAGTTCAGCTCACAGGAGAGCGGTCTGCTGACGCTGTTCCTCCAGCAGCTCCCGATGCATAGCCTGCTGTGCTATGTTCACCTCCACCAGCTGTTTCACCAATGCTTCCATTGTGCTCCGTGTGTTTAGTTATTGAGCTTGGTTTGGGTTACCCGTATTCTCCACCATATGTAGCAGGCTCAAGGGTATGGGGTTTCCACTTCACCAAGTTCAATAACAAAACATGCATCAGTAGCACAACTAGAATGCAAATGGGGAGTTTATGAGGGATTTTTGTACACTGGGGGAATTCACCAATTACTTCACAGGCCACAAGCCATTCTCATTGTCTGTTCCGTTCTCCAGAGGTGATCCTCAAACTCGAGTCCTCAGCCAATCCGGTTCGGTACACAAGGGGGGTAATCCAACAGTCCAGGTCACAACGGGTAATCTCATAGATATTGTTCTCTCTTCTCCCACTCTTCATAACGCACGTTTTTCTCTCCTTTCTCTGCCCCTGTTTGCAGGTCACATCCTCTTTTATCCCCAAGCACTCCCTGGCATAATGACCCACAGCCTCGCAACGTTGGGGCAGGAAGTCCATATAAGGCTCGGGGGTCGAGCCAGCGGGCTGCAAGATTTCTCCCCTCAATAACCACTCCCCTCACCTCTCCCTGCCGTCTGCCACAATATTTGGAAATCAGTGAATTTAAATAAATGCATTAGGCTCTGATCTATGGATTTCAGATAACTGGGGATACAGATATGCATCTGTTGATCGCATATCCCTTAAAAAAAATTAGGGCGTGGATCAGAAAACCAGTCAATATCGGGTGTGACCATTTGCCTCATGCATATCTGTCCTTTGCATAGAGATTGATCAGGCTGTTGATTGTGGCCTGTGGAATGCTGTCCCACTCCTCTTCAATGGCTGTGCGAAGCTGCTGGATATTGGTGGGAAGGATCTCGTCATTGTTTTCTAATTGCCATCGATAAAATGAAATTGTGTTCGTTGCCCGTAGCTTACGCGCTGTAGGTACAGTTGAAACCGAAATTCAGCCATGAAGAGGACACTTCTCCAGCGTGCCAGTGGCCATCGAAGGTGCACATTTGCCCACTGAAGTCATTTAAGATGCTAAACTGCAGTCAGGTCAAGACCCTGGTGAGGACGACAAGCATGCAGATGAGCTTCCTTGAGATGGTTTCTGACAGTTTGTGCAGAAATTCTTCGGTTGTCCAAACCCACAGTTGCATCAGCTGACCGGGTGGCTGGTCTCAGACCATCCCGCAGGTGAAGAAGCCAGATAAGGAGATCCTGGGATGGTGTGGGGTCGGTTGGACGTACTGCCAAATTTGCTTAAACGATGTTGGAGGCAGCTTATGGTAGAGAAATGTTTGAAAACATTAAATTCTCTGGTAACAGCTCTGGTGGACATTCCTGCAGTCAGCGTGTCCATTTCACACTCCCTCAAAACTTGAGACATCTGTGGCATTGCGTTGTGTGGCAAAACTGCACATTTAGAGTGGCCTTTTATTGTCCCCACCACAAGGTGCATCTGTGTAATGATCATGCTGTTTAATCAGCTTCTTGATATGCCACACCTCTCAGGTGGATGGATTATCTTGGTAAAGGAGAAATTCTTACTAACAGGGATGTACAGTAAACAAGTTTGTGCACAAAATTTGAAAGAAATAAGCTTTTTGTGTATATGGAACATTTCTGGGATCTTTTAGTTCAGCTCATGAAACATGGGACCAACACTTTACATGTTGTGTTTATATTTTGTTCAGTATAAATCTAGTTGATTGATGGGTTTGTAGAGTTGTGCAACGCCACTCAGGTCCTATTGTGAAAAGAATTACTGTACGGTCCACGTGGCCTGTCAATATTGACACGCTGTGGCTGAAGAAACTAGAGTAGAGAAGATAAGGATGTTAATCTTGGCCATGCTAACAGAACAAAGCCTTTTGTGTGTGCAGAAGAAAAGGCCTTACAGCTGTTTCAAACACCTTTACCTGAACAGGACCTCTTCTACCTGAACTTGGTCATTGTACTGCACAAAGGTGGAGGGATATCAGTTAGGCCCCAGTTAGTGCTATGGGTGTGTATATCTAAACTCAGCAAAAAAAGAAACGTCCCTTTTTCAGGACCCTGTCTTTCAATGATAATTCTTAAAAATCAAAATAATTTCACAGATCTTCATCGTAAAGGGTTTAAGCACTGTTTCCCATGCTTGTTCAATGAAGCATAAACAATTAATGAACATGCACCTGTGGAACGGTCATTAACTTCTTTGGGCTAGGTGGGACACAGCCAGTGAAATATCAGGGCGGAAAATTCAAAAACAACAAAATGTCATAATTCAACTTTCTGTTTTACACCATTTTAAAGATAACCTTCTCGTTAATCTAACCACATTGTCCGATTTCAAAAAGGCTTTACAGTGAAAGCAAAACATTAGATTATGTTAGGAGAGTACATAGACAAAAATAATCACACAGCCATTTTCCAAGCAAGGACATGTGTCAATAAAACCCAAAACACAGCTAAATGAAGCACTAACCTTTTACGATCTTCATCAGATGACACTCATAGGACATTATGTTACACAATACATGTATGTTTTGTTCGATAAAGTTCATATTTATATCCAAAAACAGCATTTTACATTGGTGCGTGATGCTCAGAAAATGTATTCCCACCAAAACGTCCGGTGAATGTGCACATCAATTTACAAAAATACTCATCATAAACGTTGACAAAATATATAACAATTATTTTAAGAATTATAGATAGACTACCCCTGGATGCAACCGCTGTGTCAGATTTTAAAATAGCTTTATGGAGAAAGCACATTTTTCAATATTCTGAGTACATAGCTCAGCCATCACGGTGAGCTATTCAGACACTCAGAACCTAAACTCAGAATTAGTATTAGAACTATTCTCTTGCCTTTGCTGATCTTTGTCAGAATGCACTCCCAGGACTGCTACTTCCACAAGAAATGTTGTTTTTGTTCGAAATAATCCATATTTATGTACAAATACCTCCGTTTTGTTCGTGCGTACAGATCACTTATCCAAAGTCATAACGCGCGAGCGCGGAATGAGAGAACGAAAAGTCAAAATGTTCCATTACCGTACTTAGAAGCATGTCAAACGCTGTTTAAAATCAATCTTTATGGTATTTTTTACGTAAAATTGCGATAATATTCCAACCGGACAATAGCATATTCATTCAAGAAGAAAAAGAAGGAACGGCATGCTCGCGTGACTGCGCATATCCAATCCCTTTGTTGCCAGGCAGACCACTCAGTAACTGAGCTCCTATACTCTGCCCAGTGACAGGAGAAGGCTCAAACCACTTTCTGAAGGCTTTAGACAGCCAATGGAAGCCTTAGGAAGTGCAACGTCACCCCACAGACACTGTAGCTTCGATAGAGAATCAAAAGAAGAACTACAATTCTCAGACTTTCCACTTCCTGCTTGAAGTTTTCTCAGGTTTTTGCCTGCCATATGAGTTCTGTTATACTCACAGACACCATTCAAACAGTTTTAGAAACTTCAGAGTGTTTTCTATCCAAATCTACTAATAATATGCATATTCTAGTTTCTGGGCCAGAGTAGTAACCTGTTTAAATTGGGTACGTTTTTCATTCGGCCGTGAAAATACTGCCCCCTAGCCCAGACAGGTTAAGACACTAACAGCTTACAGACGGTAGGCAATTAAGGGCACAGTTATGAAAACTTAGGACACTAGAGAGGCCTTTCTACTGCCTCTGAAAAACACCAAAAGAAAGATGCCCAGGGTCCCTGCTCATCTGTGTGAACGTGCCTTAGGCATGCTGCAAGGAGGCATGAGGACTGCACAAGTGGCCAGGGCAACAAATTGCAATGTCGGAATTGTGAGATGCCTAAGACAGCGCTACAAGAACTGGCAAATCTGGTGCAGTCAATGAGGAGGAGATGCACTGCAGTACTTAATGCAGCTGGTGGCCACACCAGATACTGACTGTTACTTTTGATTTTGACCCCCCCCTTTTTTCAGGGGCACATTATTCAATTTCTGTTAGTCACATGTCTGTGGAACTTGTTCAGTTTATGTCTTAGTTGTTGAATCTTGTTATGTTCATACAAATATTTACACATGTTAAGTTTGCTGAAAATAAACGCAGTTGACAGTGAGAGGACGTTTCTTTTTTTGATGAGTTTATATACTGTACATAGAGAAATACAGTACATCTGAATGGTATGAATTAAATATATGTTAACAACTGTGGTCCAGTCCAGTGGCATTTTTTCATTATGTAATAATCTAAGCGCAGCAGCGCTATATGTTCAGGGGTGTGTCCGAAATATCTTTGCTGAGTACTTTTCACAGTAGCTGGACAAAGATCCAATACAAAGAGGAAGGGAGAATGTCCACTCACCGTTATCCTCCTCCCTCCCCAATAGGCCTATGTTTTATGAACATAATCAGAACCATCTTAGAAGATGCATTGCCTGCGCACCGCAAACGTTGTAACCATAAAACCAGAAAGGTCAATCATTCCAATAAGATTGCTAGTTTTTCATTTCATTTCATTATGACCAGTCTGTTTCAAAAACCAACAACAACAATAAATGCATGTAAAATGTAATGATATCATAAAATGGCCAGAATAAAAAAGACAGTCACTGCTATTGAACCAGTCTTTGTTATAGTAGGCCTAAGGGAGGCCTTGGGTTTTGAACGTATGAAATGGAAAACAAACAGTTGTTACAGGTTACAGAACTTCTAAATATGAGGTTCACTGGTATTCACCGAGGTTCTCATCTCTTGTTTCATGATGGGCATTATTCATGATAGCCTATGTCATGGAGGGGGTTTTAAGCACGTCCAAAGCGGGACTTGCATGGTTAAAATAATGTGGGCCTGCCAAAATGCATAGATAAAAAGGGAATGTCAGCTCACTGTTTTACTCCTCTCAAACTTGATATTTGAATTCATCTTTGATAATTAAGATTTATTTCTAAGCAGTCTTAGGAGCCAAACCCTTTATTAACAGTCTTGACTACATCACGATTGTATTGGACAGGACAATAAAAAGCCTTAATAAAACAAAATGGGAAAAGCATCTTTTAAAAAAAAAAAATCTAAATACGAAGTATACAGGCACCAAAAGCACATTAGGCTATTCTTGTTCCATCCCTGAAATTAGCACTTTGGATCATGTTTTTAATTACACACCTCAAATATTTCCACCCCTCCCATCTGAGTGCAAGCGAGCTGATATTAGACAGGTTGTAATGGCTGTGATGGCCTAACCTGCCGTTAGGGCTGGAAAATGGCAGTGCTCCAGTTTTTACATGATGAAATTGCTAACTAATGTGCGTTTGGCAGTAGCGCGGCCTTAAAGCCAGCCGAAAACAGAGCCCCTGATCTGACACTAATATGATAACAACATTCCACCAACCCGGATCATTTAAGCACAACACCAGTTCACTGACTCACATGAACAGTATTCACTGAGCTGTACCATTTTAACCCAGGGCCGTCCCTATCAGTCAGCCTATGAGCACGTATTACTTGTCAGTTTCCTGTGCTCAGCTATGATGGTATGTAGCTGCTTGGCACCTGTCCTGTAGAGTGAATAAGTCTGCTGTGGCCTGCATGGTCTGTTCCCATGTGAAATGGCTGTGGAGAAACGCTCCATCACTAGGCCTGGGGCTGGGGATGTCATGCCAGGTTACAGGCTAAGGGCTGAAGCACTGAGCCCATTCCAGAGCAGCGGAGCAGAACCGCTTCCAGACTTCAGGTTGAATTAACACACAGACACTGTGCAGGGAGCCTGGCAGCTCTGATAAGACAGTTGTAGGTAGGTAACTCCCACTCCTTCCAACTTAAACCTTTTCTTTTAATAGAACTCTGCTACTACTTGATTCTCTCCCTTCACTTCTTTCTCCAGTGATCCTCTCATTTGGGTGCTTGGTGAGACTATTGACTGTAGCACTTTGACTATGGTAAACCAGGGTTGTTTTTGGACCGTTAAACTCTAGACTTAGGACTGCACATCTGAATTGGCAAGGTGTATGTTGAACACTTACAGCATGCTGGAGTGTTGGAGAGATGATATCAGACTGAGGCCATCCCTGAGATATAGTGCTCCTTACCAGAGACATTGACAAACTGTTCTCTGACTGAGCTAAGGGAGTCATTCAAGGGTCAACAAACACTAGAATAAAGAGAGGATTCAGATGGAGACTTTCTGGTGTTTTCTAACTGTGACAAAAGTTGAAATGAAATCAAACACTTTAGAAATAGACATTCTGAACCGTTGCCAACTGCTGTACAGTTAGTTAGTCCGAGTTTTGTAGATCTTTAACTAAATGTACTTTTATTAGATGGCTGTCCCTTAAGACAATCTTATCTAAGTTGAAGTGCATAGGTGATAACAAAGGCATTAATGGTTCGTCACGTAGTAAAACAATCAATAAAAAGGTCCTCCATCACCGCAGGTGTAAAATGTCTAACTTGTTTCTGTGTTACCTGGTTACCAGGAGTCTGTTTTGGTTATCATTCAAATGTACAACCGATTTTAGACAAGACAAAAAGAGAGAAGGATCCGGAACTAAAACAAGCATAAGCTGCTGAGACATATTTCACCATCTACAATCACATTCCTTCAAAGAGCTTGATGGGAACCACGCAGGGTAAAAAAACAGCCTCTCTCTCTTGTTTATCCAGTGAGTCACTGGTGTGGTAGATACATATTTACAGAGCGCTCACAATCACAACACCACCGATTCCATTTCTATCCAGGAAGCCCAGCAGGAACTTCTAGATACACACACACACACACACACACACACACACACACTGCTCTTAAGGGTGTGGTCATAACGTACAAACAGTGTAGTGATGTATGATCTGTGGAGAACAACCTGTTTGAAAGGGGCCTGATTGTCCTCTTTGATCTGCAGATAGAATAACATGGTAGCCTCGTGACTATATAGACCCCTAATGTTTGGGTTCACTGTGTTGCATGTAGACGGATGCGGGAAGGACACTGGCTTACTGTGTAGTCTCAGTTAAGTAGTTGTATATGAACTAGTATTGTAAATCCCCATACTGACTCCATACATGACTGTGTATGTGTGTGTGTGTGCGTGCGGGAATACAGACACACGTGTGTGTGTGTGTGTGTGATTGAGCATAGCTCCCCACAGCAGCTGAGCTGATAAAGAGCGTTGGAACGTTGTGGTGTACATGAGTGTAGGAGGTACAGATCAGAACAGCCCAGCGCTGGCCTATAATGTGTTCTCGTTGGCCATGACTAGAGGAACTGAAGAGAGCAGCACTACCAGTCTCTATGACTACACTCTTATCTCCCTGGGCTCTATCAGCCTCCTGCTGCAGCTCAGCACAGACCAGAGTCATGCAACTGGGAATAATCATAAAGTGCTCCAGTATGTTGGATTACTGTCAATGGATTCCTGAATATTGACTATCCATGTTATTATGTTTTTTGTGTTTTGGCCCTTCCTACTAGCAAGTAGAAACAGTATAACCATGTAACGGTATGGTTATTGCAAAGTCATACCCAATACTGCTGAAGGGTTTCTCATAACTGGTTGTTTAATAAAAACCTGAACATTTTCCTGTGGCTCTGCTTGAAATTCATTTCCCCCCAGGAATCGTAGTTGTCTTACTGTAGATTTAGTGAGTCAGAGGTGGGCAATGGATTTAATTTAGTGACACATCACATTTCTCTCCCTAGGCCAGGACGAAACCACAATAACTAATCTAGGATTTGGCTGTCCCAAGTCGACTGCATCAACAATCTTCAATTGCAACACACGCTAAACCAGTTTCTCATCATAACACAATATTTCCTCTAAAGCAAAACAGATGGAGAATGATGCAGGCACTGTGAGTCAGAGCTAAAGACAGTCGTATATCAAGACTTTCCCAAGACTGATTGACTTGTGCACAACATTCTTGGGCTTTTATATATATCACCATGGAAATCTTTTGGCATCTGAAGAGTAATGAAAACCCAACTTTTTCTGAAAAACACTATATTCATGTTATGTATTGGGAATGCTTTCGAAACCACAATTAAAAAGTTTCTGTGATAGAGCTGAATCCTAACTTGAGAAATGTGCACACAATTAAAACTAAAATCTCCCATGGACGTCAGTGCACATTCTACACACATTTTGCACATTTCTCAAGTTAGGATTCGCCCCCTAGATAATAGCAACCACTCGGAATGTGAGACAGTCTGACTCAAACACACAAAACAACTAAAGAGTAATTACAGTTCACTAATACTTGAACACATCCCACTGTGGCAACCCTTCAAAAAGTAATACTCAGCCATTTTCCTCTTTCAAAAGTCGTCTTTCAAAAGTATCCTTTTCAAATGTTCAGTTACTGTACTGTAGATGTCCAGTGGTGTAGCCTACCCCCCAGGTGATAAAAGCTCTGGTCTCTTGGTGTCTCTAATGTACTGTTTCATCTGTACTCAGATCTGTCATTAGCTCTGTGTAAATACGCCCGTGGGGATAAATGATGCTCCAGGGTCAGTTTTAGGGCACACTCTGACGGTGGCAATTTAGTGTTGACTTACTCATAAACAACAAAGAAGATAGGGGGCCATTCAACCAGTCATGAGCCAAAGCTCTTTTTAATGAAGTGTAAAAGGCCACATTTTAGTCTAGTTGCAAATGCCAAACTGTAAAAAGTTTCTGGTCAAATTACAGTTTAGGCTCAAGCAAACACACCAATTTTTTAGGAACTTGTTGTGTAGACTGGAGTCTATGTGACATAGACATTACAGATGATTGACATGGTTCTTGATTCAACATTGTGCAGAAAATATAGGCCTAGGTCCAAATCTTTTTTTTTCTTCTGAAGCAGCCCAAGTGCATAGTGTTGTTGGCTTGCCCTTCGGGTTGGTATGTTTTCAGCTATGTTGAAGGATATTACAATATAATTGCTTAACATCTCTGTGTCAGTCTGAGGTTCATTGTCAAAGGCCATTCACATCAGTAGTGTTTTTCTAGCGGCAATAGTGATATGTGGCCTGATAGTTTGTGAATGGGAAGGCTTTCCCTAACTGAAAGGTTCTGTGGAATGCAGATGTTCTCCTCAGATCTGTTGTGTGCTTTTTATGCTGGCAGATAGTGAAGCTGAAATGAGGCTCGGCCACTTTTGGGCTGCTTTCCCTCTGTTGAGGTCAAGTTCACTGGTTAGAGAGATGTGGGTGTGGAGAGCCTCAAGACGAGACGGATTTTTGTCAGGACTTTTACACAGCCTTGTCCTACTGTCACAAATTCTTTAAGAGGTTTTCATTTTTGTAATTGGAAAGACTTGTTTGATTATGGATCACTTATGAGACTCGCTTTGTTAATTTATTGAGAAACATACATAGAGTAAGGGCTCTATTCAATCAGATCCACTTTAGCTGACGTCCGCATAGTGGTTGTTTTGACGGTGTCAGAGGTGGAACTGAGTAAGAGCTGTGAAATTGTACAAATCAAATCAAATTTATTTGTCACATACACATGGTTAGCAGGTGTTAATGCAAGTGTAGCGAAATGCTTGTGCTTCTAGTTCCGACCATGCAGTAATATCTAACAAATAATCGACCAATTCCACAACAACTACCTTGTACACACAAGTGTAAAGGAATGAATACGAATATGTACATAAAAATATATAAATGAGTGATGGCCGAACGGCATAGGCAAGATGTAGTAGATGGTATGGAGTACAGTATATACATATGAGATGAGTATTGTAGGGTATGAAAACATATAAATCAGCATTGTTTAAGGTGGCTAGTGATACATTACATCAGGATGGCAAGATGCAGTAGATGGTATAGAGTACAGTATATACATATGAGATGAGTAATGTAGGTTATGAAACATTATATAAAGTGGCATTGTTTAAAGTGGCTAGTGATACATCTAATTACATCAAGATGGCAAGATGCAGTAGATGGTATGGCGTACTGTATATACATATGAGATGAATAATGTAGGTTATGTAAACATTATCTAATATAAATCATATAAAGCGGCAAGTGATACATTTATTACATCAATTTTCCCATTATTAAAGTGGCTTGAGTTGAGTCAGTATGTTGGCAGCAGCCACTCAATGTTAGTGATGGCTGTTTAACAGTCTGATGGCCTTGAGATAGAAGCTGTTTTTCAGGTATGAATATAACTACTGTTCACTGAAGGAGGGAACAAGGTATAACATACTATGGGGAGTCAACAACCAATCATATTCACCGCAAGAAAACAAAAAAACATGCCTAAATGCAGAGCCCGCCCTCAGAAGCTCTGCCTTCCTGGTTAGAACACCAGTGCATGCATTCATTTCCTCAATTCAGTACCGCTCTTCAGCGAGTCCAAATCCCCTGACGGCGCTGGTTATATTCATAACTGTTTGTACTCTTTCAGTCGGTCACTTGGTATAACATACTATGGGGTCATACAACTCTGTCCCAAGCCGGCTCAGAGGGTACCAAACTAGGAAGCCCACGGCAGCCCAAGCACACACGGTTCCAACGGCTCCAAAAAAAAGGGGTTACAGAAGCCACCTTTTTCCTTAATACTTACCTGAGAAGCCTGAACTGTCAGAGCACCATATAGGGAACCAGAACATGCTGTAACTTGGCTATGCACACTGACACACTGCCACAACAGCCCAAGTCCATAGACCCCATAGTTCCAAGTACAATATTTACCTTGCGAGCCTGAAATGTCAGAAATCGTACAAGGAACCATAAGTCCAAAACAACAGAACACCTGTTGTGACTTGGTAAAGCACACACGTGCACTTCTCATACCGACAAAAAACCTACAGTAACCTGGAAACTGTGACATGCACTCTGCCATGGCAGCCCAAGGCTCAATACCACACGGGAACTGTGGTAACCCGGATAAATGTGCAACCTGCATGCTGCCTAACACCCGCTCCCGAACCCAGCCATAAGAACACTATGAGCCACGCTGGGAGCAGTTACGTCCAAGTGATGAAACCTTACAAAGGCATGGGGGGAACCCCAACTCACTGCTGTACAGATATCGCCAATCGTCATGCCCCTGAACAATGCCCAAGAAGCCGCCACACCCCTAGTGGAGTGAACACGCACAACACTTGGCAACCCCTGTCCTTTGTTGTTACATGCCAGAGAGATAGCCTCCACAATCTAATGAGAAAGACACTGCTTAGAAAGTGCCCTACCCCAAGCTTTATTAGCAAAACAGTCACAATGCGGATATGCTTTGTCCTATTCATATACAGTACATGTGTAAAGCGCACACCGGACACATGCCATGCAACCTCCGTTGTTCACTGGAAGCAAACGGAGGAGGTGAGACAGCGAACAGCTCGAAAGCTAGAACCCTTTAGTATATTGGCATAGTCTTAGGAGAAAAATCTGCAGTAGGACATAACACCACCTTGGAGTCGCCAGGCGCCGACTACAAACAGGAAGGGTGTACTGATAGCGTGTGGAGATTAAACCATCGCGCTTGGCCAAAGCCAAGGCCATGAGCAGGACAGTCTTGTAGGAAAGGACCTCTAGGTCCACAGACTCCAAAGGTTCAAAAGGAGGCTCACACGGAGCGTCCAGGACCAAAGCCAGGTCTCAGGTTGGTGCCATAGGCTTAGACACTGGTCTGAGCCAACACGTCTTTCAGGAACCGCACCACCAGAGGATGAGAGCTTGGGGTAGAGCCGTCAATCCCTACATGACAAGTTGAGATAGCTGCCATGTAAGCTTTCAATGTAGAAAAAGAAAATCCCTGCTCAAAAAGATATTGCAAGAACATCAAAATATCCACCAAAGAACTCTGAAAAGGAGAAACTCCTGTAATCTGACACCAACCCTTAAACACTTGCCATTTATACGTATGTATACAACCCTCTCGTAGAGGGCACTCGCAGCGAGTATATAGTCATAATCACGTTAGAGGGTAAACCCATAGCCGTCAATTTCAGCCAACCGATGGCAATGGCGAGATGTGTCCAAACGCGTAGGTATCACCCAGCGCTGGAACAGATGCATCAACAGAATTCTCAGAGAAACAACAGCTATTATAGAGGCCATCAGAACACAGTATCTGTAGCACATGCGAAAAAGGCACTGAGTGCCCCAGCTGAAACCGTGCCAGACAGAGCCTGAATGCGACCCTCCTCTGTGTCAGTGCTGCTTCCGCCACCATAGAGTCTATGAGTCATAAACCAGAGTAGGACGGTTGTTCACGTGCATGTTCCCAGAAGGAAGATCATATTGCAAAAGTTCCCAACATGACATAAATGCAGCAAGAAATATTCATGCAAAAAAATAAAGTCAAGCAACGCTTTACCACAGTCATCCCAGGTGGTAAAACTTTCCCCAACCTCGGCTACCTCCGTTGCGAAGGAGAGCCATACCGCCGTGCCACTGCTCTGCAGCCCAACGCAATATCCGCGGCAGAGACATGAAGCTGCAGGAGCTAGCTCATCCATCTCTTTCTCCTCCCAAAAAACAGAACCAGTCAGAGACACCACATCCTTTCCAGAATGCGATTCCCGAACACCTTCAGGGAAGCAGAGAACCCAGCCAGCTAGCCATGGCTTGGCTGGGATTCCCGTCAGAGAATTGAACCCCAGTCCCCCACATGACAGAGAGGGCCTTACAAGAGAGCCTGAACTCAGCCGGTGACACCAGTCACACAAACTAGTCCGAGTCAAGGCAACCTGAGTGTGTTTCCACACCAGGCAAAACGTACAGCACTTGTGAGTATCTTTAATTTCCATTGTGAAACCACATGCCTTAAGGCACTGTTGGAGGTTCAAATCCATCTGGTTACCGTTTTTGAACTTACTCTTACCACTAGCCATCTTACTACACAAGCAGAGAAGAAGTGGTAGGCATTTAGCAAACACAAATCCTACCCAAACAAGGAAGCATTAGCTGCACAAGCACAGCAGAAGATAGTTCGCTTTTAGCAAACACAAAAAAACCATACAAAGACCCAAAACTCGCAAAATCTGCAGTGACGAGTACTCTCTCCGAATCCAGTAGTCTTCGTGTGCTTGAAAAGTTTGTAAATTGCGTGACATGGTCTCCTTCAGGCGAGGGGAAGAGCGAAGAATTGAGGAAATTAATGAGAGCCCCGGTGTTATAACCAGGAAGGCAAGGTTTCCTAAGGCAGGCTCTGCATTCATTGGCCCGTTGGGCATTGGTTTAATCTCCACACGTTTTAATTTTCTTCAGGTGAATATGACTCCCAATGTTATACCAAGTGACTCCAAGTGACCACAAACGACTCCTGGTATTACACCGAAAGCGGGCATTACCATTGGCAGCACACATTAAGAGAAATCACATGCAGCCTTGTTTACAAGTTCGCACACTGGAATGTGAGATGTAATCTTTACCTCGATTATTATTTCATTTAATGATTTTCAATTTGAGCTTAATTATTTCTATATAGCCTACTTTTCTGTTCGGAACTACTAACTCGAGTACGATGGGTGGGGCTTCGTGACAGTGATCAAGAGCCGCTACTCTCTGATTTGACAGCTCCAATGCAGTTACACCTCCAACACCGCCAAAACATCAGCTATGCGAGAGTCAACCATCACCGGTTAACGCTTGATCTGATTGAATCTAGGCCTAAGGCCTGCTCACAGATTATTATTCATTAGCCAGTCCACACAGATCTTACATTTCATCAGTGAACTTGGTCTTGGCACACCTGTATTCTCATGATGAGAAATCCTTCTGCTCCCAAACACTTGATACATTTTAGATAAGAACTCACATGAAGGCCTGCCGAGTATTCTTTTAAAGTGGTCTTTCTGAAGAGAACAATGTTTTTTAAACCTCCGTTTGACCTTTTAACAGACTACAGCCTGCTGACAGCAGTTTTATCCGATATCCGACTCCTCAAAGCCAGCAGTAAAACCATTTTGTTATTTGCCACTGTGGTTTTTATAAGAGGATCAGTGCAATCTCCTGGGATCTGTTGAGCTAGTTAACTTCATAGAAACGTGGATAGAGTGGAAAGTAATGTAAGTAGCAATGTATGCACAAAGGTTATATTATCATAAAATACCCTTATTTGGGACTAACACTATAACTGTGGCATGTGCAGCAAAGATACACTACATGACCAATAGCATGTGGACACCTGCTTGTTCAACATCTCATTGTCACGGATCCCTCCGGAACTTTCATTACGCACACCTGTCCCCTATTCCCACTGATTAGTACCTTGTATAAGTGTGCTCTTTGGTTTCCATTGGGCTGTCCATTATTGTTACAATGTCCGTTGGTGCGTGTGAGTACCTGTGCTCTGTGTTTTGGCTTTCGTGCCATTGTGGATTTTGCAGATGATTACGGGTCTCGTCCCGTGTGTTAATCATTGTGCGCGTGTGTTATTTATTCGAGGTACACGCTCTTTTGTTTGGGGTTTCTACCCTGTGTTTTGTTACTTGTTTTTTTGGTCTTCTCCCTGTGCCTTTTCACGTTACGCTGTAATTTGGGCTTAATAAAAAAAACTATTACGCATTCCTGCGCCTGTCTCCCGAATCATTTATACCAGAGTGACAGAATAATGGACCATTAAGGGAGACAGCGGGAATGGCCCGTCCGACGACGCTGCAACTGGTCCGTCTGGCGCCGCCGCAACTTCAACAGCTACAACTGGCCCGTCCGACGACGCCACAACCGGTCCGTCCGACGCCACTGCTACTGGTCCGTCCGACGCCGCCGCAACTTCGGCAGCGGCAACTGGCCCGTCTGACGGCGATGCGACTTCGGCAGCTGCATCGGGTCCTGATAGACCCGCACTGTGTTCCTGAGATTGTCCTCAAGACCAGTCCCTCCGGAACTTTCATTACGCACACTTCCCCAAACTGTTGCCCCAAAGTTGGAAGCACAGAATCATCTAGAATGTCATTGTATGCTGTAGCGTTAAGATTTCCCTTCACTTGGACCAAGGGGCCAAATGGCAGCGAACTTTACACCACTCTAGCCGCCGCTTGGCATTACGCATAGTGATCTTAGGCTTGTGTGCAGCTGCTCGGCCATGGAACCCCATTTCATGAAGCTCCCGATGAACAGTTCTTGTGCTGACATTTTTTACAGAGGTAGTTTGTTACTTGGTAATGAGTGTTGCAACCAAGGACAGACAATTTTTACGCACTACATGCTTCAGCACTCGGTTGTCCCGTTTTGTGAGCTTGTGTGGCATACCACTTCGCAGCTGAGTTGTTGCTCCTAGACATTTCCACCTCACAATAACAGCACTTACAGTTTACCGGGGCTGCTCTAGCAGGGCAGAAATTTGACCAACAGACTTGTTGGAAAGGTGACATCCTATGTCGGTGCCACATTGAAAGTCACTAAGCTCTTCAGTAAGGCCATTCTACTGCCAAACTTTGTCTATGGAGATTGCATGGTTGTGTGCTCGATTGTATACACCTGTCAGCAACGATTGTAGCTGAAATAGCCGAATCCACTCATTTGAAGGGGTGTCCACATACTTTTGTATATATAGTGTAGAAGAGCACCTGGAATTCCAATAAAACGAAATATCTAGATAGTTCTTCAGAAATTGACATAGGATGTAAGAGTCGCAGTGTAAACCCCTTTGTGTACAGTGAATCACATTGCACACTGAAAGGTCTATCTGTACTTTAGAAGGGACATAGTTCAGTTTACAGTGTAGACATATTCAGCTTTCAAAATGTCATGAAAGGTCTTGTAAATGTGGAATGAAACAGAACACAGCAGAGTTGGCAAAAGTAACAAGAAATGTTCACTGCAAATATGGGGTATTTCCTTAAGGGCAGGCAGAGTGTTAGAACTCAATCCAATCAATTGCAGGTAAAGAAAAACAGAACTGCAGATTCACTCAGAATGTTTCCACTGTATTTTCAGGATAGGTGTGGATTTGTGTCAATATATGAAAGAACAGGTTCTGTCATTTTTTTATTTCGCTAACACCTCCTATACAGCATAAACATTTTGGTTGAACCTGCAGTGTGACTCTTGCAAACTATCACGGATTAAAAAGGGAAGCCCAGCCGCGAGCTGCCCAGAGCTCACCAGATGAGAGCTCACCAGATGAGCTAAATGCCTTTTATGCTTGCTTTGAGGCAAGCAACACTGAACCATGCATGAGAGCAACAGCTATTCCAGATGACTGTGTGATCTCGCTCTCCGCAGCCGATGTGAGTAAGGCCTTTAAACAGGTTAACATTTACAAGGCGGCGGGGCCAAATAGATTACCAGGACGCGTACTCAGAGGATGCGCTGATCATCTGGCAAATGTCTTCACTGACATTTTTTACTTCTCCCTGACCCTGTCTGTAATACCTATTTGTTTCAAGCAGACCGACATAGTCCCTGTACCCAAGAACGTCAAAGGAACCTGTCTAAATGAAAATCGCCCTGTAGCACTCACATCTGTAGCCATGAAATGCTTTGAAAGGCTGGTCACATCAACACCATCATCCCAGACACCCTGGACCCACTCCAATTCGCATACCACCCCAACAGATCCACAGATGATGCAATCTCTATTGCACTCCACACTGCCCTCTCCCACCTGGATAAGAGGAACACCTATGTGAGAATGTTGTTCATTGACTACAGCTCAACGTTTAACACCATCATGCTCATCACTAAGCTCAGGACCCTGGAACTGAACACCTCCCTCTGCAACTGGATCCTGGACTTCCTGATGGGCAACCCCCAGGTGGTAAGAGTAGCCAACAACACATCCGCCATAATGACCCTCAACACGGGGGCCCCTCAGGGGTGCATGCTTAGTCCCATACTGCACTCCCTGTTCACCCATGATCATGTGGTCGCACACGACTCCAACATCATCATTAAGTTTGCTGACGGTGGTAGGCCTGAACAACAATGAGAGCCTATAGGGAGGAGGTCAGTGACCATGCAGAGTGGTACCAGGACAACAACCTTTCCCTCAATGTCAGCAAAACAAAAGAGCTGATCTTAGACTACAGGACAAGGAGGGGAGAGCACGCCCCCATCCACATCGACGGGGCTGTAGTGGAGCGGGTCGCGACCTTCAAGTTCTTCGGTGTCCATACCACTAAGGAATTAACATGGTCCACACCAATACAGTCATGAAAGAAGGCACGATAACACCTATTCCCCTTCAGGAGGCTGAAAAGATTTGGCATGGGCCCTCCAAACTCAAAAATGTCTATAGCTGCACCACTGAGAGCATCTTAACTGGCTGCATCACTTGGCTTGGTATGACAACTGCTTGGTATTCGACCATCAAAAGCACCCTGAACAGCTTCTACCCCCAAGCTGTAAGACTGCTAAATATTTAACCCAATAGCTACATTTTACATTTTTCGTCATTTAGCAGACACTCTTATCCAGAGCGACTTCAGTAGTGAATACATTTCATACATTTTGTTTTCATACTGGTCCCCCGTGGGAATCAAACCCACAACCCTGGCGTTGCAAACACCATACTCTACCAACTGAGCCACACGGGACCACCCAAGACTACCCAGACTATCCGCATTGACCCCCTTTTGACTGCTATTGCTTAGTATCTATTCTGTTGCGTAGTCACTTTATCTCAACCCATATGTGCATTCGGAAGTATAAAAAAAAGAATCTGCAGCATTGAAGGTTCCCAAGAACACAGTGGCCTCCTCCAAGACTCTTCCTCGAGCTGGCCGCACTCCCAAACTGAGCAATCGGGGGAGAAGGGCCTTGGTCAGGGAGGTGACTAAGAACCCGATGGTCACTCTAACAGAGCTCCAGAGTTCGTCTGTGGAGATGGGAGAACCTTCCAGAAGGACAACCATCTCTGCAATACTCCACCAATCAGGCCTTTATGGTAGAGTGGCCAGACCGAAGCCACTCCTCAGTAAAAGGCACATGACAGCCCACTTGGAGTTTGCCAAAAGGAACCTAAAGGACTCTCAGACCATGAGAAACAAGATTCTCTTGTCTGATAAAACAAAGATTGAACTCTTTGATCTGAATGCCAAGTGTCACTTCTGGAGGAAACCTGGCACCATCTCAACGTTGAAGCATCATGCTGTGAGGATGTTTTTCAGCTGCAAGGACTGGGAGACCAGTCAGGATCGAGGGAAAGATGAACGGAGTAAAGTACAGAGAGATCCTTGATGAAAACCTGCTCCAGAGCGCTCAGGACCTCTGACTGGGGCAAAGGTTCACCTTCCAACAAGACAACGACCCTAAGCACACAGTGAAGACAATGCAGGAGTGGCTTCAGGACAAGTCTCGGAATATCCTTGAGTGGCCCAGCCAGAGCCCGGACTTGAACCTGATTGAACATTTTCAGGAGAGACCTGAAAATAGCTGTGTAGCGACGCTTCCCATCCACCCTGTCCGAGCTTGAGAGGATTGGCAGAGAAGAATGGGATTAACTCCCCAAATACAGGTTTGCCAAGCTTGTAGCGTCATACTCAAGAAGACTCGAGGCTGTAATCGCTTCAACTAAGTACTGAGTAAAGGATCTGAATACTTATGTAAATGTGATATTTCCGTCCTCTCTCGGATACAGGAACACTCAAGTGCATTGGGAAGATTGTCTATACATGTGTCCCTGGAAAGCAGAGGATCATGCATGATAGTTGTGTTTCTGTGTATCCATCTTATAGGGTAGATTTATATAAAGTACCAGTCAAAAGTTTGGACACACCTACTCATTCAAGGGTTTTTCATTTCTTTTTACCATTTTATACATTGTAGAATAATAGTGAAGACATCAAAACTATGAAATAACACATATGGAATCATGTAGTAACCAAGAAAGTGTTAAACAAATCAAAATATATTTTATATTTGAGATTCTTAAAAGTAGCCACCCTTTGCCTTGACAACTTTGCACATTCTTGGCATTCTCTCAACCAACAGTTCTTTGGTTACTACATGATTCCATATGTTATTTCATAGTGTTGATGTCTTCACTATTATTCTACAATGTAGAAAACAGTAAAAAAATAAATAATAATAATAACAAAAAAAGAATTGGAATGAAAAGGTGTGTTTAAAGTTTTGACTGGTACTATATCTGTCTACAGTGTCCTCAGTAAAACACTCTATTGAAGTGAACTGGAGCTGTGGGCTGTGTTCTGTGGGCTGCGTTCTGTGGGCTGCGTTCTGTGGGCTGCGTTCTGTGGGCTGCGTCCTGTGGGCTGCGTCCTGTGGGCTGCGTCCTGTGGGCTGCGTCCTGCGTCCTGTGGGCTGCGTCCTGTGGGCTGCGTCCTGTGTCCTGTGGGCTGCGTCCTGTGGGCTGCGTCCTGTGGGCTGCGTCCTGCGTCCTGTGGGCTGCGTCCTGTGGGCTGCGTCCTGTGGGCTGCGTCCTGTGGGCTGCGTCCTGTGGACTGCGTCCTGTGGGAGGATGAAGTAGCCTCCAGGACACAGTGCTGCAGACATAATAATGTGGAGCAGGGTAAAAGGGTAACTGATATAAGAGAGAGAGGCAGGGAGTGTGTGTGTGCATGCTTTCATGTGTGTGAGTGTGTGTGCCTGTGTGTGCCTGCTTTGTGAGCATTTGTAAGTGTTTGCTTTCAATATCATCTACTGCACCTGAGCCTTTGTGCTCTCAAAGACTTATCGTTGGCTTCAGAAAGGCCTTCCTCCATGAGTAATCTGCGTTTCTTTATCAAGGCCCTCCTGAAACCACAATCACATTGGCCAACATTAGCCATACCTTTCTCCCACTCCCACCATAGTCTCATAGCAAGCACTCCAGGATTACACAGAATGTGTCACATGGCACGTGTTCAAACATAAATATTTACAAGTCACTGCAGATCACACCTGCATGGTTTAGGGTTGATGATTAAATGCTTATGGAGATTGTGTGGTGCATCACTAGATCTCAATGTGTCTGGACTCTAAGTGCAACCATGGCCTTCGACTGTGCAATGGATTTGCCCCAGTGCTGGATTCAGTGTCGTATTCTGTATCAGATATCCTAAGGCCGTGCTGTGTTTTTCATTGTATCAATTTGGTAATGCTTTAGGATGTATTATGTGGTAAATGCAAAATGTTTGATTAGACAGGTTTGAGCCATTGTGATTAAATCTGATCTCCTTGATATTTCTTATTGTTTTGCAGTTAAATGCTTCATGTCTTGTCTCGTTATCGTGTACATTACCTTCTGCTTGGAGTTATCCGTTGTCTGTAGGACGTACCTAGACAGTTATAAACTCCCTGTTTGTCTCAAGCTGAAGGAGAGTAGATGATTATGGCCTTATTTCATTTTCTTCAGATAAATAGGACATTAACCTGTTAAGGACAGCTCATGCAACAGGGCAAATTCTTTGGACAACGGGATCATTGCAGTCATCACATAATGTTTAGATGCTTTCAGAGCACCCAAACTTGGCTTATCGTCTATAGCTAACGTTCCAACGTTCTGCTGACTTTTCCACCAGTGCTGTAAATAACCCATAGTAATCCTGTGAGCATTAGCAGGCCTTTTGCCTGTGCTGAAGACAGCCCCTACCTGTGTGTTCTCAAGAGGCCAAGATAAGATCTATTACAGCTCCTAAGCATTAGTTCGCCATACCCTAAATACAACATCCAATCCACAGCAGGCCTATCCCTGCAGTGAGCACCCTGGACTGCAGTGAACTGAATGAACTAGGACCAGGACCAGACTGACTGTCCTCAGCTCATATGGGGCCCATTATACCGGACCCTGTTGGTTAATGGCTTTTCTGTTAAAACCTGCTGGGAGCCCCAGGAGGGCCCTGGGTTGCCACAGTGAATTCCCTTCCATCTGAGAAAGAAGCCCAGACTATACAGAGGGCTGGAGGAATTCAACCTCACTAGAGAATGTTGGGTCTCACTCAGAAACTGGCAAAGCTTTTATTTTGCAGTTCCAGCTTTAACTGAGGTGGAGAGAGTGAGCCAGAGGAAGAGAGAGAGCAAAGGAGGAAGAGAGAGAGAGAAGATGGAGGTGGGAGAGTTTTCTGGCTTTGGAGTGGTGCTGAAAGGAATTTACCTCCAGAGTAAATGGAGTAAATATTGAGACAGCCAAATGTGAGCTCCCTATATGGCAACCACATGAATTTAAGTCAACACTGCCTCTGAGCTCTAATCTTGATAAATCTGTCCTACTGACTGATTGATATGGACTAATATGATCAAGTTTTTTTTTTGCCATGTTTGAAATAATTATTGAACTCAAGGAGAGTTTGAGCGCAATGAAATTACGTATAGGATTCTTTACTTGTGGGTTGAATTGTGAAAGGGGTAATGTTTTGAGTTCTGATGAAATATGGTCCCATATCACATTTCTGATGATGGAAAGCAACAAGTTCACAATGACTCGTATTGTTTGGTAGTTATTTTCTCTGATTACCCAGAGCCAAGATGGATGGCCTCACTGAGTTGAAGTCGTCTAGCCAGTATCATCATACACTCTCTAAGTAACTGATTGTGATAGCTCCATTTAGCAAAATAAGTGTAATTACCATAATGTTGTAATATGGAGATGTTATGCTTGGACCCGACAGTGGAGCAAACATTTTCATGCAACTTGTCTGCTGCAGCAAAAAAAGTCATTTTTTCTTAAGTTGCTCTCTATCTATACTTTTCTTTTTTCTCTCTCCTGCTGCTTCAACCTTGGTGGGCTCTGGAAACAATTCTTCACCCCTTGTCTCCTCTTTCTTTCTCAAGTCAGGTGTAGACACATAATTACTGTATGGACTCAATGCACCAGTCTCCTGTTACAGACCCTAACGTCTTTCCTTTTAAGTGGGTCCAATTTTGAGGGGGGAAGCTGCGTTCCAGTGGCTATTAGTGTTTTTTCTCTCCTGTGCATCTAAATAATAATAAAAGTGGATGAAAGGCAGAGAAAACCACAGAAGGAGACAGACAGGATGTAGCTCCCTAAAATGAAAGGCATGCTGCTGGAACAAAGAGATGAGAGGTATGAACATTGTGGCGTGATTAGATGCTTTGCTGGATTCTGTGCAACACTGCATGGTATAGTCTTTACGTTTGAATAAAAATGAGAGGAAGGAACACTATAAAATGTATAATGCATGTAATAATGTAGTGTAGAAGGAATTGTTTGTAGTAGGGGTTGATAGTAGGGGTTGATAGTAGGGATTGATAGTAGGGGTTGATAGTAGGGGTTGATAGTAGGGAATGATAGTAGGGATTGATAGTAGGGGTTGATAGTAGGGGTTGATAGTAGGGATTGATAGTAGGGGTTGATAGTAGGGGTTGATAGTAGGGGTTGATAGTAGGGGTTGATAGTAGGGGTTGATAGTAGGGAATGATAGTAGGGGTTGATAGTAGGGGTTGATAGTGGGGAATGATAGTAGGGGTTGATAGTAGGGCTTGATAGTAGGGCTTGATAGTAGGGATTGATAGTAGAGCTTGATTCACTTTGAAATGTAACATTGAGTTAAATAGAACTTTCTCAATCTGTTTGATGACTTGACACATTTGAGTTTCTAAGTGCTGTAACAAATATTATCAATGGATCTCATTAATTCCTCCACAGTATATTAAGTCAACCCTACCTCTCAAGTTCATCACTCTTGATATTGAGATTGGAGAGTAGGCTATTGACATGTCTAGTCTATTGTTTTATTAATCAGCCTGGTTGGCAGGCATGACAGGCGATCATGAACACTAATTATTGTGCTGTCAGCAGGTTGGACTATCGGCCTGTCCAGCCTTGTCGTCTCCCTGTTTCTCAGCCCAGTAGCATAGATAACTCCGATCAAAACAGCTATCCAAACATAAACATCCACAGAAATAGAATCAGCTCTCTTAACAGGGCACCATATTATTTCTGCCCAGTGACTTATTTTAAAACTGTGTTTGTAGGGTCAGGAGCAGTTGTTTTTGCTTAGCCTGACATGACAAACTTCTAGGCTCTTCTATGCAGTGAGCCAGACGACTCGCTTAAATCATTTTCCCAGCTTTTATTTGGACCTCAAGGTGTTGATTTGGTCTTCTGACTGATGAAGAATGGAGGTAACATCATTTTTCTGTGGCTAAACGTCCCCAAAAGTGTCCAAGCTCCAAAAGATGGATCCAATCCCTGTTTAAGATAATCTCCCCACTCAAAAGCCCTGTAGACTGTGAATGGCTCTGGAGGTGGTTTAGTACTGTCTGGCTTTCAGACCTTCCCCCCCATCTCTCAGACTGGTTCTAGAGGGAGGGAGGTGGAGGAGGGGCTTCTCTCCGGGTGAACTGGATTTGTAGGTATTTTCCCAGATTTGACAGCAGCTTTGCTTTGGCTGTTATTTAGTTCCAGAGCTTTGTCAGGCTCTCTTGTCTCCACAGTGTGTGGAGGCTGACCCCTGAGAGTCAGGGTGGCCCCAGGGCTTAGACGGCCCAGACAGAGAGAGCCTGGGGCAGCCTGGGAGATCCCAGCAGGGAGGGGAGGGATGAATCCAGACCACACAGACCCAAAACAGGCCACTGGCACAGGGATGAATAGAGGACAGGTATAAAGTAGGTATAGGAGGTTGGAGTAGGTATTGTGTAAGGCAGGCACAACCACAAAATCAAGTCATCTACCGTATAGCCTATGTCCCACAGGTCTACTATTGAAGGCATTTCATGGTCCGACATTAGTAACTTCTCAGCTCACTTTGGTGTTCCAGTTTGACATTTACCATTAAAGACCATTGAAGAATACACGCAGAAAGGTATTTGTATTTGACTAATATGATTGGCCGTTCATTCAAACACGCTTCCCCCAAGTCACAATTTCTTGAGCACTTGAGCAGTACATGAGTTGATGCGTTCACACGGCACACACAAGATGTCCAAAAAGAAGCTCTCATCAATCCACTCACTGAGCTTCTTTATTTTAGGGAAATTGATTTAATAATAACATATATAGGGAACATACTAGTAATGGGCTGGCTAGTGGCTACTGTTGATAGTCTGCTAAAAGAAAGCTACAAAAAGCATTTGTCCTGGCTCGCCTACTGTAGGCAGATCAATATCTCTGTCTTAAAGGGGCAACGTCCTATTTTGAGATGTAGAAAGATTCTTTTTAGAATGACATATGATACTCTGGAAACAAAACTGAATGATATTCATACAATGCAATTTTAAAGAATGGAGTAATGTCTTACTTTGCTAAATTATATTACACAGCTTTTAAATACTGGGCCAGTGAAAAAAAAGTTTACATTGGACCCTGTTTTTATTGTGTTATATGGTGATAATTAATTTAACAGATAGGCTATCATTTATGAGCAGGTTTTCAAGGCTGCAAATACTATTTGATGAAAAGTTATGTTTATGTATACAATTTACATAGAGCAATAAGTGAAGACACTGTATTGTTGAGATTCTGTTGTGTTACAGCCTGAATTTAAAATTAAGTAAATTGAGATTTTGTGTCAACGGCCTACACACAATACCCATAATGTCAAAGTGGAATTATGTTTATAGACATTTTTACAAATTAATACAAAATGAAAAGCTAAAATGCCTTGAGTCAATAAGTATTCAACCCCTTTGTTATGGCAAGCTTAAATAAGTTCAGGAGTAAAAATGTGACTGAAGACTCACATAATAAGTTGCATGTACTCACTCTGTGTACAATAATAGTGTATAACATGACATATGAATGACTACCTCATCTCTGTACCCCACACATACAATTATTTGTAAGGTCCCCCAATCGAGCAGTGAATTTCAAACACAGATTCAACCACAAAGACCAGGGAGATTTTTCAATGCTTCCTGAAGAAGGGTACCTATTGGTAGAATGGGTAAAAAAAGCTGACATTTAGTTATTAATTACACTTTAGATGATTTATCAATACACCCAGTCACTACAAAGATACAGGCATCCTTCCTAACTCAGTTGCCGGAGAGGACGGAAACGGCTCAGGGATTTCACCATGAGAACAATTGTGACTTTAAAACAGTTACAGTGTTTAATGGCTGTGATAGGAGAAAACTGAGGATGGATCAACAACATTGTAGTTAATCCACAATACTAACCTAAATAACAGAGTGAAAACAAGGAAGTGTGTACAGAATAAAACATATATAACAATACTTGCATCCTGTTTGCAATAAGGCACTAAAGTAAACTGCAAAAACCTGGGAAGAGAAATTAACATCTTGTCCTGAATACAAAGTGTTATGTTTGGGGCAAATCCAAAAACAGCACATCACTGAGTACCACTCTTCATATTTTCAACCATAGTGGTGGCTGCATCATGTTATGGGTATGCTTGTCATCGGCAAGGACAAGACCTTTCTTGGGGATAAAAATAAACGGAATAGAATTCAGCACAGGCAACATCCTAGAGAAAAACCTTGTTCAGTCTGCTTCTGATAGACACTGGGAGACAAATTCACCTTTCAGCAGGACAATAACCTAAAACACAAGGCCAAATATACACTGCAATTACCTACCAAGACGACATTGAATGTTCCTGAGTGGCCTTGTTACAGTTTTGACTGAAATTGGCTTGAAAATCTATGGCAAGATTTGGAAAAGTCTCTCCATCACTCCCTATCTCTGTACCCATTTCTCTCTCCATCACTCCCTATCTCTGTACCCATCACTCTCTCTCTCTCTCTCTCTCTCTCTCTCTCTCTCTCTCTCTCTCTCTCTCTAATTCTTTCTCTCTCTCTCTCTAATTCTTTCTCTCTACTGCACCTGCTGTCTTGACCTCTGAATGCTCGGCTATGAAAGGCCAACTGACATTTACTACTGAGGTGCTGACCTTTTGCACCCTCTATAACCACTGTGATTATTAGCTGACCTGTTGCACCCTCTATAACCACTGTGATTATTATTTGACCTTGCTGGTCATCTATGAACGTTTGAACATCTTGAAGAACCATCTAGCCATGTACTCTTATAATCTCCACCGGCACAGCCAGAAGAGGACTGGCCACCGGTTAGAGCCTGATTCCTCTCTAGGCTTCTTCCTAGGTTCCTTCCTTCCTAGGGAGTTTTTCCTAGCCACCGTGCTTCTTTATCTGCATTGCTTGCTCTTTGGGGTTCGAGGCGGTGTTTCTGTATAAGCACTTTGTGACCTATTTGAGGTGAATAAGCAAAGTCAATGCTGGTCAGTGGGTGCATGTTATGTTTATTATTTCCTTATCATGGAGGACAGCAGTAAGGCCTCTGGTGTCTCAGGTAGCAGATATTCCAGTCCTCCAGCATTATGAATGTGAAAGAACCAGGGCCACTGCTGTGTGTGAGGAATTACATTACATGGGAATGAGAACACAGGGAAACCTATCCACTGGGAAACCTGATTCATTATACTGCTCTGATTGTATTGTTAATAAACCTGTACCAGGCGAAAGAGAGGAAGATGTGGTAATATCATTCACACAAACAGCTTCAAAGACACAAGACAGACACCAAAATCCAAAACAGGTGTTTTTTTAGAGATACAACTTTTTCTCAATCAATCTTTTCCAGTAAGATTTTTGTTCTGCAAACATATCATTCAGCAGTGATAAAGTATAAATAGCACCATTTATACTTTATCACTGCTGAATGATATGTTTGCAGAACAAAAATCTTACTGGAAAAGATTGATTGGGAAAAAGTTGTATCTGTAAAAAAACACCTGTTTGATGGTTCGTCGGACATAAACCAGCCACTACATTAACTTTATGGACACCAGCTTCGGCACTGGCTGGTTTATGTCAGACGTTGACAGCAGTTTATCAACATTCCTATTTAACATCTTTGGAAAATGGGCTGAATAAGGATATGGATAATAATCCAGCTAGTTTTTCTATGAAGGGCAGAACGGCAGTATCAGGTAAGTTTGAGGGTGGTGGTGTGTGTCTCTTTGTTAACAACAGTTGGTGTGCAATCTTTAATATTAAGGAGGTCTCGAGGTTCTGCTCGCCTGAGTTAGAATACCTCATGATAAGCTGTAGACCATACTATTTACCAAGAGACTTTTCATCTATATATTTCGTAGCTGTCTATGTACCACCAAAAACCAATGCTGGCACCAGGACCGCACTCAACGAGCTGTATAGGGCCATAAGCAAACAAGAAAATGCTCATCCAGAGGCGGCATACCTAGTGGCTGGGGATTTCTAATGCAGGGAAACTGAAATCAGTCATGTCACCTGTGCAATTAGAGGCAAAAAAAATCTCCAAACTCCGAACACAGAGACGCATACAAAGCTCTGCCTCGCCCTCCATAACTCTCTCCTCCTGATTCCTGCTTACAAGCAAAAACTACAACAGGAAGTAAGCACACATAACAAAAGTGGTCAGATGAAGCGGATGCTAAGCTACAGGACTCTTTTACTAGCACAGATTGATTCATTAATAAGTGCATCGACGATGACGTCCCCACTGTGACCGTAGGCACATATCCCAACCAGAAGCCATGGATTACAGGCAACATCTGCACTGTGCTAAAGGCTAGAGCTGCTGCTTTCAAGGAGCGGGACTCTAACCCGGAAGCTTAAAAGAAATCCCGCTATGCCCTCCGACGAACCATCCAACAGGCAAAACGTCAATACAGGACTAAGATTGAATCGTACTACACCGGCTCTGACGCTCGTCGGATGTGGCAGGGCTTGCAAACCATTACAGACTACAAAGGGAAGCACAGCCGAGAGCTGCCCAGTGACACGAGTCTACCAGATGAGCTAAATTACTTCTATGCTCGCTCCGAGGCAAATATCACTGAAACATGCATGAGAGCACCAGTTGTTCCGGAAGACTGTGTGATCTCGATCTTCGCAGCCATTGTGAGTAAGACCTTTAAACAAGTCAACATTCACAAGGCCGCAGGGCCAGATGGATTACCAGGATGTGTACTGCGAGCATGCGCTGACCAACCGGCAAGTGTCTTCACTGACATTTTCAACCTCTCCCTGTCCGAGTCTGTAATACCTGCATGTTTCACGCAGACCACCATAGTCCTTGTGCCCAAGAACATCAAGGTAACCTGTTTAAATAACTATCGCCCCGTAGCCATGAAATGCTTTGAATGTCTGGTCATGGCTCACATCAACACCCCTGCCCAGACACCATGGACACACACCAACGAAGTCGTGAAGAGCGCACGACAATGCCTTTTCCCCATCAGGAGGCAGAAAAGATTTTGCATCTTGACTGGCTGCAATACCGCTTGGTATAGGAACTGCTTGGCATCCGACCGCAAGGCGCTACAGAGGGTAATGCGGACGGCCCAGTACATTACTGAGGCCGCGCTCCCTGCCATCCAGGACCTCTAAACCAGGAAGGCCCTAAAAATTGTCAAATACTCCAACCACCCAAGTCATAGACTGTTCTTTCTGCTAACGTACGGCAAGAGGTAACCGATGCACCAAGTCTGGAATCCACAGGACCCTGAACAAGCCATAAGACCACTAAATAGTTAGTTAAATAAATAACTAAATAGCTACCCGGACTATTTGCATTACCCTTTTTGCACTAACCTTTTTGACCCATCACATACGCTGCTGCTACTGTTTATTATCTGTCACTTTATTCCTAGTTATATTTACATATCTACCTCCATTACCTGATACCCCTGCACATTGACTCGGGACGGGTACCCTTTGTACCCTTTGTATATAGCCAAGCTATCGTTACTCATTGTGTATCTATTATTACTTTTATTATTATGCGTTTTACTTTTCTATCATTTCTCTATGCTCTTTCTTTCTGCATAGTTGGGAAGGGCCTGTAAGTATAAGTAAGAATTTCACTGTTGGTCTACACCTGTTGTTTACCAAGCATGTGACTAATAAAATATGATTTGATTTCAAGGGAAGCGTAATCATTTATTATTTATGCTTTAGGAGCAGGAAGTGTTTAGTATATGCAATAAATCACTTTCATGTGACTTTGGGCACAACGTTTTTTAAATCTATATTTTTAAAGCAGATCAATAGTTAAATCTATGCCTAACGACTTAGCTGGTAGAATCTTAGTGCTGCTTGATAGCGTGCTGCTGCCATGGAAAAAAAATACAAACCATGTCATAACCCATCTGATTGCTATTTGACCCGCAGGGAGAACAGGGTGGTATGAGAACAGGGTGATCCTTTTGCATGGTGTGTCAATTATTTTGTCCCGTGCATCCTGAAACACCTAAACTGACTACAAAGCTCGACACACGGAAGGCATGATATTATTTAGTCATTCAAAGTCAGAGAAATTACCTTTTGGAAATTACAGGAGAAAAATGCATGAAAGCCACAATGACAGTTGGAGGGAGAGAAAAGGGAATGAAGCTGTGTAATTGTTCCTCAGCCCCAGGAGTTATGTTCCTGATATAGTTATGACTCATTTCGAAGCTAATGCCACTGTTCACTGAGTTGAAACATGTCATGAACACTTGTAATTATGAGTATTAGCCATGCAAACTGGAAATACAGTTGTTACAAAGTGATGTTGTACAAGGAAGAAAAAAGTGCCAGGTTGTGTTAGAAATGTTACATTTGAGGTTGGGAAGGGCCGTCCTTTTATAACAGGAACGTTGTGCTCAGCACTCGGCAGATTACCTGACTCAGGCCGGTGTGTGAGGTCATATGACCTATGGGTCAATGTCTGTGTCTCCTGAAGCCCACCTGCGCACACACATTCACTGCTCTCAAGGAAGTGTTTTGCTGATGAGAAGCAAAATCCCCAAACCTCCTCCATTTCTCCCCTGTTGATACTGGCTCGGTGGTGATGTGAAGCAAAGGAGAGATCTGAATCTTAATACTAGAGACAGGGGTAGAAAAGCCTGGAGAAAGAGAGAGAAAGATAGAGAGAGTGAGAGGTGGTGGAAAGAAATGGAGAGTGAGAGAAGAGGGAGTGAGGGGGATAACGTTGGGGCAGAGAGAGAGGGTATTGTGTGGAGTGTTCAGGTTAAGACAATAAACTGGGGGAGTGTGCAGAGCAGACAGTGCATTCCTGGTGAGCTGATTCCAGCCTGGTTCCCACAGACTCCAACTGGAAACCTGCGGAGGGGAAAATATTTGGTTTGGAGATCGGGAGGGATGGCAGAGCTGTAGTCCAGGTTTAACCGCACGCGGGACGGCAAAGAGGAATGGGAGAACATAGACACAGACAACGATATTGGCTAGGTACAAACCCATGCAGACGCACAGACAGACACAATAATAGATAGAGACAGACATATGGACAAAAATACCGCAGCTATAGAATAAAAACGGATAGATCTGACATAGTAATTCACATCGACGCTGTCTGGTGGGTGTGCCGGTGGCCATATTCGGTGTACCATTGGAATGTTTGATCAAATAAGTTCTACTCCATGACTGCAGCTTGGCCCAGATTTGACAGAAACCAACAAACACACAGCACTGCCAGCCAGTCAGCAAAGCAGTGGCTTAGAAACTACAGATGTGTGCCAGTGGTTTAAGTCCAGTTTGAAATATGATATTGGGGGAATAGAATAGTAGACTGCTGAGGATTTGGAAGTGGGGGATCAGGCAGTTATCGAGGAGGTGGTCTGTTCTCTGTTCAGTGAATGAGTCACTGGTGCTTTGGGTTGTTATAATGGTATTGGTGGACCTCTGGAACTCCCGAAGAACACTTACAGAACAGGAAAGAGGCCAATGTTGGAGTCATATCCACCCCGTTATGTATAGCGGTGTTAAGTTTGAAACTATGTATTTGCGATCTCTCATGGCGTTCTGTTGGAATTGGTTTACTCTGCTGTGTGTGTGTGGTCTAGCTTTTACATACCTCCTAAATACACATGGAGACACATTTTTTTGAGAAACCACAAATACTTTGTCTTTTACTTGTCTTAATCCAGCCATGTTGTCATTATTCTGTGAAACCATATGCATTAGATTGATGGATGTGGATTTGACATTAGAATCCCTCAGAAAATGCCCTGTTAGCTTAACAAAATATATCCATTGTCAGTTTAGGTCCATTAATGGCACCTTTTAACCTTTCACAGAGCCCCTAATAGGATACCCATTGGTTACTTAACAAAGATGTGGAGCAGATAAAATGTGCAGGTTAACAAAACTATCCACGTGTGTATAATTACATGATTGCCGATGGCTGGGGGGGGCTCTTATGATTAGAGGCAACAATAAGGCTACTTCGGGAAGCTTAATGAACATAGTTCAACTCAAACCAGTGTTAATGTTCTCAAACCACATGTAGATTTACCTGCTGTAGAGCCTGCTGAAATCTAACAACACTCTCTTATTCCACCCAGGAATTCAGAGAATCCAGTCTGCAAGCCGCAAAATAGATTTCCACTGTATTCCCTTTCAAACTGCTTGCTTTAGGAAGACCAGGGGCTCAAGTGACATAAAAGACCCAGTGTGTTTTAAAATGCAATAGAACTAACCTTATTAGAAGGGCCTTCTGTGTTAAGAGCAAATATGTCTTTTTTTCACCTTCATTGCTCACAACATTGGGAAATTGGGAGCTCAGCTCTGCAATGACCAAGAGAACTTGAAAGCCGATGGGATCACCATGGTGATTTGTAACCAGTAGTCCGTCAGATTGACCTCTATAATTATCCAGGGAGCTACTGTAGGTAAATACTGAGCAATCAGGATTCCCCTCCGACACACACAAACAAACCCCCGCGCTCTTTCCCATCTGATAACATCTCCCCACGGCCAGGAATAGACCAATCAGACGCTCCGATCCAAACTGCCCCACTGTAATACTGGGAGATTAGGCCCACTAAGAGTTTTTTGCACCCCAAAGCTTTCAGACAGACTGGAGACGCCACTCACAAAAAGGCCCTGAAAATAGCAGAAGCCCTCCTTTTATTAGGTAAATTGGCAGAGGATGACTTCTCAAAGCCACGGTTCCCAGTACAAACTGTGCCCAGCTGACTATAAAGTAGGCCCTTAATACCCTGAAACTGAAGTGCACCTGACCCTGAAACTGTCCCTCACAGTAAAATTGCATCCATGGTTGTCTGGTGAAAAGGGCTCTGATGGGTCAGAGTTTCCATCCACTCTCCAACATGTTATTTCCAACCCCTTTTGACCAGTGAAAGCAGTGATATAGGATACTTAGCTCCAAAAAACAAATGACCAAAAAACCCTACCCATCCAATACACTTCCTCATTAACCTGCTATGCCCTGTCTGTCTAGTGTTCTCCTGTATGGTGTGAGTAGCCTATTGGGGATATGATATGAATGGTCACGGTGCTTAGCAGACCAGACCTTGGCTGCATTCCTCCAGACCCACTCTGGCCTGCGGTCAGCAGACTGTGACATCATAGGAAGTCTAGAGGGACAGGTGCTCTGTAACAACACTGTGAGAACAAACACAACTCCGACTGTGTGTATCTATGACTGGGGGTTTGATCAGAAAGTACATAGATTTACTCAAACGTTGACTTGGTGAAACAGGGTATTTCCATTCCTGATTCCTATAGGCCTAGAAAATGAGTGGCTACTTTTGTTGAAAGTTAATTCTTTCAAGAAATGCCAGTTAGATTTAAAGATCATTTGGTTAGATGAAGTAGTCACCCCAGCTCTCTCTAGACCTAAAAGCTGCACCCTCTTCTGTATTTGACTGAATTTAGAAATGGCTGACTGTGTGAGATCCCTAAGCCTCTCTGACGTCATCCTGGCCTCCCATAAAACAAAGAGAGCAGTAAACTCTAAATGTATCCTCACATATTCCTAGGCCGAGACATTCACGTTTGAATTCTGTATCCAAACTTTGAATATTCTTGGGGAAAAAACGCCAGACAGTGTTCTTATTCCTGGACGCAGGTTTAATTAAAGCATAGTACAGACTATAGTACGTCTTTCACTGTACCAGTCTGTCTTTAAATTTAAACTTTGCCAGTCTGTCTTCCTTTTTGGCGTCTCTTTGGCACTTTCTATCGTCCTGTCTTCCCTGGTTCCAAACAACACAAGTCTGTGTTGTACTTTAGTAACAAAATGCCTCGTCAAAGAAGCCCTACGTTGAGCGAAGCTGAATGTTGTTATCATAACTCATTTACAGAGAGTCATATTTCACTTCACATTTTATTATTGCTGAAAGCCTACCTATGATGGTACCATTGCTTTCTGAATATAATCTATTTGGAGAGATGATGTGTTGTGGATGGATTCATGAGGACCATGTCAACCATGTTTATAAAACATAATAATAATTAATTGTCAAATGAAAATGATTGATATGGTAGTCGGATATTGCTCAGGGCCACATGTACTGTATGTCAGGCGTATCCGTGAGGGAGCTCAACTTCATGGCTTTTGCTTGCTCAGCAGTAGCAGCAGCACCTGGTAATGAGAGTGTACAGCTGGACTGTGGTGTGGCTCTACCTTTCCTCCCCTGACCTTTGACTCCTGAGCTCTCTTCCATACGTGACACCAGCGGCCCTGCTGTTTCCGTTCTATAGAGAGTACCATCTCTCCCTACAGGCTTCCTCTGGGCATGTGCTCTAGACACACACACACACACACACACACACACACACACACACAAACACACACACACACTCACACACACACACACACTACGCCCAGCTCTACGCCTTGAGCTGCGTCAGCCGCTGTCTGCCAGTCCCATTCCCCCTAACATAAACAGTCCAGCCCAGGGAAGGCAGCGTGTGTTAACACAGGATATCTGTGATCAGCCGATAGGGACTCATCTGACAGAGTGAAGGTGTAAAAGAGGGATAGCCACTGACGCCAGAACTGTACCGTACAGTACAGTACATGGACTCTGTGTTCCACAGGAACCCATCAGGGTTGGCCCTAGAACAGTTATACATACCGCTGTATTAGCAGAGGCCAGAATGGCACTGCTAGCCACCAGGATAAGCTAATGGGACAGTTTTATGCTTCTAAGTGTAAATCATTGGCTCTCATCATTTTGTAGGCAGGCCCAAGCTATTGAGTGATTTTACTGCCAATGCCCTAAATCATAATCTCAGCCTGTTCCTACATGAACGAGGAACAGGGACGCACAAATCCACGTGAGACGCACAAACTTGCGCATTCGATGGCGAAAAGAATATACGCCCCAGCAAATGAATTACCACCAGGAAACGTATAGCACATTATTTCCTTGCTCGGCTCATATGTTAAGGATCTCAGAGGCAATGAAAAAATATGCCTGTTTTGCTGTTGCCAGGGAGAGCCAGACCCAAACACGGGAAAAGAGATTTGACACACAGTCCATTCCTCCAGCTCACATCTTCGTAACAACAGGGGCACCCTCACGATTCCAAATCCTTCAAGAGGCCAGGCGTGGCCAGAAGAAGGTTTCCAGCAGAACCAGGGTATTTTCCAATCACTCTGCGTCTATTAGATTGGCTGGCCTACAAATAGGCTCCGGCTGTAAATTTATTTTGAGCTTGTTATGGCGCAATGGCACTGACAGGCTTAAATGTCACAGCGCCTGCATGCCAAACCACAGTAAATAGCAATGTAAATAAATAAAGTGGGGAGAGGGATTCCTGTGTAGAAGACGTCAGTGCTGTCCTAAGCCGCAGTGTTGTCAGGGTGAGTTAGGCTGCTGGGCTGCCAGAGAGGAACGCATCAGACTGAGGTCAACATCCACACTACAGCCAGCTGACGGGAACTCCCCTTCGCTTTAACGCAGGCAGCTGGACCAGCGTGCGTATGTGTACATGTGCAAGTGAACGTGCGTATGTCTGTATCTGCACGTGTGCGTGAGTGTGTGTGCATTACATGTGTGTGTGTGTTGAGCACAGCAAAGAGACTGGGGTCCTCTTTGCATTTTCCGCTAAGCACACTCTTGGTTGACATTGATCCAGTCCAGTGGGGTTCCCCAGCCTGGTGTAACAGCCTAATCAGTCCCACATGGATTTGTGCTCTGGCAGGGGCCCCATGACATCCTGATCATAGCGTCTCTCTCTCTCTCTCTCTCTCTCTCTCTCTCTCTCTCTCTCTCTCTGTTTCTCCATATTCCTTTCACTCTACCCCCCCATCTCTTCTGTTTTTGAAGGAGAGCAGAGCAGTGTGCAGGACTCTGACTTGGGCAATTATCCACAATCGTTCCTTGATGACGGTACTAGTGATTGGCCGTCCCAAATGGGCCCTAATGTTACGTGCACACTCAGACATACATACACTTGGGCATACACACACACACACACACCTGTGGTGGGGATTTTCTATCGTCCCTTGCAGGCCCTAATGTGACGGCATCCCCTCTGACTCATCAGTGGAAGAGGCCCCGGGGCTAACTGTGTGGATGAGAGTAGCAAAACCAGCCAAAAGCCACATACGGAATAGCACTCCGATCCTGAATGGACCTGATTATAGCTGCAGCTTTGATCATAAGGCACAGTTTAATTTCATCCTTTTGACTTTTAGTGCATCATTTTCCTTCCCTTTGGGATGGTTAGGAAGAACGATCACGGTGAGATCATGTTGCAGCGTGTGTTATGAGAGGCGGCGTCCTCAATGTACCTTCATCCTCAAGTCGCTTGGAAAGTGACTATGATGACTGTTTTACCAATACAGCTCCCCCCATCCCAAGACACCCACACAGGCGCGGAAACAGGTATTCAACAAAACCTCGATATCCCCTTTTTGGCTCGGTTTCCAGAGAAACTGAAGGGGCCATAATGATTATTTTTAAACTGCGTATGAATCTGCTAAGGCATCCAGATCCAGCTCTGTGTGTGCTACGAGCTACAAGCATTCTTCTAAGAGTGCAATAGTCAGCTCTGCTAAAGGAATCACTCTTTTGTCTTTCCTTCGTAGCAGGAATGTATTGTTCTTATGGGGCTCAGGGGAGTAGTGGAGAGGTCATGGGCATATTTTCATAAACAATTACAGCAGATGCTGTGCACTTGGCCAGGTCTGACTCCTCCTCGGATGGATTGTTTGGCTAAGATGACAGATTAATGAAAAACAGAGGGACTTGGCACCGAGTGTTACCATGGGACCTCCTTTTCATTCGGAGAAGGGTGGGGATAGCTATTTTACATCACTGTGCAATCAGTGTAACAACAGACTGTACTGTAGGAGGACGGTAATACAATCAAGGCTAGTCATTTAATTGTGTGTAATGGAATTAATGCAATTGCATAGTGTGCATCTGCAACTTGTGTACAACGTAGATTCATTTCTGTAACACTTCCCCAGGATTTGAGGGTTTGCTACAGTTGGACATGTTTGGCATATGACGGAGGATCTGAAATTGTCTTTTCCTTGTTAGACCAGTGCCGTTGACGATTCCTATTATAGGTTTGCTAGACCTAAATATCTTGCCACACTTTCCAAATGATTTATTTAGCCAGACAAGTGCAGCCTGAGAGAGTTTGGGGACCTGCTGTGCTAATGTCATTCCTGTAACCCCCCCTGACCTATTACAGGCCGCGTGTTCTGCTTTAGTAAGGGGAATGCTGAATGCTTTCCTCTGGAGGCAGCTAGCAGCCAATTACAGGCTTAAGACGCTAATAAGCACCTGGAGGATGGACTTGGCTCTCGTTCTAATGGTTTGTGCACTGAGGGCGATTACCAGTGATAATGTTATTGTCCCAGCAAACAACAGCATGTTACCAATTTACAGGCCCATTCAGAGACGTATTATGCTAAAGGTGGTGTAGCATAGTGGGTTGTCTGTTTCTCAGTGTTGTGATGTGATGTATGGACCTAAATACAGATTTTTAGGTTGTCTGTAGAGTGGCCTGTTCATACTCTACACTCCAGTTTGGTTGAGGTTCCCACAGACCAGAAAAAGACATAGTCTAATAGGCCTGTATAGTATTGGTGAATGTCTGACTTTATTCTCAAGAGATCTGTTTTCCAGTTTATTGGACGTATTCCCCAGAAAACGATTGTTTTCGTCTATTTGCTTTCCTACCCTCAGCTTATTTTCTTAACAAAGCAGAACATGTGGACAGTATTGCTGCCATGTGTTAATTCACTGTGTGTGGGGCTTGGATCTCCTGAAGGATAGCAGGAATATCTTCTTTTACCGTTGTACTTCACTCTGCTGGTTGACCCTTGCACCTTGTTATCAGACACTTGTTACCAGAGATATTCCAGGAGATCCCAACGTTCGGGAAAAGTGATTTCCTGGCACTCGCCAAGCCCCCAGGTTTCCATAGTTTGCAGCGAGGTGAGTATGTGTGACTGATACAGCTGTTGACAGGGGGTTTGCGATGCAGTAAATCTACATTTCCCGTACTCTGAGCCCCTCTGGCACTCTGCGCTGTAACACCAAGCACACAGCCAGAAAGGAGTGTTTTCCCCTTTTTCTCTGGAGGCTCAGTGGAATTCCTGTAGGAGAAAAGTGACTTTGACCTGCTGGTGATTTCTTGGAGAAGCAGCCCTTTGGCACATAACTGTGGTTTTTGTTTACTCAAGAAGCCTTATACGAACTGTCATCTTTCGCTTTGAATAGAACTACGAGGTTGTTCTTGAAATGAAAATGCACATTAAAGATTACATGTATCTTTTTGCTATATGCCTTGGACACCCCTTCAACGCAGGACATGTAGTCTAATCCTCATAATTACATCACATTCCTTAATTATTAGACCTGGATGATGGAACTCCATCTGCTCTCCAGTTTACTGCTTGGCAGACATGAGAGACAATCTGTACAAGTAGCTTGGCTGCCATTCAAACAGTCTTGTAGGTCAAAACAAAGCAAATCAAATTGTATTAGTCAGATAAACATATCTAGCAGATGGTATTGCGGTTGTAGCGAAATGCTTGTTTTCCTAGCTCCAACAGTGCAGTAATAGCTAATCAATACACACACAACTAAAAGTAAAATAATATTATTTAGAAATATATTAATAAGAGCAATGTCGGAGTCCGGAGTATATATATTTATACAGTGCATTTGGAAAGTATTCAGACCCCTTGACTTTTTCCACATTTTGCTAGGTTATAGCTGTCACGTTCTGACCAGTAAAGGGGTTATTTGTTATTATAGTTTGGTCAGGACGTGGCAGGGGGGTATTTGTTTTATGTGGTTCGGGGTTTGTTAGTATATGTGTTTATGTAGAGGGCTGTTTGGTTAGTGTATTCCGGGGTTTTTGGGTTATGTTCTAGATTTCGTATTTCTAGGATCTGTCTATGTTGTGTATTTCTTTGTGTTGGCCTGGTATGGCTCTCAATCAGGAACAGCTGTACATCGTTGTTGCTGATTGAGAGTCATACTTAGGTAGCCATGTTTTCACCTGTCCCTTTGTGGGAAGTTGTGGTTCCATAGCTGTGTGTTTTAGCCTGCAATCCTGTTTGTTCAATCGTTTTCTTGTTTTGTTTATGTTCAATAAAAGTCATTATGAGCACTCAACCCACTGCGCCTTGGTCCACTATGTACGATGGCCGTTACAGAACTTCCCACCACCAACGGACCAAGCAGCGGAGGAAGGAGCAGCAGGTGGACTACAAGGAGTACTGGACTTGGGAGGACATCTTGGAAGGAAAAGGATCCTACACATGGGAGGAGATCCAGGCTGGAAGGGATCGCCTCCCATGGAGACAGGTGGAAACAGCGAGGGAGGAACGGCGAAGGTGGAGCGAAGACCGGGACTGTTATATGGGTACACGATTGGCATTTAAGCCTGAGAGGCAGCCCCAATAATTTTTTTGGGGGGGGCACACGGGTAGTTTGGCTCGGCCAGGGTTAAGCCCCAAGCCAACTCCCCGTGCTTACCGGAGGCAGCCTGTTACTGGTCAGGCCCCGTGCTATGGGGTGATGCGCACGGCGTCGAGGCCGAGCATTCACAGGCCGGTGTGCGCGGTGCCAGCGCCCCGCATTTGCCAGGTGGAAGCGGGCATCCAGCCAGTAAGGGTGGTGCCAGTACTGCGCTCAAGACTGCCAGTGCGCCTTCACGGCCCAGTGTATCCTGTTCCCGTTCCTTGCACTAGCCCTGAGGTATGTGTTTCCAGTCGGGCACATCCAAAGCCAGTACCACGCACCAGGCCTCCAGTGCGTCAGCCCAGTTCAACTTGTTCTGTTCCTGCTCCTCGCACTAGGCCTGAGGTGCGGGTATCCAGTCTGGCGTATCCAAAGCCAGTCCCACGCACCAGGCCTTCAGTGCGTCAGCCCAGTCCAACTCATCCTGTTCCTGCTCCTTGCACTAGCCCTGAGGTGCGTGTTTCCAGTCTGGCACATCCAAAGCCAGCACCACGCACCAGGCCTCCAGTGTGTCAGCCCAGTCCAACTCGTCCTGTTCCTGCTCCTCGCACTAGCCCTGAGGTGCGTGTCTCCAGTCTGGTACCTCCACTACCATCCCCACGCATCAGACTTCCAGTGCGCAGTCCCCGTCCAGAGCTTCCGACGACAATACCCCGTCCAGAGATTCCAGCAATAGTGCCTCATCCAGAGCTTCTGGCAACAGTGCCCCGTCCAGAGCTTCCAGCAACAGTGCCCCGTCCAGAGCTTCCGGCAACAGTGCCCCGTCCAGAGCTTCCGGCAACAGTGCAATTACAGCCTTGAGTCTTCTTGGGTATGACGCTACAAGCTTGGCACACCTGTATTTGGGGAGTTAATCCCATTCTTCTCTGAAGATCCTCTCAAGCTCTGTCAGGTTGGATGGGGAGTGTCGCAGCACAGCTATTTTCAGGTCTCTCCAGAGATGTTCGATCGGGTTCAAGTCCGGGCTCTGGCTAGGCCACTCAAGGACATTCAGAGATGTGTCCTAAAGCCACTCTTGCGTTGTCTTGGCTGTGTGCTTAGGGTTGTTGTCCTGTTGGAAAGTGAACCTTCGCCTCAGTCTGAGGTCCTGAGCGCTCTGGATCAGGTTTTCATCTTTCCCTCAATCCTGACTAGTCTCCCAGTCCCTGCAGCTGAAAAACACCCCCACAGCAAGATGCTGCCACCACCATGCTTCACCGTGGGGATGGTTCCAGGTTTTCTCTAGACGTGACGCTTGGCATTCAGGCCAAAGAGTTCAATCTTGGTTTCATCAGACCAAAGAATCTTGTTTATCATGGTCTGAGAGTCTTTAGGTGCCTTTTGGACAAACTCCAAGCAGGCTGTCATGTGCCTTTTACTGAGGAGTGGCTTCCGTCTGGCCACTCTACCGTAAAGGCCTGATTGGTGGAGTGCTGCAGAGATGGTTGTCCTTCTGGAAGGTTCTCCCATCTCCACAGAGGAACTCTAGAGTTCTGTCAGAGTCATCATCGGGTTCTTGGTCACCTCCCTGACCAAGGCCCTTCTCCCCCAATTGTTAAGTCTGTCCGGGTGGCCAGCTCTAGGAAGAGTCTTGGTGGTTCTAAACTTCTTCCATTTAAAAAGGATGGAGGCCCCTGTGTTATTGGGGACCTTCAATAATGCTGCCCCCCCCCCCCCCCCCCCCCCCACACACACACACAGAGATCTGTGCCTTGACACAATCCTGTCTCGGGGCACTAAGGATAATACCTTCAACCTCATGGCTTGGTTTTTGCGCTGACATGCACTGTCAACTGTGGGACCTTATATAGACAGCTCTGTGCCTTTCGAAAGTCCAATCAATTGAATTTACCACAGATGGACCTCAATCAAGTTGTAGAAACATCTCAAGGATGATTCATGGAAAAATGACGCACCTGATCTCAATTGCGAGTCTCATTGCAAAGGGTCTGAATACTTATGTAAATAAGTTATTTTGTTTTTTTAATATTTGCACTTTGACATTATGGGGTATTTTGTGTAGATTGCTGAGGATTTTATATATTTTTAATCCATTTTAGCATAAGGCTGTAATGTAACAAAATGTGGAAAAAGTCAAGGGGTCAGATAACTTTCCGAAGGCATTGTGTGTGTGTGTGTGTGTGTGTGTGTGTGTGTGTGTGTGTGTGTGTGTGTGTGTGTGTGTGTGTGTGTGTGTGTGTGTGTGTGTATGTGTGTATATATGTATGTATGTGTGTGTATATATATATATTTATATATATATATATATATATATATATATATATATATATATATATATATATATATATATATATATATATATATAGTACCAGTTAAAAGTTTGGACACATACTCATTCAAGGGTTTTTCTTTATTTTTAATATAGTTAAGACATCAAAACTATGAAATAACACATATGGATCAAGTAGTAACCAAAAAAATGTTAAACAAATCAAAATATATTTCATATTTAAGATTCTTCAAATTAGCCACCCTTTGCCTTGATGACAGCTTTGCAAACTCTTGGCATTCTCTCAACCAGCTTCATGAGGTAGTCACCTGGAATGCATTACAATTAACAGGTGTGCCTTGTTAAAAGTTAATTTGTGGGATTTTCTTCCTTCTTAATGTGTATGAACCAATCAGTTGTGTTGAGACATGGAGATAGCCCTATTTGGTAAAAGACCAAGTCCATATTATGGCAAGAAAAGTTCAAATAAGGAAAGAGAAATGACAGTCCATCATTACTTTAAGACATGAAGGTCAGTCAATCTGGAACATTTCAAGAACTTTGAACGTTTCTTCAAGTGCAGTCGCAAAAACCATCAAGCGCTATGATGACACTGGCTATCATGAGGACCACCACAGGAAAGGAAGACCCATAGTTACCTCTGCTGCAGTGGATAAGTTCATTAGAGTTAACTGCACCTAAGATTGCAGCCCAAATAAATGCTTCACAGAGTTCAAGTAACAGACAAATCTCAACATCAACTGTTCAGAGGAGACTGCGTGAATCATGCCTTCATTGTCTAATTGCTGCAAAGAAACCACTACTAAAGGACACCAATAATAAGAAGAGACTTGCTTGAGCCAAGAAACATGAGCAATGGACATTAGACCGGTGGAAATCTGTCCTTTTGTCTAATTAGCCCAAATGTTTGATTTTTGGTTCCAACCACTGTGTCTTTGTGAGACACAGAGTAGGTGAACGGATGATCTCCGCATGTGTGGTTCCCACTGTGAAGTACGGAGGAGGAGGTGTGATGGTGTGGGGGTGCTTTGCTGGTGACACTGCAGGTGATTAATTTAGAATTCAAGGCAGACTTAAACAGCATTCTGCAGCGATACGTCATCCAATCTGGTTTGTGCTTAGTGGGACTATCATTTGTTTTTCAACAGGACAATGAACCAATACACCTCCATGCTGTGTAAGGGCAATTGACCAAGAAGGAGAGTGATGGAATGCTGCATCAGATGGCCTGGCCTCCACAATCACCCGACCTCAACCCATTTGAGATGGTTTGGGATGAGTTGGACTGCAGAGTGAAGGAAAAGCAGCCAACAAGTGCTCAGCGTATGTGGGAACTCCTTCAAGACTGTTGGAAAAGCATTCCTCATGAAGCTGGTTAAGAGAATGCCAAGAGTGTGCAAAGCTGTCAGCAAGGCAAAAGGTGGCTACTTTGAAGAATCTGAAATATAAAATCTATTTTGATTTGTTTAACCATTTTTTGGTTACTACATGATTCCATATGTGTTATTTCATAGTTTCGATGTCTTCACTATTATTATAAAATGCATAAAATAGTAAAAATAAAGAAAATCCCTTGAATGAGTAGATGTGTCCAAAGTTTTGACTGATACTGTACATATAAAATGTATAAAACGGCAGGGGCAGCAGGTAGTCTAGTGGTTAGAGCATTGGACTAGTAACCGAAAGGTTGCAAGATTGAATCCTCGAGCTGACAAGGTAAAAATCTATCGTTTTGCCCCTCCTTGGCTGTCATTTAAAATAAGAATTTGTTCTTAACTGACTTGCTTAGTTAAATAAAAGTAAAAAACAAAAAAACAATATGTAAACATTATTGAAGTGACCATTGTTTCATTATTAAAGTGACCAGTGTTCCCTGTCTATGTGCATAGTGCAGCAGCCTCTAAGGTGCATGGTAGAGTAACCGGGTGGTAGCCGGCTAGTAACAGTGACTAAGTTCAGGGAAGGGTACTGGGCGGAGGCCGGCTAGTGATGGCTATTTAACAGCCTGATGGCCTTGTGATACAGTAGAAGCTGTTTTTCAGTCTCTCAGTCCCAGCTTTGATGCAAGGTGTGGTGCCCTTGCTTTCAGTGCTTTAGGCAGCGGTGCCGATACTAAAAGATGTGTTTATCATGACAGGCGCCTTTGTCTCTCCCCAGACCGCTGTCATGTCAAGACAGAGGCGGATTCAGGCTTCAGAGGACAGAACGTGGAACGGCACGATCACATCGAACTGAGAATATTTCCCAGCTGAGCTGTCCTCTGTGCTCACGCAGCAGACACGCCTCATACGCCACCAATTAGAGCCCGGATACCTCAGCCAAGTGCAGCAGAGGGATGCCAAGTGTGTGTTATTGTGTGTGTGTGGGTGCGTGAGTAGTTGGGATCAAAATATTTCATTCTCATGCTCAGTATAATTCATTTTTGTAGCTTTTGCAAGATACATCCTCACATATGTGTTTTTATCTCAGAAAAATATGCACATTCATTACCCTAGAAACATAGTTACCAGACTCGTTTTGTCCTGTTATTTCATGTGATGAATGAAATTGTATTTTTCACATGCTTTGTAAACAACAGGTTTAGACTAACAGTGAAATGCTTACTTATGGGCCCGTTCCAACAATGCAGAGAGAAAAATGAGAAATAATAGAACAGTTATAACAGGAAGAATAAATCCACAATGAGTAACGATATATGTACACCCAGGGTACCAGTACTGATTGTGTGCAGGGGTACGAGGTTATTGAGGTAAATAGGTATGTAGGTAGGGATAAAGTTAGTAGGCAACAGGATAGATAATTAACAGTAACAGCAGCGTACAGTTTCCTTTATGTTGCTAATCTATTCCAGGCCAACAAATACACCGTTTTGTCTTCTTCATCAGAATCAACTTTTTACAACCTTGCTAACTTTATAAACCGCTCAGTAAAGTCACCAGATTAATTTGCACACCTGTCAATGCCTGGAAAAACAATAGCCACTTCTGAGTCCCAACCTGTCTCTTCAGTCTCAGGTCGGGTACTGTACAGTACAGTACAGCTCTTCAGATGGACCAGACCATTCAGGTCAGGCTTGTTCTTCAACAGCTATCAATCACAGACTACCTGTCCTTCTCCTTTCCTTTCATACAATCATGACACTTTCTATGACTGTCAGACACGCGATTTATCTGATGATGAATTATGAAAATGATATAGAGAATGTAGGTAGACAAGATCAGATAGAATGATTTGATCCCAATGAAATATGATCTCTAGGCATTAGACATAAAGTTATCAGCACTGGTACCTCTTTACCCCAAGGGCATTACATATTCATTTTTAAGTAAAATGTCATCTCACACTGACAACACTGGCAGTAATCATGTACAGTGCATTCGGAAAGTATTCAGAACCCTTGACTTTTTCCACATTTTGTTACTTTACAGCCTTGTTCTAAAATTGATTAAATAGTTGTTTTCCCTCATCAATCTACACAAAATACCCCATTATCACAAAGCAAAAACTGTTTTATTTTTATTTTTGGCAAATTTATAAATAAAAAATATATAATATCACATTTACATAAGAATTCAGACCCTTTACTCAGTACTTTGTTGAAGCACCTTTGGCAACGATTACAGCCTCGAGTCTTCTTGGGTATGACGCTACAAGCTTGGCACACCTGTATTTGGGGAGTTTCTCCCATTCTTCTCTGCAGATCCTCTCAAACTATGTCAGGGTGGATGGGGAGCGTCGCTGCACAGCTATTTTCAGGTCTCTCCAGAGATTGTCAATCAGGTTCAAGTCCGCGTTCTGGCTGTGTCACTCAAGGACATTCAGAGACTTGTCCCGAAGCCACTCCTGTGTTTCCTCCAGACGTGACGCTTGGCATTCAAGCCAAAGAGTTCAATCTTGGTTTTATCAGACCAGAGAATCTTGTTTCTCATGGTCTGAGAGTCTTTAGGTGCCTTTTGGCAAACTCCAAGTGGTCTGTCATGTGCCTTTTACTGAGCAGAGGCTTCCGTCTTGCCACACTATCATAAAGGCCTGATTGGTGGAGTGCTGCAGAGATAGTTTTCCTTCTGGAAGGTTCTCCCATCTCCACAGAGGAACTCTGGAGCTCTGTCAGAGTGACCATCGGGTTCTTGGTCACCTCCTTAATCAAGGACCTTCTCCCCCGATTGCTTAGTTTGGCCGGGTGGCCAGCTCTAGGAAGGGCCTTGGTGGTTCTAAATTTCTTCCATTTAAGAATGATGGAGGCCACTGTGTTCTTGGGGACCTTCAATGCTGCAGAAATTTTTTGCTACCCTTCCCCAGATCTGTGCCTCCACATAATCCTGACTCAGAGATCTACAGACAATTCCTTTGACCTCATGGCTTGGTTTTTGCTCATTTCGAATTTCACAGCAAAGAGTCTAAATACTTACAGTATGTACTTATGTAAATACTTATGTAAATATATACGTATATTTTTTTTTATACTGTTTTTGCTTTGTCATTATGGGGTATTGTGTGTAGATTGATGAGAATTTTTTTAGAATTTAATACATTTTGGAATAAGGCTGTAACGTAACAAAATGTGTCAAAAGTCAAGGTGTCTGAATACTTTCCGAATGCACTGTATGCTTTTATTAGACGTAATAAATGGACTATGTACGCCATATGCGGGAACATTGCCTTTAAATTAAAATCGTTCTATAGCGTGGAACTTCACCGCTATGGCTTGAACCAAACCCTTAATCAGACGCGACCTGAGCCGTTCAGGGGCTTTGAGACTGGGAGGGTGTAGTAGGTGTGAAATCCACCTGAGTGAAAGTGACAAGTAGCGCAGAGGTGTGAAAAACATACCAACGATGATGGATGCTGTATAATTAATCTGTCTCATCAGATCTCATTCGAGTATCGACAGGTCATTATGGACTCACTAATTTATCTAACGGATCAGAATGACACTTGGGAAGTTAGTTCAAGTATTTTAGATGCCCATTGTCCCCTCTAAACTGATAATATACAATCGCCTCTTTGGAAAAGATGTTTCTAAAGTTATACATAATATAGCCAAACAATATCCATACTGAGTATATGCATAAGATAGTTGGCTTTGACAAATTTTGCCAGCTGTTAGTTTTTATTTTGAAAAGCTGTGAATATGAGGTATTATGTTTTGTTATTGCTACTGAGAAAGTACTGGCGTGTGTTGACTCATTCACTGCCTGAGCTCTGTCTGTCTGTCTGTCACGGGGTTTGTGCAATATGAGTAATAACCCCCTTCTCTCGATTGTATCTCCGATTTACACGCAGGAGTCTGGACCAACCGCATTGTCTTAACTCTCATTGGTGTGTTGCGTGCGTGTGTATGTTTTGTAATTGTGCAGGCATTAGCATTAAGGAGCAGTGGCTGTGTTCTCAGCAGGACTTAGGAGAGGAGACGTCCTCTCACTACTGCTCACCTGGGGGGCACACACACACACACACACACACACACACACACACACACACACACACACACACACACACACACACACACACACACACACACACACACACACACTCACACTCACACCACCATCGCCAAATTCTCATACACTCTCCCCAATCCCTCATTATGTAGTCTATTGTGCTGGCTGCCGCAGGGGTCATGGGGGTTCTGTTAAGGAGCCTTTCAGGGGCACTGGTTCCTGTTCCCCTAATGAGGCAGTGAGAGACGGGAGACAGGAGGCGTCAAAAGCCTCCTGGGGGACCCCCACAGTGTACCTGTCTCAGGTGTTTGTTTGAGGCTAAACAAACACAACCATTGTTTGGCCAGGAATGTTTATCAGGGGGAATCAAAGCCCTGCTCCATCTGCAGCCTACATGACAATGACAGAGCAACCAGGGGGCTGCACCGATTCACATTCACTCACAGACAGAGAGAGAGAAGAACTCACACAGTTTATGCTGGGAAGGCATGCAGGTCTGGGTCATAATGACTGAGCTACAATCAAAGCTTCAGTGCTCATGCAGATGAATGACCAGACTGATTGATTATTGAATAGTGGTCAAAAATGGAGTAGATTAGAGGTTTTGTAAGTAAAGGTGTTTTGTGACAACACTGATTCTCACAGGACATGCAAGCTATGCTGAACCCATTTCAACTCCATGATTGAATGCAAACGCATGACATAGTAATGGTTTAAAACTAATCATCTAACAATTTATCATATGATAACTTTGCCATATGATAAAATGCATACGTTTATAAAAGGGCCATGAATCAGTTGGAATTCATCCCATCATCAGAAAGCTATTTCATCTTGTTCAAAGCATAGTGATTTGTGTTGCAGTCAATCTTTATTATTGACCCCCATCATGTTCTCATCACCAGGGTCATTCTGTAATATATTGACTTTGTCACTTTTCTATTAGCCTTGTATATTTTGTTACGATTGGTATCTCTGCAAATCATTTCGCTGAAGTTTTACCCTCCAGGGAGAGACAGAGGGAGGGAGGAATGGAGCAAATTCATCTGACGCAAAGTTTAGATTGGGGAAATTCTTAGAATCATGTTATACTAATCAAAAAAGCAATGAATCTTTGTGAAAGTCCCTGGCAAGACTTTGTCTAAGAGAGATGAATAGTTATTATATTACAGAGAAAAACAGAGGAGATTCCACAGCAGAGGCCAACTCTGAGACCAGTCAGTGGTTCAGTCTGCAAAGCAGTGCTGAACCTGGACGATGCCATAGTACCAGTAGTACCTGCTATAGTACCTCACATGAACTGTCCATTTTAATCACATTCTTATTCTTGTTTAAAAATGTACATTTCTATTATCCATAGACATTTGGAGTAATTACATTTGTGCTAATAATAACTTGCTTCTCTGCAGCAAACACAACTGGATAGACTGTTACAGTAACTATAGCCATGAATACTCATGTGACTGACTAGGGAGGAAAATAGTTTGAGGTCCATTAAAGCTTTACAGTAAAATGACTGAAAGCCTAATTATACCTTAAAGCCTAATATACACTCTTTACAGTGTGAGTTTCTTTGTGTGTTCAAAGGACGGAAAGATGGACAGGATGCTGTGAAGTGTCATCTCAAATGTTTAATTTTTTATTTGTTTGTTATAACAAATCGACCTAATGAGACTGTCTTCATGGGGGCTCAGATGACGCAGAGGGCCTCTGAGTCAATAGGACACCAGAGGCACTGTGTGCGTGTGCATGCATGTATGTGTGTACTCGTGCATATGCCTGTGTGCTGCCGTGTGTGTAAATTTACAAAATTACAGTCAGTCAGCAGCTCAACGGTTAGTTGCCAAGCTAAAATGACATGTTTTGTGTGGATAGTATAATTCCATGATTGGTGGCCTGGCTGTGTGTGTAATGTGCTGCCTTGGTGTGTTTGTCGAGGAAGGGGTTAAAGCTGAGGAGGGGGTGTTTTGGCCAAGGCATAAATACAACAAGACAAGCCCTCAGCACCAACTGCTTGTTATCCTATGGCCAGACCAACCATTAAAACACAACTAGTGAAGGGGGGGAAAGGGAGAGGGAGGGAGGAGAGAGAGAAAAAGACGGGGGGGAGAGGAAAAAGAGGGGTGGAAAGGGGGGAAGAGAGAGGCAGAGAGACGCAGAAAGAGAGATGCAGGTCTATGTTTCGGTATGCACTAACTTCACAGTGCCCACGTTTCTTGCTCAAGATTGGCCCTAAGCTGGTTGGTATACTGGAGTCTTTCCAGGAGGAATGCAGGTACCTCAGTCTAGACAGTGTTCAGCTGATCCCTGTCTGCTCCCATGGTCTTAGGACCTTCCCATGCCTCTCTCCCCTGTTTCTGCCCCCCTATGGTGTCTCTCTTGCTTAATCTCCCCTCCTACAGTCTGACCACCAGGGGTTGCAGACAGACAGGTGGGTGGGCAGACAGACACACACACAGACAGACAGACAGACAGACAGACAGGTGGGTAGGCAGACAAGTAAGCGTGCTAGTAGTTAGAGTAGGTGGGCAGACAGACATCATGGCAGAAAGTTGGCAGAGCAGAATCTCCACTACCCAGCCTACCGCTACTTGATCTGGTATTTTTGGATCAGCTAGGTGGCATTTCTGTGGTTCACTGCTGTTGCTTCATATCTCTGCTGTTCTTGTGGTGCTGCAGGGCAAGTTCCAAGTGAAATTGACAATGAGGCAAGTTTCTATTTGGCAGTCACTCGTCTTCAGATAATAACCACTTTAACTGATGAATGTCCTGTCATTTTATTTACCTCATGTTTAGCTTGAATTTATTACCAGTGCAAATGTTCTGTACACAAAGTGCAGCTGTTTAGGAAGATCAAAACAGATATGGATGAGTGTAACCTTTGCATGCACTCTTTAGGAGAAGATCTTTGCTTGATATGGAATCTTTTCCCCTTCAGTGTTTTTACTCTCATGTTCTAGCCGATTGACAGATGGTGCATGTCATTGTTAATTATGAGGGGAGTTGTTTGGCATTCTATTTAAATATGTTTGTCTTCATTGTTGTAGAACTTTACCTGATGTTTCACTCATAAAAAAAAAAAGGCGCCATCTAGAACCTAAAGGGGTTCTTTCGCTGGCCCCATAGGAGAACCCTTTCTGGTTCCAAGTAGAACCCGTCTGGGTTCTACATGGAACCAAAAGGGTTCTACATGGAACCAAAAACGGTTCTTTAATAGGTTCTCCTATTGGCAGTGTTTCCCAACCCTGATCCTCAAGTACCCCCAACAGTACACATTTTTATTGTAACCCTGGACAAGCACACCTGATTAAACTTGCCAACTAATCATCAAGCCCTTAATGAGCTGAATGAGGTGTGTTTATCCAGGGCTACAACAAAACAATGTACTGTTGGGGGTACTCGAGGACCAGGGTTGGGAAACACTGCCATAGGAGAACCCTTTAAAGAACCGTTTTTGGTTCCATGTAGAACCCTTTTGGTTCCAAGTTTTCCACAGAGGGTTTTACATGGAACCCAGACGGGTTCTCCTATGGGGCTAGCCATAGAACCTTTTTGGTACCCATTTATCTGAGAGTGTAATGTCCGTGGTGAAATAGTTGACATTCACCTTACATAACAACGTGTCTCAGTTGTTTACAGTAGGAGAAGGTCATAGTAAAGTGATGACAGTTATGGAGGACAAATAACTTCATGACTGCACAAACAAACACATATGCTTACAACCAACCCACAAGTACGCCAGATATGCAGACTAAAGAAAAGCCTGTAGCGCTCTTAGCATAGCATTGTCAGTGTGTAGAACACCACTGTCACTCTGGTCTAGCGTGACCTGATCAATAAAAGAAAAACATTTGCACCTTGTGGGAATACACTGGGTGTACAAAACATTAGGAACACCTGCTCTTTCCATGACATAAACTGACCAGGTGAATCCAGGTGAAAGCTATGATGCCTAATTGATGTCACTTGTTAAATCCACTTGAATCAGTGTAGATGAAGGGGAGGAGACAGGTTAAATAAGGATTTTTAAGCCTTGAGACAGTTGAGACATGGATTGTGTAGGTGTGCCATTCAGAGGGTGAATGGGAAAGTCAAAAGACTTAAGTGCCTTTGAACGGGGTATGGTAGTAGGTGCCAGGCGCACTGTTTTGAGTGTGTAAAGAACTGCAGTGCTGCTGGGTTTTTCACGCTCAACAGTTTCCTGTGTGTATCAAGGATGGTCCACCACCCAAACGACATCCAGACAACTTGACACAATTGTGGGAAGCACTGGAGTCAACATGGGCCAGCATCCCTGTGGAAAGCTTTCGACACCTTGTAGAGTCCATACCCTGACAAATTGAGGCTGTTCTGGGGGTAAAAGGGAAGGTGTTCCTAATGTTTTGTACACTTAGTGTACACTCTGGATACTCACCGGGGTCTGTGTGAATGCTTTAACATTTCCAATACATAACTCTCACAACTTGAACAGTCGCATCATCAAACTCCAAAACGGCCAAATTCAAGATTATTTCCTTTATTCCGGGAAATTGGCCAAGGTATTCTGCTCTTTGACTGGGAACAAGACACACTGTGCATCAGAAACACGTTGAATATCGTCCTAATGGACATTATTAGCACACGTTGGAGGAATAATATTATGATTGTCTGGTTGAAAGAGACCAAGTAGTTGATGGGGAGTTTAGTTTCATCTGACTGGTTCCAGGTGATATTGTGGCTTTAGAAGGTGGTAACCGTACCCCAGTAGTACCCCAGAACCCCTGGCATGTAGCAGCAGCATCCATGTGGAAGCTACACAGTTCCCCTGCTCCGTGCTGCCTTTTGAACCGGCTGATTATTTGCAGGGAAAATTAAACATACGTGGAATGCGTCTCACCGGGGTCTGTTGTCTTTTGAAGTTCATCACTCCTCACAAAGAGCCAGTGTGTTGGAGATCCAACAGGACCCAACTCACAACTCAACCTCATAGCTCTGCAGTGGTTACCTCTAGGAAAACAAACACATTTTTCGGAGGTTGTTTTCAATGCGCCTCTCACCATTCACCAGGTTTTAGGGAAGCTCAACATGCAGTTTCTCCTACAATGTCCAGTTCTAGTCTTACACAACTGAGGCCCTGTGGTGTTCGTGTGTAGGAGGTTGAATTTTTGCTTCATACTTTTACAGCTCTATCAGAAAGCATAATCAAATCCAAAGTACTTGATGTTCTAGATGTACATGTGTTGTCTCTTGTCTAAGTCTTCCATCAGGTTTGGACTAGGATCATCTCTCATCGAGCCACTAGTCTTATGAGAGGATTATCCCAGCCAGCACATTTTGTTCCTTGGAAGTTGTGGGGAAGTACATTTTTCTTTTCACATTGGTTGTGGGAATGAAGCCAAAAGTTTCCTAGCTGGTAAAATTGAACGTTTTTTTAAACGTTCTGAGAACAGAAGTGAAAATTTCACGTGTTCTGAGAATGTTCATTTTTAGGTTGTAGGGAGGCTCTGAGAACGTTTTACTCTGGTTCCTTAATAAAAAGGCTTAAAAAATTCACTGAATGACATTTAATAACACTGCCATCTTATTTTGGGTAAACGTTATTTTTACTCCAAGCACTGATAGGACACGTGGAAATTCATTTCCTTAGGCACTAATCATGCAAACACATTTGTTTTTTTATCAGTGAGATTCAAATCTCTAATGTTCTGTTCTCTAGCCATGGAATTAGTCCACCGCGCCACCAGGATGGAGCTAGCATGCCGTATTTTTTTACACAAACAAAACCTGTTCATTTTAGTCTATTCAAACAAAACATTTCACCATTGGATTTAGTTTAAAAGTTGAGTGAAAAAAATACAAAATGCCCAATCCAATTAATTTTCTATGTTCATTCAACGTCATTGCATAGATTATTTGGGTTAAAATTATGTCGAAACAACGTTAATTCAACCAGTTTTTGTCCTATGCGCTATAGGAAATGTTATGCTGAAGTACTGAAATTCCCATAGATAAATGTTCTCAGAACAAATTGAGAACATGACTTTAAATAGAATCATGATGTCACGCCCTGACCTGAGAGAGACGTGATTTGGGTGTGATTTGGGTGGGGATTCGAGATTTGTAGTTATTTGTTTTTTCTATGTTTTCTATTTCTATGTTGTCAGGTTCTAGTTTTGTATTTCTATTACATTTTACGTTTTAGTCATTTAGCAGACGCTCTTATCCAGAGCGACTTACAGTAGTGAATGCATACATTTCATACATTTATTTTATTTTTTATTTTTTCTCCGTACTGGTCCCCCATGGGAATCGAACCCACAACCCTGGCGTCGCAAACACCATGCTCTACCAACTGAGCCACACGGGACCATGTTGGGGTTTTGTTTGCGATGATCTCCAATTAGAGGCAGCTGGTCCTCGTTGTCTCTAATTGGAGATCATACTTAAGTATTTTTTATTTATTTTTTCCACCTGGGTTTGTGGGAGATTGTTTTTGAGTACATGTATGTCAACTCTGCGTCACGGTTTGTTGTTGTTATTCAGTTTATTTATATGTATTGCATAGTTTCACAGTGTAAATAAAATGTGGAATGACACACACGCTGCACTTTGGTCCGTTCCTCCTTTTGCCAACCGTGACACATGATGATACCTGTAGGAAAAGTTATGCTGAAGTACTATTCTGTCGAATCAAAATAATTTTCAAGAAACAATCAGATTTTGATGTAAATACGGCTGAGGAGGAGAGGGGGTACAAAAATGGTCAGATTAATACTGCCATTTAAAAAATCCAAAACAAATTGAGAGATGATCTTTTTCAAGGACAGTCTCACAAAAAGAAGCATTCTTGCATACTTACTACCCGCTATTCAAAGTTAAGGGAATCATTCACAAACATTGGCACATTCTAAGATCCGATGATGGTATCAGTAATGTGTTTTTGGACCCTCCATTGGTCATATTCTCGCAGGGCAGAAATCTCAGAGATCAATTGGGAAATTCTGATTTACCACCCCAAAATACCCCAGCACAATGTCTATTTGCACTGAAATTACCGCAGAAGTTGTTGGAAGGTTCTATGCAAAATAACCACACTCTCACCAAGCTCTAAGAAACATATGGTTCTCAGAAAGTTATGTGCTGGCTGGGATCATACCAGTAGAACAAGATCCTAGGACAGCCTAAAATAATGAGATCTAATCTAGGTGATGTCTGAGATTGATAGGTCTGCATCAAAATAGGATTCCATTCAAGGTTTCCACACTATCCAGGTGAGTCACCATGTGCAAGTAAACAAGACAAACAAAGCACTATTGGACTGTGTGTGTGTGTACAGTATATGTCCTGTTGAAGATTACCCCATGGTGTCTGCATGTGTCTGTCAGTGATATAAGAAGCAGTGTGCATGTTTATCTGATATTGATCTACTGAAGAGAAAGGAAGGCATTCTTGAGTGTCTGCAAAAGTCAATACCATCACCAACACAGCCCACACACTAAAATCACTGCAGTAATAGAGTTTCTCTTATTAGAAGATGTGTTGACCAATAACAGAAATGGTCCTGTTTGGATGCAGTTTTAGGGAATGCAGCAGGTTAAGGTCCTTATTGAAAACCTATGCAACATATCCAGAGTCTTTCCAAGCCAAACCTTCATATCATATATCCGCTAACCGCTACACACAGCCTACATCGTTGTCACCATAGTGCTAGCTAACGTAATAGTCAACATAGCTAATAGAACTAACACATTAGTAAATCCGCTACAATCATACAGTACAGCGTACAGTCAGCAAGCAGTTTAGCAGTTACACCGGCAGGCCCCGGTGGCAATAAATTAATAAAACTAAAAGCATACCTTGACTTGGAAGAGTTCCAGTGATGGATAGCCATAGCCAGCTAGCTAACATGGCGTCCCTCTGTTTGAGCCGGGTGTTTGAGTAGGCCAAACTAGCTAGCTGAATTCGCTAGCTAAGTAAGTGAAAAAGAAAAACAACAATGGAAGATAGCTAGCTCTCTTTCTCTCTCTGTCTCTCATGACTCTCCTTCATTTTTGAAGAAATGTATTTGTTCAATACTGTTAAACTGTTGTCATTCTCCCTCTTTGAGTCAACTACATTTTGACACTGTAGTGCTAGCTAGCTGTAGCTTATGCTTTCAGTACTAGATTCATTCTCTGCTCCTTTGATTGGGTGGACAAAATGTCAGTTCATGCTGCAAGATCTCTGATACGTTGGAGGACGTCCTCCGGAAGTTGTCATAATTACTGTGTAAGTCAATGGAAGGGGGTGAGAACCATGAGCCTCCTTGAGACTTTGTATTTAAGTCAATGTACCCAGAGGAGGACGGAACCTCAATGATCTATGTTGAGGCTACTGTTCATTGTAAAATACTGTGTTTTAATCAATTATTTGGTGACGTGATTATATTTAGTATAGTTTTATCTAAAAATTATAACTTTTTTAATGTTTCACTTTTATTTTTATGAAATTCACTGAGGAGGATAGTCCTCCCCTTCCTCTTCTGAGGAGCCTCCACTAATGCATACCTCAAATATGAATAATGTAGCTGCTGTATGGAATCGGCAGTGAATATCTGTATAGGCTAGATCACGTGTCAAACTCATTCCACGATGGGCCGAGTGTCTGCGGGTTTTCGCTCCTCCCTTGGACTCGAATGATGAATTAAGGTCACTGATTAGTAAGGAACACTCCTCACCTGATTGTCTAGGTCTTAATTGAAAGGAAAAAACAAAAACCAGCCCCTCCAAGGAATGATTTTGACACACCTGGACTAGATACTGTTTGTGCACATTCAACCTATATACAGTTGAAGTCAGAAGTTTACATACACTTAGGTGTGGTCATTAAAACTCGTTTTTCAACCACTCCACAAATTTCTTGTTAACAAACTATAGTTTTGGCAAGTCGGTTAGGACATCTACTTTGTGCATGACACAAGTCATTTTTCCAACAACTGTTACAGACAGATTATTTCACATATAATTCACTGTATCACAATTCCAGTGGGTCAGAAGTTTACATACACTAAGTTGACTGTGCCTTTAAACAGCTTGGAACATTTTTTTAAATGATGTCATGGCTTTAAAAGATTCTGATAGGCTAATTGACATAATTTGAGTCAATTGGAGGTATACCTGTGGATGTATTTCAAGGCCTACCTTAAAACTCAGTGCCTCTTTGCTTGACATCATGGGGAAATCAAAAGAAATCCGCGAAGACCTCAGAAAATAAATTGTAGACCTCCACAAGTCTGGTTCGTCCTTGGGAGCAATTTTCAAACGTTTATCTGTACAAACAATAGTACGCAAGTATAAACACCATGGGACCACGCAGCCGTCATACTGCTCAGGAAGGAGACACGTTCTGTCTCCTAGAGATGAACGTACTTTGGTGCAAAAAGTGCAAATCAATTCCAGAACAACAGCAAAGGACCTTGTGAAGATGCTGGAGGAAACAGGTACAAAAGTATCTATATCCACAGTAAAACGAGTCCTATATCGACATAACCTGAAAGTCCACTCAGCAAGGAAGAAGCCACTGCTCCAAAACCGCCATAAAAAAGCCAGACTACGGCACATGGGGACAAAGATCGTACTTTTTGGAGAAATGTCCTCTGGTCTGATGAAACAAAAATGTTTGGCCATAATGAACTGTTTGGCCATAATAACCATTGTTATGTTGGGAGGTAAAAAGGGGGAGACTTGCAAGCTGAAGAACACCATCCCAACCGTGAAGCACGGGGGTGGCAGCATCATGTTGTGGGGGTGCTTTGCTGCAGGAGGGACTGGTGCACTTCACAAAATAGATGCTATCATGAGGTATGAAAATTAAGTGGATATATTTCAGCAACATCTCAAGACATCAGTCAGGAAGTTAAACCTTGTTTGCAAATGGGTCTTCCAAATGCACAATGACCCCAAGCATACTTCCAAAGGTGTGGCAAAATGGCTTAAGGACAACAAAGTCAAGGTATTGGACTGGCCATCACAAAGCCCTGACCTCAATCCTATAGAACATTTGTGGGCAGAACTGAAAAAGCATGTGTGAGCAAGGAGGCTTACAAACCTGACTCAGTTACACCAACTCTGTCAGGAGGAATGGGCCAAAATTCACCCAACTTATTGTGGGAAGCTTGTGGAAGGCTACTCGAAACGTTTGACCCAGGTTAAGCAATTTAAAGGCAATGCTACCAAATACTAATTGAGTGTATGTACACTTCTGACCCACTTGGAATGTGATGAAAGAAATAAAAGCTGAATTAAATCCCTCTCTCTACTATTATTCTGACATTTCACATTCTTTAAAATTAAGTGGTGATCCTAACTGACCTAAGACAGGGCATGTTTACTAGGATTAAATGTCAGGAATTGTGAAAAACTGAGTTTAAATGTATTTGGCTAAGGTGTATCTAAACTTCTGACTTCAACTGTAAATACTGATAATTTCCTTCTTGTCATCAGTCACTGGGTTAGTTCTACCTAATCTAAGGTGGTCTTCAGTATTTTGTTAACCTCCATGACTTTCTAAAAGTAACATGTTATATTAACTGCATATCTAAGGGTATATCACGCATCTGCTGGGATTATATCAGCTATTCCCATGGTGTTATTGTGGGCAAGAGCAGAGGTTCTGGTTTTTGGGGCCAGAGGTTTCTCTGTGGTGATTGGTGTGTCTGTGCCAGACTGAGGTCCCCAGAGTGGGGCCCCGCAGGGAGCTTTGATGTGGCCGACCCTGAGCATCAGATGACTGGGTAACATCTCTTCTCTGACCCTGACCATAATGGACAACTCTTTTTCCCACCGGAAGAAAATTATAGCTCTTAGGAATGTTGTTGTTGTGATATTTCCCTCTCTCCTTCTCCATCTCTGTACCCATTTCTGTCTCTCTCTCTCTCGCTTTCTCGCTTTCTCGCTTTCTCTCTCTCTTGCTCTCTCTCGCTCTCTCTCTCCTCTCTCTCCTCCCTCTCCTCTCTCTCCTCTCTCAGCAGAGAAAATAAAGGAGCACCAAAAGAGATTTATGCAACATTGGGAAAAAATAGGTCTTACTAAAACCATAATTAGGAGGATGTCGGAGAAGAAGGGTGTGTTAGTTTTCCATGGGGAGATGATGGAAGGGGAGGGGGAGTAATCTGGGGGTAGTGTGGATGGAGAAGTGGGCATTGGGACCTGGACTGATGGGAAAATACAGACCAGTGGCTAAAATAGTATTCAGCACTCATTCAAGAGAACCCAGGAAAGTTTAACGAGAAATTCCTTTGACAGTTAAACATTTCCGTTCCTAAGATGAACTCCTTTACTCATAATTCCGAACAAACATTTTAATAAAATGATCATCCTTGAGGTAATATTTGTGAATGCATACAGTAGGTGGATCCTAGGATAGCTGCTAACATGTTTGATAATCATGTTTAATGTGTGTGTTTTATGAGTCACGTCTCAGCCCAGACGGATGGAGAGTGGGCTGGCCCTAATGCTCTGTGCAAACAGACAGATAGACAGACAGACAGTACATAGCACAAAATAGAAACTCCAGTCCCATAATAACACCAACGATAGGCCTGTCCAGAGGTGTGCTTCTAGAAAACCCACCAAAAATCTTTAGGCGCTCACAACAAGTCAGAATATTCTGGTGTTTTGACAATAAGTCTGAGGGTTTGTTGTAAGGGCTTAGTGGGTTTTCCGAAGCACACCACTTCATTGCCTTCTAGGAAGTCTAATGGTTACAAGGGCATGCCTGTTACATACTGCAGTACCTGAGTGGCACACAGGCATCCAGACATAATCTACCTCCTCACCCTAGTGCACAGATCAGGTCTGAGGTGAGCGTCAGTGTGTAGGAATGTGTGAGGGTGGCACTGCCCACTCTGTCTGTGTGGTGTGGACGGGCTTATGGTTGGTGTTATTATGGGACTGGAGTTTCCTTTATGTACTATGTACTATGTACTATGTACTGTCTGTCTGTCTGTCTGTCTGTCTGTCTGTCTGTCTGTCTGTCTGTCTGTCTGTCTGTCTGTCTGTCTGTCTGTCTGTCTGTCTGTCTGTCTGTCTGTCTGTCTGTCTGTCTGTCTGTCTGTCTGTCTGTCTGTCTGTCTGTCTGTCTGTCTGTCTGTCTGTCTGTCTGTCTGTCTGTCTGTCTGTCTGTCTGTCTGTCTGTCTGTCTGTCTGTCTGTCTGCACAGAGCATTAGGGCCAGCCCATTCTCCATCTTTCTGGGCTGAGCCGTGACTCATAAAACACATACATTAAACATGATTATCAAACATGTTAGCAGCTATCCTAGGATCCACCTACTGTATGCATTCACAAATATTACTTCAGGGATTATCTTTGTAGTCAAATGTATTTATGTGTATAGGAAGAGTTGACATTGGCTGATGGTCATAGCGATGATAACCATCGTGTTGTATGGGAAAATGTTTAACTGTCAAAGACATTTCTAGTAAGACTTTCCTTGGTTCTCTTCAAAGATTGCTGAAGACAGGTCAGCATCTCTCCTCACCGCTGCTTGTCTGCTGGTGAGGCATGGAGAGGAGGACTGCTGGGATCAAATAACCAATCACTGCTCGAGTTACTGCCCCTGCCTGGCTAGCTACAGCCTCTCCACCTGCCTCTCCTCTCCTGTGAGGAAATGTGTTTGGTTTTTCCCACCTGGAACAAATGTCCAAATGTGTTTGCAATGATTAGCCAATAGCTAGCTAGCCATGTGGCGGTAACCTGGAATTATGGAGGAAGAAAAAAGTCCCTGAATGACGTCTATTCCCAAGGATTGCGCCGGGGGATATGACCTCATTGACTTTATTTATGCATTCACATCAAGCCCTGAGGTCCCGCAGCATTGCAAGTGTGTTTTCCATCTGCCCAGTCCACCAACTGCCCTGCTACGATGGTAAACATGTGGTAGATTTACATAGAACTAACTACAGTACATGGAACTCATGCAGAAATAGACAGAGTAAAACAAAACGTAGACAACATGTTGCTGAGAATACAGCTGTGCATTTTTTATTGTGAAAGATCAACCAATATGAGCGTTGGGGCTTTTTACAGATAATAATATTAGCTTCCCTTATGAAAGAGACAGCTTTATATAGATATTTATGTATCGCGCCACATAGTGTTTTGGCTTATTTTACAGAGGAAGGTTTAGTAGAGGCTGCGCAAGCAAAACATGCTAACCGCAAGGGCCAAGTTGAAAGGGAGTCTGGTTTGGCTGCTGTTAGCATAGCATCTGGTGAATAGCTGAGAGGTTACATTAGCGATGAGGCTAAAGCTCTCTGTACCCGTTACTGCACTGACTGGCAAGGGCTGAGGATTACTAGCACAGGTGACACTTCCACATACACTACTGTTCAAAAGTTTGGGGTCACTTAGAAATGTCCTTGTTTTCCATGAAAACATCAATGAAATGAGTTGCAAAATGAATAGGAAATATAGATAAGATGTTGACAAAGAAAAATAAAAAAGTCCCTGAAGGATTTTTAATGATTGAATGAATAATGATTTTTAATTGAAATAATAATTGTGTCCTTCAAACTTTGTTTTCGTCAAAGAATCCACCATTTTGCAGTAATTACAGCCTTGCAGACCTCTGGCATTCTAGTTGTCAATTTGTTGAGGTAATCTGAAGAGATTTCACCCCATGCTTCCTGAAGCACCTCCCACAAGTTGGATTGGCTTCATGGGCACTTCTTACGTACCATACGGTCAAGCTTCTCCCACAACAGCTCAAGAGGGTTGAGATCCGGTGACTGTGCGGGCCACTCCATTATAGACAGAATACCAGCTGACTGCTTCTTCCCTAAATAGTTATTGCATAGTTTGGAGCTGTGCTTTGGGTCATTGTCCTGTTGTAGGAGAAAATTGGCTCCAATTAAGCGCCGTCCACAGGGTATGGCATGGCGTTGCAAAATGGAGTGATAACCTTCCTTCTTCAAGATCTCTTTTACCCTGTACCACCACCAAAGCACACCCAGACCATCACATTGCCTCCACCATGTTTGACAGATGGCGTCAAGCACTCCTCCAGCAGTATTTCATTTTTTCTACGTCTCACGAATGTTCTTCTTTGTGATCCGAACATCTCAAACTTAGATTCGTCTGTCCATAACACTTTTTTCCAATCTTCCTCTGTCCAGTGTCTGTGTTCTTTTGCCCATCTTAATCTTTTATTTTTATTGGCCAGTCTGAGATATGACTTTTTCTTTGCAACTCTTCCCAGAAGGCCAGCATCCAGGAATTGCCTCTTCACTGTTGACGTTGAGACTGGTGTTTTGCGGGTACTATTTAATGAACCTGCCAGTTGAGGACTTGTGAGGCATCTGTTTCCCAAACTAGACACTCTCATGTACTTGTCCGCTTGCTCAGTTGTGCACCAGGGCCTCCCACTCCTCTTTCTATTCTGGTTAGAGACAGTTTGCGCTGTTCTGTGAAGGGAGTAGTACACAGCGTTGTATGAGATCTTCAGTTTCTTCGAAATTTCTTGCATGGAATAGCCTTCATTTCTCAGAACAAGAATAGACTGACGAGTTTCAGAAGAAAGTTCTGGCCATTTTGAGCCTGTAATCAAACCCACAAATGCTGATGCTCCAGATACTCAACTAGTCTAAAAAAGGCCAGTTTTATTGCTTCTTTAATCAGAACACAGTTTTCAGCTGTGCTAACATAATTGCAAAAGGGTTTTCTAATGATAAATTATCCTTTTAAAATGATAAACTTGGATTAGCTAACACAACGTGCCATTGGAACACAGGAGTGATGGTTGCTGATAATGGGTCTTTGTACGCCTATGTAGATATTCCATAAAAAATCTGCCGTTTCAAGCTACAATAGTCATTTACAACATTAACAATGTCTACACTGTATTTCTGATCAATTTTATGTTATTTTAATGGACAACATTTTTTCTTTTCTTTCAAAAATAAGGACATTGCTAAGTGACCCCAAACTTTTGAACAGTAGTGTACACTCAAAAATGCTCTCACCCCAGAACAGATATTCAGGTACCATGTGAATTAAGCTCAAAACATGCCAAGCCCTGTCATTTCAATTATCTTCATTGACATTCACAGTATTGTCCCCCAAGTAGGCTACATAGAGTAGCCAGCCAAATAGAAAAAGTAGCCAGCCAGGCCTCTGGTACATTCTAATTCCTTGGTTCCATCCGAAATGCACAGCGAAATTAGTGAGTTTAGCTCCCAGATTGGTACAATTAGTTGTGGTATTGTGTGGAAAGACATGTCTTTACAATTTAAACTACTGAAAATGTATGAATTCAGTGTATTGTTAGTTCGTTTGGATATCGCCTCGGCCTATATGATCAACACTACTTTCTAAGTCGAGAACATTAGGTTTAGCATTAAACCTGCCTTTTCTTGAGATTAAAGTTTTATTTAGTTTTACTGCAAGATATGAAATGCCACAATGATGTTTGTTCTTCAAATTATGTATGTATTGTATCAAATGATGTATGAAAAATGTATTAAAGGTTAAATAAATAAAAATGTAAGGGTTATATCAGTTTTTAGTATTATTACAAATGAACGGCTCACTCACCGATGTGATTTGGTAGGCTACACTGATGAGTCTCTCATTTTAGTGCCACTGTTTGTGAAGTCCCGACATGGGCTTCATATCATAGGAAAATACAAACGAGATCTTTGGTTTACTTGTCACAGTGTTATAGCATGGACATATAACTACGTTGAATGATTGTTGAATGGCAAAGGGGTATATAGAAGATCTACTTTTCAGTCAGTTCGACACCTTTTATAAACTAGTCAATACTTGCTGTTCAGTCATCAATCAAATCACAGTAAATAGTCTATGCGCCACGACTCCTTGGCTGGCTATAGGAAACATACGAAAGAAAATAATGAATGTGCCCGAAAACAATAATTAGACTCATCGTTACCACTTACATGTACATCAAATACATTTTAGTTGTCACATGCGCCGAATATGTCACGCTGGTATGAAGGATCGGGAGACAGGCGCAGGAATGCGTGATATGTTTTTTTATTAAGGCCAAATTACGTGTAAAGGCACGGGGATGAAAACTAAACAAACACGTAACAAAACACAGGGTAGAAACCTAAAACAAAAGAGTGAGGAGTACCTCGAATAAATAACACACGCGCACAATGATTAACACATGGGACGAGACCGGTAATCGTCTGCGCAATCCACAATGGCACGAAAGCCAAAACACACAGCACAGGTACTCACACGCACCAACAGACATTGTAACAATAATGGACAGCCCAATGGAATCCAAAGGGCACACTTATACAAGTACTAATCAGTGGGAATAGGGGACAGGTGTGCGTAATGAAAGTTCCGGAGGGATCCGTGACAGTAGCAGCGCAATGACACTGGCCTTGAGGACAATCACAGGAACGCAGTGGGCGTCGATCAGGACCCGATGCAGCTGCTGAAGTTGCATCGTCCAACGGGCCAGTTGTAGCTGCTGAAGTTGTGTCGTCATCCAACGGGCCAGTTGTAGCTGCTGAAGTTGCGTCGTCCAACGGGCCAGTTGTAGCTGCTGAAGTTGCGTCGTCATCCAACGGGCCAGTTGTAGCTGCTGAAGTTGAGTCGTCATCCAACGGGCCAGTTGTAGCTGCTGAAGTTGAGTCGTCATCCAACGGGCCAGTTGTAGCTGCTGAAGTTGCATCGTCCAACGGGCCAGTTGTAGCTGCTGAAGTTGAGTCGTCATCCAACGGGCCAGTTGTAGCTGCTGAAGTTGCGTCGTCATCCAACGGGCCAGTTGTAGCTGCTGAAGTTGCGTCGTCCAACGGGCCAGTTGTAGCTGCTGAAGTTGCGTCGTCATCCAACGGGCCAGTTGTAGCTGCTGAAGTTGCGTCATCGGACAGACCCGTTGTGGTGACTTCGGACGACCCAGTTGCAGCATTGTAGGACTGGCCATTCCCGCTGTCTCCCTTAATGATCCATTATTCTGTCACGCTGGTATGAAGAGATTCGGGAGACAGGCGCAGGAATGCGTATTTTTTATTATTTATTAAGCCCAAATTATGGCGTGCCGTGTAAAGGCACAGGGACGAAGACCAAACAAACACGTAACAAAACACAGGGTAGAAACCCAAAACAAAAGAGCGTGTACCTCGAATAAATAACACACGCGCACAATGATTAACACATGGGACGAGACCCGGAATCATCTGCGCAATCCACAATGGCAAGAAAGCCAAAACACAGGGCACAGGTACTCACATGCACCAACGGACATTGTAACAATAATCGACCACCCAATGGATACCAAAGGGCACACTTATACAAGTACTAATCAGTGGGAATAGGGGACAGGTGTGCGTAATGAAAGTTCCGGAGGGATCCGTGACAGAATACAACAGGTGTAGACCTTACCGTGAAATGCTTACTTACAAGCCCTTAACCAACAATGCAGTTTTAAGAAAATAAAGTTCCGAAAATATTTACTAAATAAACTGAAGTAAAAAATATTTTAAAATAACACAATCAAATAAAATAAGAATAATAAGGCTATATACAGTGGGTAGCAGTACATATAGGTAGGGGTAAAGTGACTATGCATAGATAATCATATATACATATATAGATACTCATCCTTGACCGCTGGCTACGTCCCTTCCGTCTTCAAGAGAGCGAGAGTTGCACCCCTTCTGAAAAAACCTACACTCGATCCCTCCGATGTCAACAACTACAGACCAGTATCCCTTCTTTCTTTTCTCTCCAAAACTCTTGAACGTGCCGTCCTTGGCCAGCTCTCCTGCTATCTCTCTCAGAATGACCTTCTTGATCCTAATCAGTCAGGTTTCAAGACTGGGCATTCAACTGAGACTGCTCTTCTCTGTGTCACGGAGGCTCTCCGCACTGCTAAAGCTAACTCTCTCTCCTCTGCTCTCATCCTTCTAGACCTATCTGCTGCCTTTGATACTGTGAACCATCAGATCCTCCTCTCCACCCTCTCCGAGTTGGGCATCTCCGGCGCGGCCCACGCTTGGATTGCGTCCTACCTGACAGGTCGCTCCTACCAGGTGGCGTGGCGAGAATCTGTCTCCGCACCATGCGCTCTCACCACTGGTGTCCCCCAGGGCTCTGTTCTAGGCCCTCTCCTATTCTCGCTATACACCAAGTCACTTGGCTCTGTCATATCTTCACATGGTCTCTCCTATCATTGCTATGCAGACGACACACAATTAATCTTCTCCTTTCCCCCTTCTGATAACCAGGCGGCGAATCGCATCTCTGCATGTCTGTCAGACATATCAGTGTGGATGACAGATCACCAGCTCAAGCTAAACCTCGGCAAGACGGAGCTGCTCTTCCTCCCGGGGAAGGACTGCCCGTTCCATGATCTCGCCATCACGGTTGACAACTCCCTTGTGTCCTCCTCCCAGAGTGCTAAGAACCTTGGCGTGATCCTGGACAACACCCTGTCGTTCTCCACTAACATCAAGGCGGTGACCCGATCCTGTAGGTTCATGCTCTACAACATTCGCAGAGTACGACCCTGCCTCACACAGGAAGCGGCGCAGGTCCTAATCCAGGCACTTGTCATCTCCCGTCTGGATTACTGCAACTCGCTGTTGGCTGGGCTCCCTGCCTGTGCCATTAAACCCCTACAACTCATCCAGAACGCCGCAGCCCGTCTGGTGTTCAACCTTCCCAAGTTCTCTCACGTCACCCCGCTCCTCCGCTTTCTCCACTGGCTTCCAGTTGAAGCTCGCATCCGCTACAAGACCATGGTGATTGCCTACGGAGCTGTGAAGGGAACGGCACCTCCATACCTTCAGGCTCTGATCAGGCCCTACACCCAAACAAGGGCACTGCGTTCATCCACCTCTGGCCTGCTGGCCCCCCTACCTCTGAGGAAGCACAGTTCCCGCTCAGCCCAGTCAAAACTGTTCGCTGCTCTGGCACCCCAATGGTGGAACAAGCTCCCTCACGACGCCAGGACAGCGGAGTCAGTCACCACCTTCCGGAGACACCTGAAACCCCACCTCTTTAAGGAATACCTAGGATAGGATAAAGTAATCCTTCTAACCCCCCCCCCCCCCCTTAAAAGATTTAGATGCACTATTGTAAAGTGGTTGTTCCACTGGATATCATAAGGTGAATGCACCAATTTGTAAGTCGCTCTGGATAAGAGCGTCTGCTAAATGACTTAAATGTAAAATGTATAATAAACAGCGAGTAGCAGCAGTGTCTGATGGTCGGATGCCGAGCAGTTGCCATACCAGGTGGTGATGCAGCCGGTCAGGATGCTCTCGATGGCGCAGCTGTTTAACTTTTTGAGGATCTGGTGATCCCATGCCAAATCTTTTCAGACTCCTGAGTGGAAAAAGGTGTTGCCGTGTCCTCTTCACGACTTTCTTGGTGTGTTTGGACCATGATAGTTTGTTGGTGAAGTGGACAACAAGGAACCTGAAACTCTCGATCTGCTCCACTACAGCCCCATCGTCATGGAATGTGCAAATGAACTTACAGAGATGACTGCAACCAACCACAGCACACACAAATCACACAGGTACAGGGAGGCAGGACAGACAGCTGACTGTCAAACCAGCAGGATTTCCCTGTCATCGCTCACTTTGTGACTATCAGGCGCCTGTCTTATCAATAGATCGCTACAGGATGCATATTGTTCATTCTAGCGGGAGAGGGCTCGACTGACTTTTCTGACTAGCGAATTTATACTTTTAAATGAAAAGTAGCAGTTCATTTTTTAAGTGGAAAAAGTAGCTGGCTGAAAAAAACCACTGCATTCATACTCACTCAGTCGATTCGATTTTGGGGGCATTGAGTTGGGGCATGGATATGTACTGTACTGTATAAAATGTTTTTGCAAAAACATTGAAATGTAACAGATCTCATGAGACTGGGTTTTGTCCGGACTTAGAAATTATAACAGTGGGATAGGGTTAACTTAAAGAAGCATTGGGGCCTTCCCTCTCGTCTTGTCTCCAGGCTTAAAAATCCTTCTTTAACCTGTCTCCTCCCCTTCATCTACGCTGATTGAAGTGGATTTAACAAGTGACATCAATAAGGAATCATCGCTTTCACCTGGATTCACTTGGCCAGTCTATGTCATGGAAAGAGCAGGTGTTCTTAATGTTTTGTACACCCAGTGTATTCCCACAAGGTGCAAATGTTTTTATTTTATTGATCAGGTCACGCTAGACCAGAGTGACTAGACCAAGTCCCAGTGCAGAGCTGAATAACGACCTGGGAGCTAGTGCTCTGCGGTGCAAGTGAGAGCTGGTTAAGCAAGGAAGGATTTCTGTCTCACAGCCCAGAGGTGCCCTCAGCTTGTTGGCAGGAACACGAAAATGACTGTCAAGTCATTCAAACCTAGTGAGAACAGAATGTCTCAGAATGCAGGTCGACCTGCTGCCAAGGGTACATTATAAACCCTACAGTACCTACTGTACTTATTATCTAAAAATACATCTGCGGTCCAAAATCATGTCTCTCTCTCTCACACACTCACTCTGTTAGATCTGTACTTCAAGTACTATGATTTTGGAATGTTGTTAAGCAACAATGACATGTATGTACATAGTCTCACGCCATGTTTTGTCTGTTCTTTGGACAGTGTCAAAGAGGGATGTCTAGCGACGATTTTGTTTCATAAAACAAAGTTTCACAAACAATAATTGATAAATGAAGGCAACTTGGCCATTAAAAAGTAAATGCTGTCAGGAGCATTTTCAGCCACCTGGTCTAAACAATAGTGCTCCTTCATTCCCCTGCAGGTGGAAGTCATAGATTAACCAATCTACCTTTTGTGAGCCACGTTGTAATGTTGACCCAAGGAAACACCGTACTTCTGGATTATGTATTACTGACTGGTTGTCAAAGCAAAACTTGACTGTGGGATCAAATGTTTACGGTCAGAACAGGAACTGAATTGAGCATTCTACAATATTCAATCCTAAATACAAGTATTTCTACCCTTATATTTTTTGTCCCCGGGCTTCCTCAGTGAAGTAGGCTTGTTGTAAGATGTTTGTTTGTCTCCCCTCACACAAGCATAAACAACACCTCCTGCAAGCGACCTTACTACCAGTTATTGATTTAGCGTTTACCGCCACTCTTTGCATAGTGACTCACGTTAAGTCAGTGATTAATTAAACAAGGCTTACAAACCAACACCGTGTCACTTCGCAGCTCAGCATTCAACTCAAATGGGAGAGCAAATGTCCCGAGGCCATTTAAACCAAATCCATCCCTAATCCTGGATGTTATCTATTGTTTGATTATCTGTTAAATTCTCATCTAGCACTAGAGGGGTTGTCAAGGATACAGGGGCCCCCTGCAGTGGTGGAAAAAGTACTCAAATATACTTAAGTATCAAAAGTAAAAGTATAAATCATTTCAAATTCCTTATTATAAGCAAACCAGACGGCATGATTTCTTGTTTTTTAATTTTACAAATAGTCAGGGGCACACTCCAACATCTTTACAAACCAGATCAGAGGAAGTAGGGAGGACCAGGGATAATCTCTTGATAAGTGTGTGAATTTGACCATTTCACTGTCCTGCTAAGCATTCAAAATGTAACAAGTACTTTTGGGTGTCAGAGAAAATGTATGGAGTTAAAATTGCATTTGTTTCTTTAGGAATGTAGCGGAGTAAAAGTTGTTAAAAATATGAATAGTAAAGTAAAGTACAGATACCCCCAAAAACTACTTAAGTAGTACTTTACACCACTGGCCCCCTGTTCACCCTGTGTATAATGTGTTTGTAATAGCGAGATCAACCAAGAGGGGTATGGCAGTCTACGAGGTATCACACTGATGCCCCGACTGTGTGTTTATTTGTGCGCGTGTGTATGTGTCACTGCCTGTGCGTGTGTGTGTCAGAGAGAGAGAGCGAGTGAGAGAGAGAGAGAGAGGGAGACTTCTACAGTATCAAAAGATGTGTCATAGGAGAAAGCTCAGTACATGGCTACGGAAACAGCCTCCCTCTGTCTGTGTCCTTACAGTGAACGTTCTTGGTCTTTCGTCATGGTCATTTCCAAATTAAGAGCTCTGGCAGTTTAGTGAAAGTCATGGCACTTATTCATATCCGTTAATAATAATTCTCTATATAGAAACACTTAGAAATGTTTTTTTCCAAATAGAGCAAATCGGAGTGCCTTTAGTCATTCTATATCATTCCATTTCCCATTTGTCAGATAGCCCAGTTGCTGGAAGGTGCACTGTTTCGCACATAGAACTAGTCCAAACTTACAACAGTGTTATTTGTATTTGTATTTATTAGGGATCCCCATTAGTTCCTGCCAAGGCAGCAGCTACTCTTCCTGGGGTCCAAACACACCAAAGCACCCACATTACATACAAAACAACAGATAAAACAGTGAACTATGTTTGTACTGAGTGAGATAAAGATAAAACAGTACATCATATAACATCTCTACACCACCACATGTCCACAACACAAAATGTTCAATACCACCATACAACAATATCACAATGTGTGCGTATGCATGTGTCTGTACCTTTGTGTGTGTCTCTTCACAGTCCCTGTTGTTCTATAAGCTGTATTTTTACCTGCTTTTTAAATGTGATTCTACTGCTTGCATCAGTTACCTGATTTGGAATAGAGTTCCATGTGGTCATGGCTCTATGTAGTACTGTGCGCCTCCCATAGTCTGTTCTGGACTTGGGGACTGTGAAGAGACCTCTGGTGGCATGTCTTGTGGGCTATGTATGGGTGTTTGAGCTGTGTGCTAGTATTTTAAACAGACAGCTCGATACATTCAGCTTGTCAACAGCTCTTACAAAAACAAGTAATTATGAAGTCAATCTCTCTTCCACTTTGAGCCATGAGAGATTGACATGCATGTCATTAATGTTAGCTCTCCGTGTACTTTTAAGTGATGTTATAGTGATGGGCCGTCCTCTACCTCTGACTACACTGGGGTCACAAGGCCATGATCCCACCAGGATGACCCCACCAGGAAGTAAGTGTGAGAGAGTGACTGCCGAGAATCACTTTTGATCAGAAGGTCTGACCACTGACTTTTTAGCCTGTGTGTCATGGCCAAGCTCAGCCAAAGGGAGAGGAGGTGACCTGCAGTTCAATGGTCACGTAAGAGGGATTTTTATTTATGATGATGTTTTGCATTATCGTTCATTAAAGCTAACTTCCTTCCATATGTGAACAGCTCACTAGTATTACTCATTATGTAGAGTAGTCCACAGAGCACATGGCATGGCCACAGATTCCACAACGCATGAAGCACACCCATACGGATCATTATTTTAGATCAGCAATTAAATAAGAATGTATGGTGTCCAACAAAAGGTGGGTCAACGTAAAAAAAATCTTGATCAACATAAAGATCTTTATAATGGACTGTAATAGGTGTGTGTGGGATCTGTGTAGCATCACTGACACACCTATACACAGAGGTAGTGTATGAGAGTGGGAGGGCCAAGCCTTCATGGGTACGTGGCCTGTGGCCCGTCATGTTTTCCTCTGTCGCAATGTGTGACAAAAGTGCACGTAGGAGGAGGAGTGTTCATGTTGTGAAATGGAACGACAACTCTGTTTTTATGACTTGTAATTATTCTGAACTGTTCCACCTTTCATTGTATAGACACATAGATTACATTGCACATTAGCATGACTAAGACAAAAAAAATGATGAAATGCACTTGCCATAAACATACACTGAGCAAAAATAAAAATGCAACATGTAAAGTGTTGGTGCAATGTTTCATGAGCTGAAATAAAAGTTTGAAGAAATTTTCCATACGCACAAAAAGCTTATTTCGCTAAAATTTTGTGCATAAATTTGTTTACATCCCTGTTAGTGACCATTTCTCCTTTGCCAAGATAATCCATCCAACAGCATGATCATTACACAGGTGCACCTTGTGCTGGGGACAATATAAGGTCACTCTAAAATGTGCTGTTTTGTCACACAACACAATTCCACAGATGTCTTAAGTTTTTAGGGAGAGTGCAATGGGCATGCTGACTGCAGGAATGTTGCCAGAGAATTTAATGTTCATTTCTCTACCATAAGCCGCCTCCAAAGTCGTTTTAGAGAATTTGGCAGTGCGTCCAACCAGCCTCACAACAGCAGACCACGTGTAACCACGCCAGCCAAGGACCTCCACATCCGGATTCTTCACCTGCGGGATCGTCTGAGACCAGCCACCTGATCAGCTGATGAAACTGTAGGTTAGCACAACCAAAACTGTCTTAGGGATGCGCATCTGCGTGCTTGTTGTCCTCACCAGGGTCTTGACCTGAATGCTCACATTCAATGGCCACTGGCACGCTAGAGAAGTGTGCTCTTCAAGGATGAATCCTGTGTCGACACCCGGTTTCAACTGTACCGGGCAGATGGCAGACAGCGGTGTATAGCGTCGTGTGGGCGAGCAGTTTGCTGATGTCAATGTTGTGAACAGAGTGCCCCATGGTGGCGGTGGGGTTAATGTATGGAAAGGCATAAACTACGGACAACGAACACATTTGCATTTTATCGATGGCAATTTGAATGCACAGAGATACTGTGACAAGATCCTGAGGCCCATTGTCGTGCCATTCATCCGCCGCCATCACCTCATGTTTCAGCATGATAATGCACGGCCCCATAACACAAGGATCTGTACACAATTCCTGGAAGCTGAAAACGTCCCAGTTGTTCCATGGCCTGCATACTCACCAGACATGTCACCCATTGAGCATGCTTGGGATGCTCTGGATCGACGTGTACGTCAGCGTGTTCCAGTTCCCGCCAATATCCAGCAACTTCGCACAGCCATTGAAGAGGAGTGGGTACAACCTTCCACAGGCCATAATCAACAGCCTGATCAACTCTATGTGAAGGAGAAGTGTCGCGCTGCATGAGGCAAATGGTGGTCACACCAGATACTGACTGGTGTTCTGATCCATGCCCATACGTTTTTTTTAAGCTATCTGTGACCAACAGATACATATCTATATTCACAGTTATGTGAAATCCATAGATTAGAGCCTAATTTATTTATTTCAATTGACTGATTTACTTATATGAACTGTAACTCTGTAAAATCTTTGAAATTGTTGCGTGTTGCATTTATATTTTTGTTCAGTGTATTTTAACATTCATTGTATAGAACTGTTCTGTAACGAATAAAGCATGGATAGATTACTTTGCACATTTTCTTCTGGGTAAACATCAAAATACGACTTAGTGCTTTTTGTCAGTTTAGAGACACAAGCAGAAGAGCAGCGTGGAGATGTCACTATATTCAACATCTGGAGCCCCCCCCCTTATCTCATCTTCTTGGTTTTCTTCATGAAGAACAATCTTTTTGTGTGTGCTATTTGTACATGTCATTATGTGGGATGTGTCGTCTATTTTTACTCCCCCTATTTGACCAGAAAAACGGATTTTTCCTCCTCTTGGTGCTTATGAACTTTCATCTCTTGCACAAGCCTACCCTCTTATTTGAAAGAAATAATCTGTAAATTGCCTGCTGGTTTGTGCCTAATCATAACAACTCAAAGTAAATAGGTCACAATGAGTGAGTGCCCATCTTCTATTCCCCCCCCCCCCCTTCAAATGAGAAGCACACGTGTCTATGGGTTTATTTTTACTTCCCTTAAAGCAGTTGCGGCACTAAACCACTTCATGGCTGTTATGGAAAGTAGTCTTTGGTGGAGAGGGGACCAAATTATGGAGGTAGGCAGTGCACATGTCACACTGGTGGTTAGCCTGCAGCCTCAGAGGGAACTCTAGAGAAGCAGATGGAGAGAAGGGAGGACTGATTAGGAAGGACACACAGATGTTTATGGGTAGTGTAGTGTACATGTAGCGTGAGCTCCAGAATTGAGTGATAGGGGGGAAGACAATAAATACTTAACAGCATTTTGAGTAGCCAAAGGCACTTTTGGTCTTAGATTTGCATATACTGTATTTGAGTGTGTGTCAGCACAAAATCCCTGATCATAGGTGTTTAAGCAAATGGCTGTGTTTAAGGCTGACACTTATGCTTAGTTGCCGTGTCTCGACGTTCTCTCGGGAAGAAAAGGTTAATTAAACAGGAAATTCAAGGTAACTATTGACTGAAGCCCCCTTTGAACGCTGTCAGGACAGCTCCAGACTTGAGTGTGTCTGGGGGGAGACAATGAGTGGGCAAAGCCCCCTGTCAACGGGGGACTCTGATCTCAAACACATGTCTTGCCTCTCCAAAACACCTAAGCCTAACAAAAATCAACATGCTTTTTTAGGGGACTGCTGCTGGCTCGCATGATCTTTCCAAGCACTGATGTTATTTGTTTATTTGGATCCCCATGAGCTTCCTGGGATCAACAAGAAACACAAAACATGACAAGTAACAAAACACTGATACACTGATAGACAAGGACAGTCACAGAAATGTAAAATACAATGATATACAAACAATACAACTACAAAATAATAAAAAAAATACAACTATAAAACAATGTGTGCGTGTTCTGTCAAAGTTCAACTCTGGTCTGTTTGCTGGGGTCAAAGGTAAATACTTGAGTCACTACAAATGTGCTCTAGCTTCAGACACAATCAGTGGTTGTTGCCGTGTAATTGCTAATGCAGCAACTGTTTATGTTTGTATTGAATTTCCATTTCATAGCTGAATTAGTCACATAAGCGTGATGCTTATTTAACAATGAATGATTCATTGTTAACTGTCACATTGGGGTATTGGTTTTGTCTCCCAGTAGAAATGTATGATCATCATGTGCCTGCTTTTTATAAGAATTCCTTATGAGTGCCACTAACAAGCAATGACAAAGATAGTACAGTATGTCCTTTTACTGTCATTCTTTATTCTAAAGTACAACTTTGAGTTTTTAAATGCTTCAGTGCTCTTTGTCAAATACTGTCCATACGGAACTTTCACTCACTTTTAGACACTGTGTGAAACGGTGAGAATGTTTGACATAATGACGCCTACAGTCTATGGAGAGGCACATAGCTTGCATGTCAACCTCAAGCAGGAAGTCGTGCCATCAGAAGTTATAGCACCACTAGAACTTGGACGCCGCTCATTGTGGATCTCGGCCAAACCTACTGTGTGTGTGTGTGGGCGCCCGTGTGCGTGTTTGTGTAAGTGTATGTGTATGTGTATGCAGCACACCCTTGATCAGGCCCAAATGAGAACTTCTAGAACTCTGAGCGGATGACGCATTCTTTATTATTCCCCGTTACCGTGGCAGCGTGCAAACCGGTGTGTGTACCTTTTGCATTGTGCAATCACCTGAGCGTCAGTGTACCTCCGAGATACATATTACTCAAGCGCCAGATTTTCCAAAATAGTGCGACCGCAGCACAAAACACAAACCGCCGACATGCCAAAGCATTGTCTGTCTGCCCGGGGCCATCACATTACAGACACAGCACTAAGGAAATCCGGAACTATACACTGTATCCATTTCAAAGGATCCAAGCCAACTTTGTATCTGCTTTACATTAGATAAAGTTCAGAGAAATACCTGAGTTGACTGTACTCTGTTGAGTCCAATGGAATGCTTAGAGAATACTACAAATCTCTCCTGATGGAGAGATTTGTAGTATCTATCATTGTACATTTTGCTCTCTCATGCACAAACATGATGAAATCATAAACCAGGGGGCCTAAAAAGACTCATCATTTACTAGGGAGTTTTTTTTATACTCCAGATGCATATCTACACTACACGGTAATCAAAGAAACAATAAGAGTGAATCAGGTACATTTGAGCTCTCCCCCTCCTTTCTCAGTACAGCCCCGTCTCTAGTCTGTGCTTCATCTCAATGTCCTCCAGCCTTCCTCAGTCTGTCAGGTAGCATGTCTGTGTGTGTGGAAGTCTGATCACAACCTGTGATTCTCTGTCAGTCAGTCAGATACAGCCAGTGTGGCGGCGATACCATAGACATTGGTGCCTTTAACTCCCCCCCTCCCCCTTCCATTTACCCTTGGCCTACTACCCCCTCCATGTGGGGAAATACTGTCTGCTGACGTCACGCCCCGAGCTCACTCATTCACACGCAAGGGCTTCCCTGCAAGAATGAGGGTTGCTAGGCGACGAGGCGCCAGACCGTAACAAACACAGAGCTTTGGAGGGGTGCAGCGTACCTGTCACTGTGGGGGCGCAGGTCGAATCCCACGTAATCCGATAGCGGTTTACCTAGCTGCTCCTAATTGGCTCATATCAAAGCCATGGACTTTGGAATGCCAACAGACTTTTATATGACTCAAGTTCACTCATCTTCGACCCATTATAATGTCATCTCTTTTATGATATGTGTGATTGTTAGGTTGAAGTGAGTTTAAACAGGAAGGTAAATATCGCTGTATTCCTTGAAGAAGGTAAAGAAGTGTTTGAACACAACAATTTAGCAAGTTCCATAAGAGTAACTTCCTTCCTTGAATCCTGTGTGCACAATTGTGAAAGGATTTTTTAAAAGATTACAATCATACTGTAATCAAAAGTGTTGAGAAATCGTAGTGAAAGTTAAACAAATGTATTAAATTTGAGACTTTATACAAACTTGATTTTCTCTCAACTGGACACAATTCAGAGGAATGTCAGTGATATAAGCCACCTGTTCTTGGAAATGGTTGGAAGTGTGTAGGAGGGATTCAGCCTGTGTGTGTTGTGCTTGTGTTGTGCTTGTGTTGTGCTTGTGTTGTGCTTGTGTTGTGCTTGTGTTGTGCTTGTGTTGTGCTTGTGTTGTGCTTGTGTTGTGCTTGTGTTGTGCTTGTGTTGTGCTTGTGTTGTGCTTGTGTCCTCTGTCTGTTTTATGTCTCTCTGTTGTACTCACAGGGGCTGATAGCGTATGTGTGTGTATTTCGGTGTCAGAAAACCAATACGACCATCATCTAACCGTTGCTTTATCTCCTGAGCCTGTCCACTAAGTAGATGTGTCTTTTCAGAAACAGTCATATTTTTTATTACACTAACAACAGGCGGTAGGGCATAAATCCCATTATCCAACAGGCTTTGCATTGATTGGACTAAAGCTGCATTAATTTCCTCATTAGCACCTGAGCTAGGTAGCAGGGCTTAGTGCCAGTTTGCTCTGCAGTGATTGATTTGGTCCTAAATGAAATTCCCTCCTGAGTCTATTGGACAGCTGAGGAGGGATTGATTGTTAATGGCTCAACAAGCAGAAAGGACCATTGTCAGGTTTCACAGGCCATTGACAGAAGAAGTATGATGGAATCGCATGAGAACACAGGTAAACATACCATTAGCCAAGGCCTAGGTCTGGTTAGCCTGCGTGTGGGCATTAATGCTGTGTTGCAATCAAGAGCTCTTGCTTAAAAGTCTCTCTATCTCTCATAATACACTTTCTGTGGAAGCGGGGAAAAAAACGGAATTGTTTTCAAAGGGTATTAACTAGAAAGGGGCTGATATGGACAAAAATTCATATCGCGATGAATTGCCTGAATTGATGCGATAACGATAAATCCGGTGTATGTGACAATAAATAATAATAATCATTTAACAATACGTTGATATGCACAATTTGTATTAGTATTATCCTTTAAACTACTACCACGAGTTTGATGTTTGTAGACATCAATTGTCCCATTAACAATCACCCATATTGGTGAACTTATTTCATTTCAAACTTCTATTTTCATTTCACATTTCTCTAGTATAGGCTACTTATCGTAATGAATGACGTTAGCAAAATGCCTGTGATGAGTGATCGGTATGGTCGGTGTCGATAATTATCGTCCCAGCTCTAGTATCAACTTAAGTCTTCAGAGGGCCAGGTGGATGTGCTGTTTTTAACCACATCACACGTTGTAACCAGCTGACGCAACAAGTCATGTGTAGTTTATGCAGCATCTATAAAGTGTTGTTCAGTGCAAAATCAGGACAGGATGAGGTCACAACCTGCGATCGACCTCTCACTGAAACTGTAGAGCTCATTTTAGGAATGCTCCCTGTTTCAAGTGGTTGTCCTCAATTTTACCGCAAAACCTCAAACATTCAGTTTGTAATTGAGTGCATTTTGTGTATTCCAACAAAGAGTCTTGTACAGTTCAGGACTCATTCATATCAATCCATTAAGAATTGTAAATGACTCAACTAGCTGAATCGTTTTTTATGTGAATGTTTTGTGTTGTTTTGTTGCTTTGTTACAGGAGATCCGAGAAAGGGAGAGAGAGGTGTGATGGAGTGAGTGGATGACAGCGCCGCCAATCTCTCCTTCAGCAGTACTGCAGTTCAACTTAAGCTAAAAATTCTATCCTAGTGTGACCAGAAAAGCCAGACATGAACAGTGTCCAGTCAGACATCAGTACCTTCATCTATCTGTTTAAACCTACCTCAAATCTCTCTCCGACAGATTTTTATCTCAGACGATTTCATTATTCTGAATACAACGAATTCCACAAAAGCACCTGAAAATGTTTTTTAGGCTCAGGAACAGTTATTTCAAATTTCACGTAAACATGTTTACGTTTATAGAGGGAGGTTTTTCCTTCCTATGGCTAACAATAAAGTTAAATTGAAAGACGGATATCATACAATCGTATCACTGTCTAGATAGATCTCAATCTGCTGTCTCTTACCAAGCATAGTAATATGTGATCATTCATGTGCTATTTATTTTGCGTTCTCTAGTTCCTAGATCCAGAGGAGAGGTGTCAGCCATCGCCGTTAGTACCCTTCCCTCTCATCTCTAGCCTCAGCATGGGTTCCCACATCCTGATTTCACACATTTGATGTGTTCTATAGTTCCTCTTGTGTGTATAGATTAGCAACGCCCAAATATCACTCAAAATGATACTAACTGTGCAGTTTCAGTCCCCCGCTCCTTCCATATCTCATAACCATCAACGTCACTACAGCATTCTCAGATTAGTGTTCAGGCTGCACCGATTGTCTGTTTGAACCATTGCTGTGACATGAGTAGTTCAGATGTGATGTCAGTAGTTGCGTGCCAGGAAGTTATTCCACATAGATAAGGACATAAAGGCATGGTTGTAGCCAGAGGTGATTATAGCCAGAGGTTATTGTAGCCAGAGGTCTAGTGAGTGAGTCACAGTGACTGGCTGTATTTGGTAAATTGGTGTGGTCACTTCTCTCTCCTTCTCAATGGACCTGTCTGTCTTTCACAGTCTGATCTGGTACATTAAGCCAGATCCCAGCTACTATTAGGATCCCTGGCAGTTGCACAAGAGCAGCTAGAACGTAAACAGAACCATAGTAAAGGGTCAACTATTAAGCTTTTTAAATGCACTATGGCTGATCCTAGTTCAGCTGCTGCACTCTGCTAACTGTGACCCAAGTCAAAGCCACCCACACAGAGCGGAGGCTCAACACCAAGATTAGGGCCACAGGCTAAGAATACAAAGACACTAACTCCCGGAGGGTTTTACCTTCAGATAAGACTGTTCAAAACTGTGATGTATTTTGAATGGGACCCAAAACAATCTGCGACATTTGTTTCTAAACCCGATAACCACCTGGAGCTATTTGGAGACATAATGATAAGGTCAAATACATAAATACATTGAAGGGCATTTTAATAAATCATTATATGAGTCAAAGGGGATGGCTGGCATATTGAAGAAGAAAAAAAGTGGCAGGAAAAATGGCCAGGAAGACCAGTCATATCCCAAAATGGCCACAAAGAGGTATAATGCAACATGGTGCGATTAATTTACGCTTGAGTGTTTTTTAAAAAGAGCCCAGCAAGTGAGAACTTGTGCCTGTGCATTCTCCTCCTTGCTCATATATAATTCCACATTTACATGGCACATACAGTGGAATGGAAACCAGATGGATGTCTGAATGTCTTTTATTGACCTTTGTATCCCTCCTTTTTTCATTATATTACAGTTTCTGTAAAGCTCTCTCCCCTAACGTATCAAGGCCTAGTCTTTCCTTCCTAGTTTATGGAGCATTTGCCTTGCCTGTTGATCTGAGCATAAACACACTCTTCCATCACTCCGTCTGAAAGACACATTCATTGGATTAATGTCTTTCTCTTTCTCTCTCTCTCTCTCTCTCTGTCATTATTTCCGTGTGTACAGTACATCTCCCCCTTTCTCGCTCTCTTTCTGTTCTGTTGCAGCATAATGGATCGACATGGGTTCTAAGCAGTTGACTTACTATCACATCATTCAACAAAGTCTCATGAGGAGCCAACTGTACTGAGCACCCTGGTGAAGGCTTTAACGCAGCACCATGTGCATTACTGTTTAACAATAAAGAAACACCGTCCATTGAACCTCCGTTTTCAAGTTTCCTTTGCAGATCCAGTTAGCCTACATACCACAGGTACCTGGCATACTGGAGGGTGTTGGAGAGCTGCTGAGATGAGATGATAGCACAGCTGCCTGGCGATGTGTCCGTCTGAGCTACACAGGTGATCCGTCTTCCTTTCGCTCTGTCTGACTGGCAGGTTAAAGGCTGGATTCAATCCGTATCGCCGAAGTATAGCGGGAGATCTGTGTTACAGTGCATTTCCACATACAACGATGGGGGCGAGGAAACAACGGAGCCCCTTTCGATTTGAATGAAATGGGCGGAGGTACCATTGGGCGATGAGCGTATGGCAAGGGAGCAGACTAAAGTTGGGGAAAGCTGAACTTTATGCAAATACTGCCCAATATCGCAACGCTATTGAACGATCGAAGCTCACCGTAGCTTCCAGACCCTACTGGATTGGCTGTTGATACCTAGCACTACCTAGTCTGCTTGCTAACACTCACATGAGGGCAAAGCTAGCATGGCTATCCAAATTATTGTGTTATGTGGAAATCCCTCATATAGTTTGATTGAAATTTAAAGGCAAAGTTCTCGCGTTCATGGGAAACGCTGCATATGTTGGCTCAATCGGAAATTACCTTTATATTTTAACGCTGATCTTCCGCGATACTTCCGCGATATGGATGGAAAACAGTCTAAACATTTTGAAGGGTTGAGCATTATCTAGCCTGAAACCCAGCCTGATACTTTGATAAAAGTCAAAGTAACTTTGTTCTGATACTTAAATGTGTGTTAACGAGTAGCATGTAAAAAGGACTAGCAATTTCAGCTATTAAAAACATGTTTTACAATTTATGTGTTGTACAATGCAACCATATGGTACTCAATGGGTTGTATTTGTCTATTCAAAATAGTCATAAACCCATAACTGTCACAAAATAAGTCGTACTCTTCGGCGAAAATGTCAGACAGGAGAGAGAAGGACCAAGGCGCAGCGGAAGTGTGGACACTCATTCTTTTAATTGGTAAATGAAAAAAAGCATCCACAGGGAAAACAAAAACAATGAACGGTACTCACGATTTACAACAGTTTTGCAGGCTATCTAAAACGCAGTGCAAAAACAATTCCCCACAACCCCAAAGACAAACACACACACCTATATAGGACTTCCAATCAAAGGCAACTATACACACCTGCCTTCAATTGGAAGTCCCAATCATCAACCCAACATTTAACAAACACAAACCCCCTGCCACATCCTGACCAAGACTAAGCAAAACGCCCTCTGCTGGTCAGGACGTGACAATAACAAGAACCTATTGTTTGAAAAGATGCTGACATGGAGCACTAACCTACAGTACCAGTCAAAAGTTTGAACACACCTACTCATTCCAGGGTTTTTCTTTATTTGTACTATTTTCTACATTGTAGAATAAAGGGAAGCTCAGCAACGAGCTGCCCAGTGACACGAGCCTACCAGACGAGCTAAAATACTTATTTGCTCGCTTCGAGGCAAGTAACACTGAAACATGCATGAGAGCATCAGCTGTTCCGGGCGACTGTGTGATCACGCTCTCCGTAGCCGATGTAAGACCTTTAAACATGTCAACATTCACAAGGCCGCAGGGCTTGACGGATTACCATGATGTGTATTCCGAGCATGTGCTGATCAACTGGCAAGTGTCTTCAGTGACATTTTCAACCTGTCCCTGACTGAGTCTGTAATACCAACATGTTTCAAGCAGACCACCATAGTCCCTGTGCCCAAGAACACTAAGGTAACCTGCCTAAATGACTACCGACCCATAGCACTCACATCTGTAGCCATGAAGCGCTTTGAAAGGCTGGTCATGGCTCACATCAACACCATTATCCCAGAAACCCTAGACCCACTCTAATTTGCATACCACCCCAACAGATCCACAGATGATGCAATCTCTATTGCACTCCACACTGCTCTTTCACACCTGGACAAAAGGAACACCTATGTGAGAGTAGTATTAATTGACTACAGCTCAGCGTTCAACACCATAGTGCCCTCAAAGCTCATCACTAAGCTAAGGACCCTGGGACTAAACACCTCCCTCTGCAACTGGATCCTGGACTTCCTGACGGGCCGCCCCCAGGTGGTAAGGGTAGGCAACAACACATCCGCCACGCTGATCCTCATCACCTCACGGATGCGTGCTCAGTCCCCTCCTGTACTCTTTATTCATTCATGACTGCATCGCCAGGCACAAATCCAACACCATCATCAAGTTTGCTGATGACACAACAGTGGTAGGCCTGATCACCAACAACGATGAGACAGCCTATAGGGAGGAGGTCAGAGACCTGGCTGTGTGGTGCCAGGACAACAACCTTTCCCTCAACGTGATCAAGACAAAGGAGATGATTGTGGACTACAAGAAAAGGAGGACTGAGCACACCCCAACTCTCATCGACGGGGATGTAGTGGAGCAGGTTGAGAGCTTCAAGTTCACCAACAAACTATCATGGTCCAAACACACTAAGACAGTCGTGAAGAGGGCACGACAAAGCCTATTCCCCCTCAGGAGACTGAAAAGATTTGGCATTAGTCCTCAGATCCTTTAAAGGTTCTACAGCTGCACCATCAAGAGCTTCCTGACTGGTTGCATCACTGCCTGGTACAGCAACTGCTCGACCTCCGACCGCAAGGAACTACAGAGGGTAGTGCGGACGCCCCAGTACATCAAGCTTCCTGCCATCCAGGGCCTGTATTCCAGGCGGTGTCAGGGGAAGACCCTAAAAATTGTCAAAGACTCCAGCCACCCTAGTCATAAACTGTTCTCTCTGCTACCACACGGCAAGCGGTACCGGAGCGCCACGTCAAGGTCCAAAAGGCTTCTTAACAGCTTCTACCCCCAAGCCATAAGACTCCTGAACAGCTAATCAAAGGGCTACCCAGAATATTTGCATTGCCCCAACCCCCCTCTTTTACACTGCTGCTACTCTCTCTGTGTATTATCTATGCATAGTCACTTTAACTCTACCTACAGTTGAAGTCATTAAAAGTTGTTTTTCAACCACTCCACAAATGTATTGTTTACAAACTATAGTATTGGCAAGTCGGTTAGGACATCTACTTTGTGCATGATGACACAAGTAATTTTTCCAACAACTGTTTACATTCAAATTATTTCACTTATAATTCACTGCATCACTATTCCAGTGGTTCAGAAGTTTACATACACTAAGTTGACTGTGCCTTTAAACAGCTTGGAAAATTCCAGAAAATGGTGTCATGGCTTTAGAAGCTTCTGATAGGCTAATTGACATCATTTGAGTCAATTGGAGGTATACCTGTGGATGTATTTCAAGGCCTACCTTAAAACGCAGTGCCTCTTTGCTTGACATCATGGGAAAATCAAAAGAAATCAGCCAAGACCTCATAAAAAGAATTGTAGACCTCCACAAGTCTGGTTCATCCTTGTGACAATTTCCAAACGCCTGAAGGTACCACGTTCATCTGTACAAACAATAGTACACAAGTATAAACTCCATGGGACCACGCAGCCATCATACCACTCAGGAAGGAGACGTGTTCTGTCTCCTAGAGATGAACGTACTTTGGTGCAAAAAGTGCAAATCAATCCCAGAACATCAGCAAAGGACCTTGTGAAGATGCTGGAGGAAACAGGTACAAAAGTATCTAGATGCACAGTAAAACAAGTCCTATATCGACATAACCTGAAAGGCCGCTCAGCAAGGAAGAAGCCACTGCTCCAAAACCGCCATAAAAAAGCCAAACTACGGTTTGCAACTGCACATGGGGACAAAGATCGTACTTTTTGGAGAAATGTCCTTTGGTCTGATGAATCAAAAATAGAACTGTTTGGCCATAAATACCATTGTTATGTTTGGAGGAAAAAAGTGGAGGCTTGCAAGCCGAAGAACACCATCCCAACCGTGAAGCACGGAGGTAGCAGCATCATGTTGTAGGGGTGCTTTGCTGCCGGAGGAACTGGTGCACTTCACAAAATAGATGGCATCATGAGGTAGGAAAATGATGTGGAAATATTGATGCAACATCTCAAGACATCAGTCAGGAAGTTAAAGCTTGGTGGCAAATGGGTCATCCAATGGACAATGACCGCAAGCATACTTCCAATGTTGTGGCAAAATGGCTTAAGGACAACAAAGTCAAGGTACTGGAATGGCCATCACAATGCCCTGACCTCAATCCTATAGAACATTTGTTGGCAGAACTGAAAAAGCATGTGCGAGCAAGGAGGCCTACAATCCTGATTCAGTTACACCAGCTCAGTCAGAAGGAATGGGCCAAAATTCACCCAACTTATTGTGGGAAGCATGTGCAAGGCTACCCGAAACGTTTGACCCAGGTTAAGCAATTTAAAGGCAATGCTACCAAATTCTAATTGAGTGTATGTAAACTTCTGACCCACTGGGAATGTGATGAAAGAAATACAAGCTGAAATAAATAATTCTCTCTACTATTATTCTGACATTTCATATTCTTAAAATAAAGTGGTGATCCTAACTGACCTAAGACAGGGCATTTTTACTAGGACTAAACGTCAGGAATTGTGGAAAAACTGAGTTTAAATGTATTTGGCTAAGGTGTATGTAAACTTCCGACTTCAACTGTACATGTACATATTACCTCAATCACCTCGACTTACTCTGTACCGGTACCCTCTGTATATAACCTCGCTATTGTTATTTTACTGCTGCTGTTTAATTATTTGTTACCTTCATTTTCAATTTTTTACTTATGTATATCTATAATTATCTATACTTTTCTTAAATATGCATTGTAGGTTAAGGGCTTGTAAGCATTTCACTGTAAGGTCTACACCTGTTGTATTCGGTGCATGTGATGAATACATTTTGATTTGATTTGGATTTGATTTTAAAAGTGAAGACATCAAAACTCTGAAATAACACATATGGAATCATGTAGTAACCAAAAAAGTGTTAAACAAATCTAAATATATTTTATATTTGAGATTCTTAAAAGTAGCCACCTTTTGCCTTGATGACAGCTTTGCACACTCTTGGCATTCTCTCAACCAGCTTCATGAGGTAGTCACCTGGAATGCATTTCAATTAACAGGTGTGCCTTGTTAAAAGTTAACTTGTGGAATTTCTTTCCTTCTTAATGCATTTGAGCCAATCAGTTGTGATGTGACAAGGTAGGCGTGGTATACAGAAGATAGCCCTATTTGGTAAAATACCAAGTCCATATTATGGCAAGAACAGCTCAAATAAGCAAAGAGAAACAACAGTCCATCATTAATTTAAGACATGAAGGTGTAACGCCCTGGCCATAGAGAGGGGTTTTTTGTTCTTTATTTTGGTTAGGCCAGGGTGTTACATTGGGTGGGCGTTCTATGTTCGTTTTCTAGGTTTTTTGTATTTCTTTGTTTTGGGCCGTGTCTCTCCATCCTGGTCAGTCCTGTGCCTGCTCCACGGACCAGGCCTCCAGTGGGTCTCCCTATCCTGGTCTCTCCTGTGCCGCTTCCACGGACCAGGCCTCCAGTGGGTCTCCCCATCCTGGTCAGTCCTGTGCCTCCCAATCAGGCACAGCTGAAGTTCGTTGTTGCTGATTGGGAGTCACACATAAGGAGCATGTTTTTCCTTTGGGTTTTGTGGGTAATTGTTTCTGTTTCTGTTTAGAGAAATTTCCAACAGGACTGTTCTGCTGTTCTGCTGTCGTGTATTTGTTATTTTTTGTAGTGTTCTCTTCGTTGTAATTAAAATTCATGATGAACACTAACTCCGCTGCACCTTGGTCAACTCTCTCTCCCGACAGCCGTTACAGAATTACCCACCACAAAAAGACCAAGCAGCGGAGAAGAGGGCAGATGGAAGTCAAGGAGGACTATAGGAAGCAGCACGCTCGGGAGGAGATGGCATCCTGGTCGCTGGAGGTGTTGGAGTCAAGGATTGACTGGACATGGGAGCAATTGCTGGACCACTGTGACAACCTGCCTGGGAGGCAGGTAGAGCCCGAGAGGCAGCCCCCAATTGTTTTGGGGGGGGGCACACAGGGAGTGTGGCGGAACCAGGAAGTAATTCTGGGCCAACTCCCCGTGCTTACAGGAGGCAACGGAGTACTGGTCAGGCACCGTGTTATGTAGTAAAGCGCACGGTGTCCCCAGTACGCGTGGAGAGCCCGGTGCGTTACATCCCAGCTCCTAACATCTTCCGGGGGAGATTGGGCATCGAGCCAGGACGGGTTGTGCAGGCCATGCGCTCTAGACCTCCAGTGGGTCTTCAGGACCCGGTCTATCCTGTGCCTGCGCCCAGAACCAGGCCTCCTGCATGTCTCCCCAGCCTGGTGAATCCTGTGCCGCCTCCACGGAACAGGCCTCCAGTGGGTCTCTCCATCCTGGTCAGTCCTGTGCCTGCTCCACGGACCAGGCCTCCAGTGGGTCTCCCCATCCTGGTCTCTCCTGTGCCGCTTCCACGGACCAGGCCTCCAGTGGGTCTCCCCATCCTGGTCAGTCCTGTGCCTGCTCCTCGGACCAGGCCTCCAGTGGATCTCTCCAGCCTGGTCCGTCCTGTGCCACCTCCCAGGACTAGGCCTCCAGTGGGTCTCCCCATCCTGGTTAAGCCTGTGCCTCCTCCTTGGACCAGGCCTCCAGTGGGTCTCCCCATCCTGGTCCGTCCTGTGCCGCCTCCTAGGACTAGGCCTCCAGTGGGTCTCGCCAGTCCAGAGCCGCCAGAGCTGCCCGCCAGTCCGGAGCCGCCAGAGCTGCCTGCCAGTCCGGAGCCGCCAGAGCCGCCCGCCAGTCCGGAGCCGCCAGAGCCGCCCGCCAGTCCGGAGCCGCCAGAGCCGCCCGCCAGTCCGGAGCCGCCAGAGCCGCCCGCCTGTCCGGAGCCGCCAGAGCCGCCCGCCTGTCCGGAGCAGTCAGAGCCGCCCGCCAGCCCGGTGAGTCCTGTGCCTGCGCCTAGGGCCAGGCCTCTTACATGTCTCCTCAGCCTGGGTCAGTGCCGCCGGAGCCGCCAGGGATGCCCGCCAGCCGGGCGCAGCCAGGGATGCCAGCCAGCCGGGTGCAACCAGGGTCATCGCCGCCCGCCAGCTGGGCGCAGTCATCGCTGCCCGCCAGCGCGGGCGCAGCCATCGCCGCCCGCCAGCCGGGCACAACCATCACCGCCAGCCAGCCGGGCGCAACCAGGGTCGCCCGCCAGCCGGGCGCAGCCATCGCCGCCCGCCAGGCCGGGCACAGCTATCACCGCCCACCAGCCGGGTGCAGTCAGGGTCGCCCACCAGACCTTCGGCGCGGCCAGGTGCGCCACCTAAGAGGGTGACGCCGAGGGTGGAGCAGAGGCCACGTCCCGCACCTGAACCGCCGCCGTAAGAAGGCCCACCCGGACCCTCCCCTTCAGTGTCAGGTTTTGCGGCCGGAGTCCGCACCTGGGGGGGGGGGGGGGGGGGGGGGGGTACTGTAACGCCCTGGCCATAGAGAGGGGTTTTTTGTTCTTTATTTTGGTTTGGCCAGGGTGTTACATTGGGTGGGCGTTCTATGTTCGTTTTCTAGGTTTTTTGTATTTCTTTGTTTTGGGCCGTGTGTGGCTCCCAATCAGGCACAGCTGAAGTTCGTTATTGCTGATTGGGAGTCACACATAAGGAGCATGTTTTTCCTTTGGTTTTGTGGGTAATTGTTTCTGTTTCTGTTTAGAGAAATTTCCAACAGGACTGTTCTGCTGTCGTGTATTTGTTATTTTTTGTAGTGTTCTCTTTGTTGTAATTTAAATTCATGATGATCACTAACTCCGCTGCACCTTGGTCAACTCTCTCTCCCGACAGCCATTACAGAAGGTCAGTCAATGCGGAGAATTTCAAGAACTTTGAAAGTTTCTTCAAGTGCAGTTGCAAAAACCATCAAGCGCTATGATGAAACTGGCTCTCATGAGGATCGCCACAGGTAAGGAAGACCCAGAGTTACCTCTGCTGCAGAGGATAAGTTCATTAGAGTTACCAGCCTTAGAAATTGCAGCCCAAATAAATGCTTCACAGTACAAGGTCAAGTAACAGACACATCTCAACATCAACTGTTCAGAGGAGACTGTGTGAATCAGGCCTACATGGTCTAATTGCTGCAAAGAAACCACTGCTAAAGGACACCAATAAAAAGAGACTTGCTTGGGCCAAGAAACACTGTCTGTGATTTATTTAGAATTCAAGGCAGACTTAACCAGCATGGCTACCACAGCATTCTGCAGCGATACACCATCCCATCTGGTTTGTGCTTAGTGGGACTATCATTTGTTTTTCAACAGGACAATGATCAAACACACCTCCAAGCTGTGTAAGGGCTATTTGACCAAGAAGGAGAATGATGGAGTGCTGCATCAGATGACCTGGCCTCCACAATCACCCGACCTCAACCCAATTGAGATGGTGTGGAATGAGTTGGACCACAGAGTGAAGGAAAAGCAGCCAACAAGTACTCAGCATATGTGGGAACTCCTTCAAGACTGTTGGAAAAGCATTCCAGGTGAAGCGGGTTGAGAGAATGCCAAGAGTGTGCAAAGCTGTCATCAAGGCAAAGGGTGGTTGCTTTTGATTTGTTTTACACTTTTTTGGTTACTACATGATTCCATATGTGTTATTTCACAGTGTTGATGTCTTCACTCTTATTCTACAATGTAGAAAATACTAAAAATAAAGAAAAACCCTGGAATGAGTAGGTGGGTCCAAACTTTTGACTGGTACTTTATGTCTAATGCAGACACAGCTGAATGCAGGTCTAGGGTCTGGGAATGCCAGCTCTAAAGGCAACTGTCCCATTGTCCCCATCCACATGTGTGTGAGAGCACAAAAAATATGTGTGTTGGAGGAATGAATCTATCTTAGTCAGGCAGCCCCACGCTGCCCAGTGTGATCCCTTGTTCCCCACTTTGAATCACTTCCTCCTCCACATTCCAGGGCTTCTTTCCCAAACGCTGCACTCTGTGACTCACGACGTGACCTCACACAGGCCCAGGCTGGAGCTACAGCATTCACACAGTCACAGACCTCCCCTCAACAGGTCTAAAATAAGCTTCAAGGGCAGACTGGCTGGCCCTGTCCAGGGAAGCCACCCGGTGGTCATCTTCCTCCTATTCAGCTCTCAACACATATGGACAGCTTCAGACACACTGTGTGTGTGTGTGTGTGTGTGTGTGTGTGTGTGTGTGTGTGTGTGTGTGTGTGTGTGTGTGTGTGTGTGTGTGTGTGTGTGTGTGTGTGTGTGTGTGTGTGTGTGTGTGTGTGTGTGTGTGTGTGTGTGTGTGTGTGTGTGTGTGTGTGCGCACACTCACAGAGAAAACAGCCTGTCACTTCCTGGTCCATGTGCACGCCAGTCAGACCCCTTGTTTGCAGGCTATTCTTAGTTTCATCCTTGATACACAGCAATACATCGACTGGCAGCGTTTGGTTTATAGGCCATGTATCTGTGTTTTGTTGTTCCATCGTAATAGTGTAAAGGGGGAGAAGACACAGACGTATGTTGTGTAAATAGCAGATAGATCTGTTTTTGAGAGAGAGCCTCACAGGTCTGCATGCATGCTATTCTCAACCAGTGGTCTGCAGGGAGATATTCCATTCTGATCTGGACGAGAGCATGTGAAGCATGCACGCAACACTTCATCTGGACTGACTTACATCACACCTCTCAGAGGAAAGAAAGTTGAGTAACACAAATTGACTGCGGTGGAAGATATCTGAGACGTGTTCAAATAGTTGTATGCTTTTTGAAAATGCGTCCTTCCTTGGATAGGTGTAAGCAGGGGTGCCACTACATAGAAGATAGAGTAGCTTTCACAGACAGTCATGTCAAGTGATTACTTCAACAAAGGGTGGTGGAAGGATGCATTTTCAAAGTATTCAAATGTGGCCTAAACATGCTGCAGTAGTTGCGTGGCCTAAACATAATGCAGTAGTTTATTAATACAGAGGAAATAATCAAGCTCTTTTTGATAAACTACTTCATTGATGCTTGATTTTAAAGATATGGAAAACAATACAGGCAAGTCAATACCTCTGCTAAAAGCAGTGTCACTTGAAAGCTTTTCCTTATAACTGTTTGAAGGGTACCTTGTGTCATATAATTCAAAAGTAAACAATGGCTTGGTTGGATGATGAAGTTCTGACTTCTGTATGTCCAACAAAACTATTTGATTTGATTTCATTTTGAAAGATCATTTGGCTGTGAACTGAAAAAACATCTAAAACATTTAGATACATTTTCTGCATATATCTATATCCAAATGCTCTGGCCTCATGTAAACTTTGTGATTAAAAAGGAACAGACAAGAAACACAGACAAACCTCAAATCCAAACACACAGCCACTAGGACTGTTGTCCTTTGATTTCAACATAAACAGTTTACAGCAAGCAAGACCAAGATGACAAAACTTTGAGGGGGAAAGTGTATCTGAGTGGGATATTTTTGGCAAAATTCAAGGTTTACAGCTTTTGGCCTAGCTTCTGAGAAGTTATTGAAACATCCATGCAGTCAACTGTTAACACTGATATTAACTCGTACGAGTCATCTAAAAGATCTGCTAGCACTATACACTCACTGGCCAGTTTATGTTCATTAGGTACACCCATCTAGTACCGGGTTGGACCCCCCTTTGCCTCCAGAACAGCCTGAATTCATTGGGGCATTCTACAAGGTGTCGGAAACCTTCCATAGGGATGTTGGTCCATGCTGATACGACGGCATCATGCAGTTGTTGCAGATTGGACGGTGGTACATGCATGCTGTGAACAGCCCGTTCCATCCTTAAGATGCTCTATTGGGTTGAGGTCTGGGGACTGGGCAGGTCAATCAAGTAAACTGAACTCGCTGTCATGTTCCAGGAAATGTTTTTCCACTCCTCAGTCGTCCAGTGATGGTGATCTGGTGTTTTGCGGGTACTATTTAAATGAACCTGCCAGTTGAGGACTTGTGAGGCGTCTGTTTCTCAAACTAGACACTCTAATGTGCTTGTCCTCTTGCTCAGTTGTGTACTGGGGCCTCCCACTCCTCTTTCTATTCTGGTTAGGGCCAGTTCGCGCTGTTCTGTGAGAGGTGCTTCGGAGCACGCAGCACTCAGGGAGAAAGGAATTACCATTACTATATTCAGCCGAAGGGCCGCAAAAGCCATGGACTTTTTTATGGGCCATTACGTCCACACAAAGGGGATGCCGTCGGGAAATTCAAGGCATTATCAAGTGCTTGTCAAATTGTGAATGAGAGACTGATGAAGTGTATACAGTCTGTACAAAAACAAAGCAGAGCTCATGCCTTTCGTCATTAGAGTCGCATCATGTAGCCTTACAATGTATTAACAATCAAAACATTTATCCCAATGTTTGTAGAACAACTAAAGTTACATTAATAACTCTAAATGTAGCATATAGGTGTACCTATTTCTTTGTTAATTAACCGCTCAACCTGGAATAGCCGCGTTTGCGCACTGCCTCAAATCGTTTGGAGAAAATATCCTATTTTATTCAGCATTGTACAATTGCATTCTTCATACTATAAAATAATGACACGGAATTATAAGCAAATCTTGTCTGCTAAATGAACAGTGTAGCCCACAGCCATATGGCATAGCCAGATCAGGGCCTAACATAAGGACAACTACGCTATTCTGTTCTTCTGAAGTAAGATTACATTTTCTTCATATCATGTTTCTTTAGACCTGTCTAAAAGAAATTATGGATTTATTGTGAAAGAGTAGGCTATATTACATGGATTTAATATACTTTTTTAAATGAAGATGTTTCTAAATGTCTGCATCAGTGGCTTGTAGGCTATGTGTAGAAGCAAGGAGAAGCTAAATGTGTTTATGATAATAAACGGTCAATTACCGTGAGACCGGCAGTTATTTGCTTGACAATCACCGGCCGACGAACTTTTGTGACCGCCACAGCCCTAACCATACCACTTTCAAAGTCGCTTATGTCAGTCATTTTTCAATCGAACCGTTATTGAATGCTTCTCTGCCTGCTTTATATAACAAGCCACAGCCACATGACTGAGCGATACATTTTCATGAATAGGGTGAGTGTACATGTATAACCATTTAATAGCTAGCTTAAGTCGCCAAACCCACTGGCTCCAGGTCATCTACAGTTGAAGTCGGATGTTTACATACACCTTAGCCAACTACATTTAAACTCAGTTTTCACAACTCCTGACATTTAATCCTAGTAAAAATTCCCTGTCTTGGGTCAGTTAGGATCACCACTTTATTTTAAGAATGTGAAATGTCAGAATAGTAGTAGAGAGAATGATTTATTTCAGCTCGTTTTTCTTTCATCACATTCCCAGTGGGTCAGAGGTTTACATACACTCAATTAGTATTTGGTAGCATTGCCTTTAAATTGCTTAACTTGGGTCACATGTTTAGGGTAGCCTTCCACAAGCTTCCCACAATAAGTTGGGTGAATTTTGGCCCATTCCTTCTGACAGAGCTGGTGTAACTGAGTCAGGTTTGTAGGCCTACTTGCTCGCACACACTTTTTCAGTTCTGCCCACAAATTTTCTATAGGATTGCGGTCAGGGCTTTGTGATGGCCACTCCAATACCTTGACTTTGTTGTCCTTAAGCCATTTTGCCACAACTTTGGAAGTATGCTTGGGGTCATTGTCGATTTTGAAGACCCATTTGCGACCAAACTTCCTGACTGATGTCTTGAGATGTTGCTTCAATATATCCACATAATTTTCCTACCTCATGATGCCATCTATTTTGTGAAGTGCACCAGTCCCTCTGGCAGCAAAGCACCCCCACAACATGATGCTGCCACCCCCGTGCTTCACGGTTGGGATGGTGTTCTTCAGCTTGCAAGCCTCCCCCTTTTTCATCCAAACATAATGATGGTCATTATGGCCAAAACAGTTCTATTTGTGTTTCATCAGACCAGAGGACATTTCTCCAAAAAGTACGATCTTTGTCCCCATGTGCAGTTGCAAATCATAGTCTGGCTTTTTTATGGCGGTTTTGGAGCAGTGGCTTCTTCCTTGCTGAGCGGCCTTTCAGGTTATGTCGATATAGGACTTGTTTTACTTTGGATATAGATACTTTTGTACCTGTTTACTCCAGCATCTTCACAAGGTCCTTTGCTGATGTTCTGGGATTGATTTGCACTTTTCATACCAAAGTACGTTCATCTCTAAGAGACAGAACGTGTCTCCTTCCTGAGCGATATGATGACTGCGTGGTCCCATGGTGTTTATACTTGCGTACTATTGTTTGTACAGATGAACGTGGTACTTCCAGGCGTTTAGAAATTGCTCCCAAGGACGAACCAGACTTGTGGAGGTCTACAATTATTTTTCTGAGGTCTTCGCTGATTTCTTTTGATTTTCCCATGATGTCAAGCAGAGGCACTGAGTTTGAAGGTAGACCATGAAATACATCCACAGGTACACCTCCAATTGACTCAAATTATGTCAATTAGCCTATCAGAAGCTTCTAAAGCCATTACATCATTTTCTGGAATTTTCCAAGCTGTTTAAAAGGCTTCAGTGTTAATACTAAATTGTAATTATTTCGCCTCATTTCCTATTTATTGCCTTACCTCCCTACTCTTCTACATTTGCACACACTGTACATAGATTTTTCTATGGTTTTATTGACTGTACGTTTATGTGTAACTCTGTGTTGTTGTTTATGTCGCACTGCTTTGCTTTATCTTGGCCAGGTTGTAAATGAGAACTTGTTCTCCACCTTTTTTTTTAAAGTCACGTCAGTCATGTTATTTCCACTGACCAATGTGAGGATAAGAAACCCAAAAACAAATGAAAAGATCAAAATGTCAAATGAAAACACTGTTATAGTTTTTAATGAGCAAATAATACATCCTTAATAAGCATTCAGGATTTTATTCTTAATAGGGGTAATGGTGGCATAAAGGAACTGTAACTTTGGAGTGATGACACAAACATAAAAACTAATGTGGCACATATTTTATTACAATTTGTCTATTTTAAGTGCTCACTTTGATCTGCATGAATGTACCAATGCACCCTATCTCATCATAACAGCCACACAGACTGATGCCACACAAACAATATATATTGAAGAGCTTTTTCCAGCCTTGAGTCAGGCTATCACCAAGTAAATGGAACAGAGAAATTAAGAAAGCTGTTTGTCAATTCACATTTTCTTTTAACACTGTACTGTGTTGGTCACACAACACCTGAAATTGACCTATGAAATAAAATCTTCATGCATGTAATTTAGATGGAAAAAGGAGAAGTACCTTTTTTATTTTTTTAAAGGAGTGTCAGTCCCACTCACTTAATTCAGTTTTTAGTGGACAGGATAGAGGGGAAGGACAGAAGAGAGAGAAAATAGCAGTGGTACAGATTCAAACCCATGCTGCAGCGGTATATGTGATCTGGAGACAGCAGCTTGGAACGCTAGACCACAGGGAAGTAAAGTATCAACAACTGTATTTATTATTTGCAACTGACCTACCTTTGAGTAACTCTAGAGATATTGTGCATTTTACTGCTTTTGGAATACAACTGTAACCAAATAAAAGCCTAGATTCTGAATTTTCAGAGGAGTATCATATGTATTATGGCACTACATTTCAACTAAACTTTAAGATGGAAATGAAAACAAAAAGAACAGTTGACAACAACGGTCCATGACATAGGACTATAGGTAGTTATACATCCTGGAAATATGGGTCCTTCCTTCCTCTGCTGCAGCTTCTATTGGGTTCGGAGCTGGTAATCTGGAGAAAGAAAAGAATTAAACAATTCGTGAACTCATTAGTAAACATCCATTTGGCTGACAGTCATACATGAATATTGACTGATCTAGAAACATCGGTTTGGCCATAAAGGCTAAGCGAATGCTTACAGAGAAGTCCTTTCCCTACCCTTCCATCTTAACCTCAAAACACACAATTCATTAACGTTTTAATATTACTCCAAGAGCCAAACTAAATAAAATGTGATTCGTCTTGTGGGAGTTGGCTCCACCCATTATAAAACTAACAGAAGGAAGACAATAAGACGAGAAAACTCTTGTTAAAACCAGCAGAACCAGCTCAAGGATAAGTGTCCTTATTTTAGTTCCCTCAGACCAAAGACTGTGTGTTTGTAAGGAGATGTTAAGTTCCTCTGGTGCTATGCTTGGCAGCATGACTCGTAAATAAACATCTTAAATGCACATACATTTACAATGGGAAGCACACAGCTGTGTGGAGTTTGGTTTCTTCACTCAAGCCAAATTCTGACTGCTTATCTGTTCAGGAATCTGACTTTTGAGTAGAGGTGAGCATGACATCCGCACTCCCTCTCTCACACACACACACACACACACACACACACACACACACACACACACACACACACACACACACACACACACCACACACACACACACACACACACACACACACACACACACACACACACACACACACACACACACACACACACACACACACACACACACACACACCAGATTGTGTACTTGTTTGTGTGTGTATGTACAGTATGCATGTGTGTGTGGACTGTGTGAATTCACTTTTGCGACGAGGGCATGCACGCAGCGTGGGCCGGATTTAACAAGATCAGTACCGTCTGTTCGTGGAAACCGCTCCAAAATCACACTCTTTAGCCTAAAGAACACAGCCTCAATTTCTGTAATGATAACAATAATAAAAACACAGTTTGTTATGGAAACAGTGTGGTGTGTGGAACGTTAGATATGGAGTGATGAAACCGCTTGCCCCATAAGCCCAGCGTATCTGGTTTTCATTTGCCTTAAATCATATCTGCTTTAAGAGCAATTAAGTGCAAAGCCTACGGTGGAGCAGTGTTTTTGTGGTTGCTAGGGGGAACCAGAGGCACTTGGAACAATGGTGAACTGAGCCCAATAGTATTGTTACGTGACGTGGGTTTGAAACGCACTATTGACATTTGTAAATCCTTTAACATGTTACAGTGGTTCGAGAAATGACGTGTCAAATTTGGTAGTTATGAAGTGTCTAACAGACACCCACACACACACACACGCTTTAAATATCATAACATGTTTACTTCAGTAAAATGTGACGGTTTGCTTTCTAAATGTGCCTATTCATATTGTTAGTTTGACAGAATGTTTTCATGTGAATAAAACTAAAAAATACTTTTGACCCCTTCAAAACAACTTTAACAGACCTAATAAACTTCTAAATACTACTTCTCTGCAATATGACATTTCTTACAAAATATGAGACTTAAAACGGAACTCTTGAATCCAGTCTACACTGCAGTCTAAATTACTCCGACTCGCCTGGAGAACTATTTTTAATTGTAGCGTGCACATGCCACGGGCTAGACAATGGGTCTGGTGGCTTATTCCCCCCCCCAAGCCTCCTTGAAAATGACTGTCCTCTTAACCATCAAACACATGCTGGTTTCCTATATGGCTTTTGAGTGAGGAGAACATTAAAGGGGTAGAATAAGACAACTTAAGTCTTCAGGACTACTTTGGCTGTGGTAATTGATAGGCTGTGTTTACAGACCTTTACTGCACGCTTATGGGAGGTCTCTAATTTGGTCCCATGCGCCCCTCTCCCCAGAAATGCACGCGCACACAGTTCTTCTTGCGGAGACGGAGCCAACGCGTGGCTTTGCTGACTCAGGCTCCTGGCCATGGCACAGTCACACACAGGGACACGCAGATGAGGTGCCATTGGCTCTCCGTGGTCCACAACAAACTGTTTGTCGGTGCAGGGGTAAAGCCACAGGTCCTTGGGGGTGGCATTACCCTGTCACACCACTCCTACACTTTCCACCAGTCTTCAACGACAGCCCAGTCTGTGACCTCACCGCCACCAATATGCCAATCAGGACCTACAGCCACATCAAGGCCCCAAGGGCGCTCTGCAAATAGGACAAGGCTTTTCATTCAGCCTGAAGAAACTGTCAGGCTGCCAAAGGCATCAAGGCCTCTAGTTGGGTTAAGGCCAGTGCTTTATTTCTAGAGCTGTACGGTGTCGTGTATCGCTTCCCCATAAAAGAACACTGGTCCTCTTTAAAAGTGATATGAAATGTGGAATTTGAAGTAATTTGTCTTTCATTGTTTGATAACAGTGAGATGTCACCTAAACATAGAATGGAATTATTGACCTTCCCCTTTGAAGGTGTAAACGTTAATAGATGAAGTTAATAAAACCACACAGGGTACCACGCTTAATATTAAGGATGCCTAATTACATTTCAGCTCTTTTAATGAAATCAACCTCATGAAGATTGAATCGTCAGTTAAGGCTCGGGACATCTTTCCGCTAACGTTGCAGCTCTTTTGATCAACAAAATTACATAGGAAGTGAAAAAAAGACCCAAAATGGTGGTGCGGTGGAAGTCTGCGGTGGGGCACTGGCAAGGAATCAGTCTGGAAACTGGTGACCAGTTTGGCCACCAAAACCCAGAGCTCGTCGGGATGATGCAAGCAGTCAGTTCAGGTGGCATTGGCTATTCAGTTGGGGCCTTGGGGGTGAACGTGGAAGTAAAACTTGGCAGTGGCCAGAGCACGTGAGGTAGCATACATGAGATATCTTGTCTTCACACCTAGTTTGTAATTGCACCGTTGTGATCTGTGTTGTTTAATTGCCCTGACAGCTTCCATAACATGTCAACTTAAATCTGTTTAATAACAGGGTTGATGAGTGATAATAAAGTTGGATTTGTTTTTTTTTAAATTAAAGTTAGGGGCATTAACACAAATAAACAAAAAGGTGTAGTATTTGTTTAACCCTAAGCGGAACACACCACACATGAACATAACAAATACAGACGTATGGAAATGGGGATCTACACCTTCCCTTTTAGTGAGATACAACAGTGCAGCATGATGGCACCGTTCTCACATTTTTTATATCTGTGTCAACTAAAGAACTCAGTCTATATACAGTACATCTACTGTAAGTATTCAGCGATCCACCCACGTTAAGGTCTAACCTCCCCAGTATGAGATCTATCACCCATACCCAAGACAAGTAATTCAACAGACCCACAGGTCCCTGTTTAATTAGATCCTATCAGAAACATTGTGAGTGGCGATGGAAAAAGTATGCTTTCAGTTTCAGCAGCCTTGAATTTCCCTACTCACATGTGCATTCCTAAATCATTCCTTGGCTAAATGCACTGGCAATAACCCCCGAGACAAAAGGTAAGATAAACATTTAAGAGCAAGGGCGTGCACACGGAGTCCCTGTGGGCTGCCTACATTCGTCATCCGCTAACCCCAAACTGGATAGGTCACCATCGTTTGGCAAAAGCCTCTCCCCGGCCCGCCCTCCCCCCAAGCTACACTAGCAGGTTCTCTCAGTACTCTGGGACCTCAGAGCCCCCCCCCCCCCTCCTGTTTTTCTTCCCTTTTTTCACTCTTTTTCAAAAGATAGTATCAATGTCAGCGTTGCAGCATCATTCATAACCGCTTCAGCATGTGTTGGCTTTCGCTCTCCTCGCAGACAATGAAGGTGGAACTCATCTGTGTCAGAGGGGACTGAGACAAAATGGAGCCGTAGAATTCCCGGGACTCATATTGTCAAATATCATGATACTTTCTGGTGAGACTGGATCACTGGAGATACCGTTTCTTGTCCGTTGAATCTACTTTTATTGTAGTGAAAATATTGACATGAATTCCATCAGGATCGGCGATTCCGATTTGAGCGAAGCTAGACTTCTGCTGCATCTTCAAGCCACACAACAACAAAACCAGGACCTGTAGTCGGCGCAGACACCAAAGACTGCTCGGAACAAAAGATTCAACCCCCGATTGACAAAGTATCAAAACAAACAGTCGGCGGAGACGAATGCCTTCCTCTGGTTGATATCGGAGGTAATGAATATGTTGGTTGGCTCTGCGGGGGCCGGTGTATAAGTAAGACAGACATTAGTTGGGGTGTAGTACAGTACGACAGCTGGCCAGCGGCCGCCAAGAACAACGCTGTTTCCCGGATGCTTCCTTCCTGCCAATTAGAGTCGGGAGGGGAGGGGCCCCTGTCTCAGACCACCTGCACAGATAACCTGATCAGGAAGAGAGGCCTGGAGAGAGACGGACTGCAGACTGTACTGTAGAGCCTTACAACATGGCACACAGTAGAGGGGAGATAATAGAACCACACAGCACTGCATGAAGCAGGGGGAAATCCAGTGAAGGATGTTACAGACCACTTGGTAGCAGTGTCCCCCTAGACTTATTCCTAGGCAGGGCAAAACGGTCCCTGAAGCAACATTCAGTGCTGCAATTACTAAAACTATTGAAACCAGTAAAAGCCCAAACATTTATGTGAGGGGCAACAGAGCAACGTGGGGGGCCCACCCAGAAGCAGAAGCGCCAGAGTACAGGAGCAGAGACACGTGGCAGTTCAGACATGCATAGTTCAACACATAGGATTGATGGCAGATGACAGTGCGTTTCATATGCAGATGTTTGGTGGCTGGGATAACGAGAGATCATTATTACAGTATGGTGGGTTGAGGATCAGTCTTCATTGGGAGGTTTGGTGAGAAGGGTGTGAATGTCTAGTTTGAGACTTACCTCCGTTCTGTGTGATGTATCGAACCCATGGCAGAGCCTGGTAGCCACTCTTCTCAATGATCTTCAGATAACGCACCTAAAAAACAAGAGTGAGCAAACATCACGAAACCTGTCCATCGTCACACCTAGCACAAACAGTGACTAAAGGGAGGAAGCAGAGTCAAATTCTATAGAGTACATACGCTGAGTGGACAAAACATTAGGAGCTACCTGCTCTTTCCATGACATAGACTGACCATGTGAAAGTTATAATCCCTTATTGAGGTCACTTGTTAAATCCACTTCAAAATCAATGTGATTGAAGGGAAGGAGACGGGTTAAAGAAGGCTGTTTACGCCTTGAGACATGGATTGTGTATGTGTGCCATTCAGAGGGTGAATGGGCAAAACAAAATATCTAAGTGTCTTTGAACGGAGTATGGTAGTAGGTGCCAGTCGCACCGGTTTGTGTCAAGAACTGCAACGCTGCTGGGTTTTTCACTCTCCCGTGTGTATCAAAGATGGTCCACCACCCAAAGGACATCCAGCCAACTTGACACAACTGTGGGAAGCCTTGGAGTCAACATGGGCCAGCATCCCTGTGGAACACTTTCAACGCCTTGTAGAGTCCATACCCCGACAAATTGAGGCTGTTCTGAAGGTAAAAGGGGTGTTCCTAATGTTTTGTACACTCAGTGCATTTCATGTCATTCTGAGCCTGTTTGGAAAACCAGTCAAGTAAAATACATTGAACATAACAAAATAGGGTTAACTATACATGATACTGTGTTGTTTTTACAAGGAAGATTATTTTTATATTCACTTAAAATACTAACTTTAACAATGCCAAGTTCCACCCATAAGGTCATACATGCCCTGCAAACAAAGCCAATGTCTGTAGATGATGGGAACTTCTCTCACATTCAAGAGAGAAACGAGCTGGTGGTTAAGAAACTTTTAGATATTAATACTAAATTAGGGAACTGGCACTTCCCAATCCTATGTGAAATGTCATAAATTCTTCACTTGCCCTTCTTGTGAAACTACAACCTATTGAACAAGACCCACCAAGGGCACACATATTGCATAATATTACATAACTGAATTTACCAAATTGAGCCATGTCACACGAGAAAACTTTGATAGTAAGCAGAACGCATGACAGGGAGTTAACTTACTATGGTCATTAAAATCTCATTATTTACACTGAGGCCTATAAAACAAACAGCGTAAATTAACATACTTATCTCTGTGGTGAGCTTATCAGTGGATTGAGCTTCATATTACCCCATCGTAAAACAGTTCCCTATTGTTTCATGGCTGGGCTTTCGTTGAAACGAGGAGAACATTAAGGCATTCAGAGATCCTAACAGAACAAGAGAGCGGGGGATTAAGCCTTAAATCTTCCATAGGATAAAACACTTGCAATAACCGCCCAGAGAATTACACTGACAGACAGATTTGACAATGTGTAAATGGCCACAGCACACCACACCGCAGCCCAGCTCTCTTCACATAAATACTGAGCTTTTTATCAACACCATATGGGAAAGATGATAGTTTTTGCTTTAGGGAGTGAAACACTTTAGGGAGTGAAACACTTTACAACAAGGGTACCATAAATCATAACTGGGCTGTAATGAAGAAACCCATGCTACAACAGGACACCGGCCCTAACAGGCTCCTCAACAAACACCTCTGGGTGTGGGGCCCGTCTGTCTGGGGGTCCTGATGAAGATGCAAAAGGCATGCAGTCGGCCACCCAAAAAAACATCCTTCATCTTCCTCTCAGAAAAGGTGTGAACACTGCCAGTGCCAGGACACAACCTGCCTCCAAGACACACAAGGCGGTTCTTCTCATAACAGGAAACAAACAGCTTCACAGAGAGGGGGCTGTTGCGTCCCTTGACAACAACAAAAGGCTACAATCCCGCATTCTGGTGCAAAGGCAACCTAGTTGGATACAAACACATCATTTACTCCACAGAGGTAAATCTGTCTGCTGACCGACATTATCCATATCAGACTAGCGCTGTATTTGGACTGTGAGCTGTAGAAATCGCCTCCCATTTAGGCGCAACAACGCCTATTTCAAGTGTGATTTAAAATCTAAAAGGGTGTTCGAAGCAGATCATACGGCCAATACACAATGAATATGGCTATTTGCATATAGGAGGAGGACTGTCTGAACGGTCTGAGAGCGTGTGTGTGTGTGTGTGTGTGTGTGTGTGTGTGTGTGTGTGTCTGCAGTCTAGACATTGTGAGAATAGGAGGATCTCAGTGCTGGCAGGTCAAGGCTAACATCAGTTAAGTCTAGTGACTGTCATTGGCAGAACAGGGTTGCTAGCAGGTCAAAGCAAGCCACCAAGGACCATCAGAATGGCCTGGTGGTTATGTTGACATTCACTAGCGACCCTCAACTATGCGATCACCTCATACATAATCACTAAAGATTATAAATGATGTTTTTGTCCAACACATCCATTACATCTGGCCTACATTTATACATCCACACTTTTATCAGCCAGAATCATGCTAACCTAAGTCTCCTGTCTTGGCTAAAAGTGATATGCTAACTGAGCCAATTCAATATTTCATAGTTTCTATGGTTTATAAGTCGTAGTGAGAAATAGCCTTGATCAAAAGAGATGCAGGAATAGTAGCCATGGGGTGAAACAAGGACAGAGCATTTTTCTCGTCCCGAAGTCTCCAACATTAGTTTCCCCGTCTACAACTCTACACTGCCGGTGGTGAAATTGGTAGCTTCTTATTCCTACACTACCAGTTAGTCACAGACCGTAACAAGGTTGGCCGACGTAATGCTGTAATGAATGCAGCTAAATCGAGGTGTAGCCTACTACTCTGTGTCTAAGTAGTCTGGTGCCTTACAAATTTAGATGTTTGTTGTTCTAAACTACTGTAAGGCCAAAGCAGGCACAAACATTCGCACACATTCGTTCCAAAGTCTGGGGCACAGTCGGACCAAGCTAAGAATGCCATATTTTAAAAAAGGACACTCTCTTGAAATAGAGCAGATTTATCTTGGGGATGACTGTGTCCTCAGTGTTTAGGTTTCTCTGAGATGTTAGAGAATGCGAATACCAGACAGTAGTTGTTGAGAACAAGCGGTTTCTCCAGGCTATCTGGAAGACAGTTGACCTTTTCAACAGCCATTTGATTTGATTTGATCAGCGCTTCAATGAACGTTCAAGCGGAACTAGGCAACGAATCCGTCAACCAGGGTCCAACAAACAACTTGTTTTTGAAGTTCTCTTTTGAAATAACTAGGCCCACGGGACAGTTCTACTAACTACTGATAGACGTCTGATAATTTCTGTTTATAACAGGAAGAACAGTTTGTTTACATTAAATGAAGATCAAATGATCATGTGCTTACAAAAATTACCACAGAGGCACATCCATCAAATCGCATATGAAATTGATACCACACCAGAATTTCTGTGATGATGTCTGTGCCAAATACAGTTATCTTCATACACAGTACCAGTTTATTTTTTTTATTCAGTACACAATACAGACTATGATATATTTACTGTAATGCAGTACATGAGTACTTTGCAGTTGGCCAAGCGTTCTGTTCTGGTGGTTGACTAGGCCTATATGGAGTACATCTCTCCGAGAGGCTGGCAGGCCACGCCACTGTGTCTGAGGGGAGGGGGAACCTGGCTGTAATTATCCCCTGGAGGGGGACAGATGAGCCCTGATGTGGCTTCCCCCCCCTACCATCAGCAGGCTATAAAGAAACCCAGCAGCCTATGCCTCTGGAGCAGCCCAAACCGCTCTGGTGGTAAACTTCCCTTTTCTACCTCAGATGGGATATGGCTGGATATGGCTGGGGGGCTTAATGCACATCTGCCTGTAGGCCTGGCTGGTTGGCGGTGGGGTAAAACACCACTTTGATATACCACGCTGTCTAATCAAGGAGTTGATGATGTGGTTCCTTTTTTCCCCCTTGGTGCTGTGTGTCGTGTGCGAGAGACCGGGTAGCGTGGAGAGCGTGAGTGTGCAAACACATGGTCACACATGCAGCCAGGCATATGCAGAGGCACGCACCCACAGACACACACACTGAGCAGTAAGTGGCGTACTCCCTGTAATAAAGCCCAGGCTGCATTAATGTTCCCTCAATGCTAGCAGAGATCCTTGGTGGCGTGTGGTGGGCTCCGTTGGAGTGGCCACAGGGGCTCTGCACAGTTCAAGAGGCCCTGGAACACCAGCGTAGCGACCTTGGGGTCAGCCAGGGCCACAAAATAGCTCCCCATCAAAACCCCTAAATAGTAGCTTCCAGTAGCTAAAAGTAGCATCTCTGATGAAGGCTCCATTGATCTCTGGTTGAGTGAGTTATTTTGAGGGGCTTCGGTTTACAAGCAACCCTTTCCTCAAGGTGCCACCACTAGGGTTAAATAAGTGTGGCTGTTACGAGTGCATCTTGTAGTGATGATGAAACCTTTCGGAGAAAATTCTCTGGTAGAACACTACAACAGGAAGACACTGAATGTCTCTCAGTCCCGCTATTGGATTATGAAATCCCTCATTTTCCATTAGTGCCAAAACATCCTCATTTCCAGAGAGTTTCAAGCAAAGTGTAATTTAATCCTCTGCCTTTCAATTCTGTGTGGGACGCCACTGCAGAATATTGATATGGGAATGACACCAAAAACTGAGAAAAGCTCTAATTTAGCAGAGCATGTTTGGCTCTAACATTTGGGTATAGAAAAATATAACTTCCTTTGAAAAATATTGGACAGATTGTCTCATTTATTAAAACAGTTTGATAGTGAATTTACATAGAGGGTAAATTGAGAGAGACACCAGGTAACATATCCTGTGGCTCTATTGGCAAGACAAGAGGCCTTGTGAACACATGTCATACGCTCGTACAAAAGGAAAGGAAACCAGCCCAACGCACACATAAACCTGCTATGGAAGGTGAGGTAACCACTAGACACCAATGCGGGTTTCCAGCAATGTGACCTGATGTCACCACTGTGAGCTAGCATGGCACATTTACAATACGACACAATGGAGGTGTAGATAACAGGCTTGAGTTTCTTCTGCTTTACTGACTCTTAACTCAACTTTAATAACCAATTCCCTGCACTCCCAAAGTGCCTAATTTGTGTTTAGCCCAAATGCATGGGAGGTTAGAGGAGATGTCCCTAGGCAAACTTGAAAATCTAAGCTAGATTGTTACTAATGCTGAAAATGTTCTGCTGGTACAGCTCAAAAACACAGCGCTGCAGCACAATGGTATTGGGATTAAGATTTTCCAGAAGATAATTCATATTCATCCCGAGAATCCTGGGAAATACTGCGAAAATCTGAGGTTTTTGTTTATTCGTTTTGCAGAAGGAGTTGCTATTCTTTCTGGAGTCCACAAAGTGCCCGTTTAAAGTGTTTAAAATCAAGATATGGTGAAAATGCCTGGGTTCTCCCCAAATAAGAGGGACGTTGCGACACCTTGTCAGCGCCACTATGTAAAGATTTCAGAGCAAATGAAACTGATATTTAGTAATGATTGAGTAACTATCTTTGATCGCCAATGACATTGCTGTGAATTGCAAAACAGGCCATTATCATGTTCCTCAATTCAGTGCATTTCAGCAGTGGGTCATCTCAACAAAGAGTGCACTCAGGACGCACCGAGAGTACAGAGTTGTCGAACCATACAAACAAAAGTCAAATGAACAAAGTTGCTAAGCTTGCTAGATAACATCTAACGAATGACAGAATCTCTCCTACATTTGGCAAAATGGAGTTGATGATTATACAGACAGCAGATCAGCTCATGAATAACGGGGAGATGAAGAGAGGAAATGTTTTAAAAAGATATCTTAACAGGGACAAACTCTGTTTAAAAAAATAACATTCATATATACACTCACACTGTTTGTTGATCACACATTCTCAACCGAAGCTCTCAGATGGGCAGCAAGTAGGAGAAAAGCGGGGGAAATGTTATAGATGTATTTTGACATGCATAGGCACAAGACGTGCTTCGATAATGCAACCTATGGATCACAGAATAAAGTTAGGATTTTTCACGCGAGACTGGAGTAAGGATTCGGGGTTTCAGTGGGATTGAAGAATAGCCGAGGCTCTATGCCAGGAGAAGATTTCCCCTCGGGCTTCAAGACTGACAGATGTAGTGTATTGTGCATAGGGGCCTATCAAATGTGTGACTGTCTGAAGTCACAATGACAGCTCAAAGAGGCACAAATCTTTTCCTAGGCTGTACTGTAGGGGTTTCCTGTAGGGTTTACTAACTGCAGTCGGGTCGCGTGTGCAGTCCGGCAGTGTCAATTATGCGTGTGCTTTGAATTTATGGTGACTTTGTGGGAAGTAAATATCCTAGACTCAAGGCTTCCATGCAACAACCTGTTTGGATAATGTGCTATTTAATTTTTTGCTAATCTGCTGCTACACATGTCATGTATTTTGTGGAATTGCATCAATTCCACTAAGGACAAATGTAATTTCCCAGGTCTTGTCATTTTATTGGGGGGGGGGGGGTAATGTGAAGAGTGTTCCAGGGACAGTCCCAGGACCCCGTTTACCCATGTTAATCCCTACAATGGTGTAATGCGTTGACTTCATAGCTTTGTATTCCTGTATGGAGACGCAAATGGTTTGTTTTAGTGCTGATGTGAGGTTGTGCATCTCCATAATAAGTTGGCCATGCTCGTTTTTCACCAGGAAACAAAGACCCGAGGCGAGCAAACCCCACACTGAGGCAACAAAAAGGCTTTCCTTTGATTCTCTGGGCTCTGATGTCATTTCCCTGGTGTCAGATCTGGAAGCAGAGGCCTGACAGGGAGAGCTTGACACTGATCCAGAACACTGCCCGACTTAAATAAGGACCTGCACACTGGTACTCTGCCCCTAACTGTTCTCATCTTAACCAGCCCATCTAATACCTATTGACCATTCGGTCTGAGTATAATGGGTAGAAACAACATCGCAATAAAACAGAGCAAAACAAAGTAAGTCTTAAAAGCAGTGAGTTTTTGGTGCTCCTGAGTGGCGCAGCGGTCTAAGGCACTGCATCTCAGTGCTAGAGGCGTCACTACAGACCCTGGTCCGATCCCGGGCTGTATCACAACCGGCCGTGATCGGGAGTCCCATAGGGCGGCGCACAATCGGCCCAGCGTCGTCCGGGTTAGCCGTCATTGTAAAATAAGAATGTGTTCTTAACTGACTTGCCTAGTTAAATGAAATAAAGTGTGTGGAGCAGTTTATTTTTCGCCAGTTGCCTGATGCTGGCAATACAGTACCGGTGCAGAACTATTTGAATGTGTGCACATCCTTCTGAGTGTAGCTTGTCAACAACACCTTAACTCTCTAGTGTAGATATGTTACAGAGAGACCCGCCAGACCAACGCTACGGTGACGTTGTTCTCCCTGTGTTGACTGGCAGTCTGTTGTACGGTCTGCATTAAAAACCACAGCAGTTCTACCTACAACAGTACCATGCACACACCCGACACCAGTCTTTGAAGCAGCAAACCAAGCACGATCTCAAGCACATCTCAGGTTCTCAGCGCGAGCAGCCAGACCTCACCCGCGTTACAACAGCGCCATCCTGTGTTAGAGTGATTCCCAGTCTCCCAGTAACAGCAACAAGAGACCCCCTGGAGGATAGAAGAGGTACTGCAGTGAGGATGCTCACCTGGATGCCAGAGGTAGTGAAGTAGGGGATCTCAAACTTCACACTGATGGGGGGCTTCCCCTCCTTGTCCTCTGCTTCCACACTTGGCAGACCGAAGTGGGCTCTCATCAGATACTCCTTACCCCCCTGGGACAAGACAAAACAGAGCAAGACTTAGGATAATGTGGATTTTTTTACATAAATGTATCCAGGTTAGTTAAGTGACACTTGAGATCTTTGTGGTTATGATGTTCAGACACTCAAAAGAACCGCACTTTGAGAACTATGGTCTACGCTAGCATGCAGTCCAGTGTGTTGTTGTGCTCACCGGGAATGACTTGATGGACCAGACAACCTCACTGTTCTCTGGGATCCACTTGACACTGCCCACGGTGGTCTTGAACTTGGGCGAGTCTGCGTCTGTGGGAACTGGAATGTGGATCTCCACGTTGTTGGCCGTGGAGCGCCTCTTGAACTGACTCTTGGCCTTAGACACAAACAGAGAGGCTAATACATGGCATTTCTGAAGATCATGCTATTTGCATTTACGATAGCTTTGTGGTCAACTATTGATTTGATACCAGAGCATACTGTTAGCTGCTGGGTAACGTCAAGGTGTTTACCTTGATCATGTACTCGATCCTGCTGTGGGAGTGTTTCTCTATCACAGACTCTATCCAGATCAGGGGCTTCACCTGGGGACAACACATTTCATAGGCTTAAAAAACAACAACTCATCAATACAACGAAAGGGTCATTTCTGCATTGACATGTCTTTCCTGTACATGCAAAATGGCATGTCATAATCTCATATGCATAACTAAAATAGCAATTCCTTAAAGCGGAAATCTGCATAAGGTGAAAGAGGGTCACTGTCTGCCCCAGCGCATTTGCTATCGGTTTTGTTTAGTTGATGAAACGGAGTGTAAAAAAATTGTAATAAATACTCTGCTATTCTACTGCTCGTGCAATGACGTGCTATGCCCGAGGGGAATAAACAGTGTTAGCTGTATGAAGTAACTTCTTTATTGTTTTAATATTGCAAAACGGACGTGGCAGTTTCACCAAGTACGGATTCCAGCTTTAACTTGTACACTTCTAATTGCACGCCCATCCCATAAAGGGGGTGGTTACCTGGACAGAGATTAAACCTAGTCTTGGACGAAGAAGCCCTTTCGATGGAGAAGCTTCATGAACAATTATTTTTGTTTTGTCTAAGACTTCATATCTTTGTAACACAGACCCATAATGACAAGCCCATCTAATGAAACTGGCCTCTCTCTCTCTCTCTCTCTCATACAATACCCACGTGTGTGTTGAGGCGGTAGGACATTAGCTCAAACTCTCCATCGGGGGGAATGAAGGAGATGGTGCGGTCATTCTCAAAGCGGGACAGACGCACACACTGGTGGAACTTCGTGTCCTCCAGCTCCACTGATTTACTCTTCCCTCCTGTGGTGAGCACAGCGACAGAGAGAGTCAGGGCATGAAAGGATTGTACCTGGTACAAGTACAGTTATCTGAGAAAAATACAAGCTCTGTTTGGAATTTAAATAGATTAGAGGTAAGAGCTGAATCCTAACTTGAAATATGTGCGCACAGCACACAACTTCAACTTCCTTGCAACTCATACAATGATGTCGATGGGAAATTCTAAGCCAAAGGCTAAGTCACGCGTTAGTGTTTAAAATTTGGGATGAGAATACAGACAGAAACAGCTTTGAAATCTGACGTGCATTTGTATTTTAACTGAACTGTAACCAATCCAGTGACACTGACACACAGTGCAGAGGAACTCACTGCCAGTGTTCTCAAACAGAACTTTATCGTTGAGGCCCAGACGCAGCTCAGGCATCCCCGACAAGAACACACGCATCTTGATGGAGCCCACGATCTCACTGCGCAGCACGTTACCGTTCGCACTGACCTGCACAGAGGAGAGAAAGGGGGAGAAGTGTCAAACCGTTTACAACAATTGCAGACATGCGTCTACGTTCAAAATGGTTGAAATTACTTCAATAAAACACTGAATAATTTGGTCATAGAGAAATAATAAACATTGCAAGCCAAGACTGTATTAGAGGGAGGAGAGTGTTAGACTTAAAACACGACGTGACAAGGCGCCGCACCAGAAGATTAACAGACTCGATGACATCCAGGAAGACTTCATTCTTCCTGTACTTGATGCCCTCTGACCTCCAGGACACAGCGTTGGTGACGGTGGCAGGAGGGCGCGGGCCCCCTGTGTCCAGCTTGTGCCCCTCTTGGGTGATGTACCTACAAACAAACAGAGACAGACCTGGTGAGAGGACAGGACAACAATGACAGGAACTGTCTGTCTGCAGCCATACTGGGTGTTTAGGTGAAATGGAAGATAAACTGTACACACAGTACTGTAGGTCACTACTACATTATTAAATCATGTTTAACTTGGAGGAATTTTAAACTGTTTAATGGAAGCTAAACATAGGTTTGTACAGAGAGAGTTTTGTAGACAGAATAAGGGCTAGATAGGATACTCACTCTTGAAGGATCTTGCTGTCAGTAGTCTGAGGATAGCCAAAGTCCATCAGCTCATCCATCAACTCATAGATGATGACAAAGTTATCTCTGATACTCTCCTCTTCCAACTCTTTAAAATACTCGGAGAAAACCTGCAGAGACAATAGGCTGAGTCTAGATACAACACATTTTTTACCAGTTAACCACCAGTAAAAGCGATGGGTTATTGGAAAATAAGACTACTGCACACACCATTATAGACAGATTGTAACTCACCTGGATAATTTTGTAGAGGAAAGAGAAGACCAAGGAGACACAGGCATTTTTCTTAGACGTTGCTACAACTGATGGAACATTTGTTAAGGTGAAAAGTTTATGTGGGGCTTTCAACATAAGTCGACTTGTATCTACCGTCAAAAAGGTGGCCAGTTTGAGAATGAACTACAAGTGGAATTTGCAAGAAGTGAACCTATCCATTGCTTGAACTCTCAGCGAGATAAGTAGTCATTTGACCTGAGCAGTCAAACCAACCATCACTCTCCCTTTTACCCAGAACAAAATATGGAATAAATTTCCCATTTGTATTGGGGACCATATATTGGAAAGGAAAAGGAATACTGAGGCAGTAGTCATTCTAATCCCCTGTGTGAGAGGTTGAGTAAGTGGCAGTAAGGATACGGTACAGATTGTTGTGTTTGATCCACATGAAGCGGACCCCTCCGTGAGCCAGGATAGGGGATAAGTTGCCCTCCTCCTCTCTGTCCATGAGGATGGGCATAAAGTGTTCAATCTCTGACATGTCCACATCTCCTCTGTAGTTACGACAGACCAGAACCTGGAGAGGTGAAACAAAATCAACAGGAACTTACTTCTCTAGCCATCTCTCGTCCTACATGGTATGTGCCTCCTGATGGCATCATGTTTTCAGATCTTCAAGTGTCTTGATATGGAACACAAAAATCTACATGGGTCTAACTGGACTATGCATTTGAGGCTTCACATAAAGTGTGTTCTCATTCTCAAACAGGCCTTAGGATGGGGGCAAATGTTGGTGATCATGATGACATCCTTGGATGGTATGGGCTCTTGTCAGGCAGTAGACTGTTCACAAGGCCACCACAACCATTATCATAATCATGCAGAATTTAGCCACAATACATTACGTGATCCATTGAACCAGTCCATCCTAATCTGATCCCAATACCAGTCTAGCTGGGTGGGGTAGCTGCTAGCTAAGTAACTAGCTACAATGCATATTATTAATGTCCCGTATCAACATCAAAAGCTAGCCATCTCAAATTCACTATTGTATATTTTTCTTAGAATGTAAAGTAGCTAGCTGTATGTTGTAATTTGGCCATCAAATTATGTGATGCATTAGTAAACATTTTAATGTGAACCATGTTAGATTAAGCTAGCTAACGTTAGCTCTTTAGCTGGCTGAACTAATCTCAGTTCCTCTTACCTTGCCTTTAAGATCTAACACATACACCGCACTTGCTGACATTTTTCTTCTAGCTCGTCGAAACTTACGAGTTGGTACCGGTGAAAAATATTTAGAATATCTAAAACATGCGGCGGTACGGTAGCATCCACCTAGGAGTGCTAGGTGTTGCCGGCTAACACTAGAGAGGAAGAAGCGAAGCGAGAGGGTTTACTCCGCCCAAATTATGTCCATGAAAACAAGACCGCGAAAGTGAGGAACTTTTGAATGTGTTGAATTTGCTCATCAAAATAATGTAATTGCTTATTTGATCAAATATACGTTTCGAGTTCGATTGTTACGAATAAACTAACGCACGTGGTATCTCAACAACAAAACGACTTTATATCAGAGTTCTGCACGTTGTTGACATGCGTATCTGACCTTATTACCTAGAAGGGTCCAACCTTTTCGCCTCCTCCCTTCAACCTTTGAAGACATGTATTTCCATTGTTAGAGCGATTACTCGACTATCTTGTCTATATAACAGAAAACCTTTGCTAATATTTACTATTATATTGCTCTACTTCCGGGAAGCTGTCTTTCTATTCCCAACACAAATATTTCCTTCATACATAATTTGCTACATATTTTTTTTAGATTACCAGTTATGCTAATTGTAATTAATATATTGAGTTACTACACTGTACGCATGTGGTGTTATAAGAGACCACAGCTCAGCCCTCTCTCTACTTTACAATAGAAGGCTCTGCAATTGGGCCTGGAAAATGCCACCTGTCGTTTCCAGTTTCAATCTTGACAGCAATGAACCAATACTAATGTAAAAAATGTAAGGTGAATAAATTAGTGAAATTCCAGACAAGTTAAAGTAACTCAGTTTAATTAAATACATATCACAGCATGTCTAATCTAGTATAATTCTATGTATGGAACAAAAATATAGTCACACAAATTACCACATTATAAAATGACATTAATGTACAACAGAAATGACACAGCATGGGTAACAATGGGCAAAAAATTATAATTTATTCTAAAATGAAAATGGTCCAGGATTCCTCTTCATTTGGTCCAGCTGACTTTAGGAATATCATAATGTTCTGTCAGGGTGTCCAGGTGACGGTTGAAATCCTGCAATACAACAAAAATACCTTTGTTTATTGTAAATGCCAGAGGTTTGTAGAACTCAAATCTCCCCAAGTGTATTTTCTGAATTACAGTAAATTCATGCAGATGTTTTCAAATAATAAAGGTCTTACCTCAACTCTCCGCTTGTGCGTTTTTTCTGCTTTGTTCAAAATTCTCTCCATTTGCTGAAAGAAATGGAAAAAGTAGGGTGTGAATATTGGTATTTTAAACAGGAAGTAGGCATTTTTATCCCATGACTAACATTGTCTCTATTTCAGTGCTAGAACATCAGTAGGACAATACATTTAGGACAATGATTATTACCCTCTTCTCTTGCATCTTGTCAAAAGCCATTTGAGCTGGTGTTCTTTTGTCAATGTATCCACTCTTGGTTTCCTCCTCTTCGTTTTTATTTGTATTAATTTGCTGCTCCAAACGATGCTTCTTCTCCTTGTTCTTCTTCTTCTTCTTTCTAAAAGAGTAAAATAATGCCAACAAATGAAGGGTTGTTAGTGAGGCGTTAGTTAGCCTGCTACATAGCTAGCCTACACCAGCTAGAGCTTTGAGGGAAAATATTAGATTAGGTTTATATGTTTGTTTACTTTTATTTATTTGTTTATTTTATTTAACTAGGCAAGTCAGTTAAAAACAAATTCTTATTTACAATGACAGCCTACCAAAAGTCCTCCTATGGGGACTGGGGTTGGGATTAAAAATATATAAATATAGGACAAAACACACATCACGACAAGAGAGAAAACACAACACTACATAAAGAGAGACCTAAGACAACAACATAGCAAGGCAGCAACACATGAGAACACAGCATGGTAGCAACACAACATGGTAGCAGCACAAAACATGGTACAAACATTATTGGGCACAGACAACAGCACAAAGGGCAAGAAGGTAGAGACAACAATACATCAAGCAAAGCAGCCACAACTGTCAGTAAGTGTCCACGATTGAGTCTTTAAATGAAGAGATTGAGATAAAACTGTCCAGTTTGAGTGTTTGTTGCAGCTCGTTCCAGTCGCTAGCTGCAGCAAACTGAAAAGAGGAGCGACCCAGGGATGTGTGTGCTTTGGGGACATTTAACAGAATGTGACTGGCAGAACGGGTGTTGTATGTCGAGGATGAGGGCTGCAGTAGATATCACAGATAGGGGGGAGTGAGGCCTAAGAGGGTTTTATAAATAAGCATCAACCAGTGGGTCTTGCGACGGGTATACAGAGATGACCAGTTTAGAGTATAGAGTGCAGTGATGTGTCCTATAAGGAGCATTGGTGGCAAATCCGATGGCAGAATGGTAAAGAAAATCTAGCCCCTCGAGAGCACCCTTACCTGCCAACCTATAAATTATGTCTCCGTAATCTAGCATGTGTAGGATGGTCATCTGAATCAGGGTTAGTTTGGCAGGTTGGGTGAAAGAGGAGCAATTACGATAGAGGAAACCAAGTCTAGATTTAATTTTAGCCTGCAGCTTTGATATGTGTTGAGAGAAGGACAGTGTACCATCAAGCCATACTCCCAAGTACTTGTATGTGGTGACTACCTCAAGCTCTAAACCCTCAGAGGTAGTAATCACACCTGTGGGGAGAGGGGCATTCTTCTTACCAAACCACATGACCTTTGTTTTAGAAGTGTTCAGAACAAGGTTAAGGGTAGAGAAAGCTTGTTGGACACTAAGTAAGCTTTGTTGTAGAACATTTAACACAAAATCCAGGGAGGGGACAGCTGAGTATAAGACTGTATCATCTGCATATAAATAGTCGAGAGAGATTCCTACTGCCTGAGCTATGTTGTTGATGTAAATTGAGAAGAGCGTGGGGCCTAGGATTGAGCCTTGGGGTACTCCCTTGGTGACAGGCAGTGGCTGAGACAGCAACTTTTCTGACTTGGAAAAACACTGCACTCTTTGAAAGAGGTAGTTAGCAAACCAGCCCAGAGACCCCTCAGAGACACCAATACTCCTTAGCCGACCCAACAAGAATGGAATGGTCTACCGTATCAAAAGCTTTGGCCAAGTCAATACAAATAGCAGCACAACATTGCTTAGAATCAAGGGCAATGGTGACATAATTTAGGACCTTTAAGTTTGCAGTGACACATACAAAACCTGAGAAGAAACCAGATTGCATACCAGAGGGAATACTATAGACATCAAGGAAGCCAGTCAGTTGATTATTGACAAGTTTTTCCAACACTTTTGATAAACACGGCAAAATTGAAACAGGCCTATAACAGTTAGGATCAGCTTGATCTCCCCCTTTAAATTCATTTCTCTCTGCCTCCTTCTTTCCACTCCTCTCCTCTTTTAACCTCACCCTCTCACCGTCCCACCCTACTCACAAGGCAGGCAATACGCTTGACCTCATCTTTACTAGATGCTGTTCTTCTACTAATCTCACTGCAACTCCCCTCCAAGTCTCCGACCACTACCTTGTATCCTTTTCCCTCTCGCTCTCCTCCAACACTACTCACTCTGCCCCTACTCAGATGGTATTGCGCCGTCGCAACCTTCGCTCTCTCTCTCCCGCTACTCTCTCCTCTTCCATCCTATCATCTCTTCCCTCTGCTCAATCCTTCTCCAACCAATCTCCTGATTCTGCCTCCTCAACCCCTCCTCTCCTCCTTTTCTGCATCCTTTGACTCTCTATGTCCCCTATCCTCCCGGCCGGCTCGGTCCTCCCCTCCTGCTCCGTGGCTTGACGACTCATTGTGAGCTCACAGAACAAGGCTCCGGGCAGCCGAGCGGAAATGGAGGAAAACTAGCCTCCCTGCGGACCCGGCATCTTTTCACTCCCTCCTCTCTACATTTTCTTCCTCTGTCTCTGCTGGTAAAGCCACTTTCTACCACTCTAAATTCCAAGCATCTGCCTCTAACCCTAGGAAGCTCTTTGCCACCTTCTCCTCCCTCCTGAATCCCCCCCCCCCCCCCCCCTGCGGATGACTTCGTCAACCATTTTGAAAAGAAGGTTGACGACATCCGATCCTCATTTGTTAAGTCAAACGACACCGCTGGTCCTGCTCACATTGCCCTACCCTATGCTTTGACCTCTTTCTCCCCTCTCTCTCCAGATGAAATCTTGCGACTTGTGATGGCCGGCCGCCCAACAACCTGCCCGCTTGACCCTATCCCCTCCTCTCTTCTCCAGACCATTTCCGGAGACCTTCTCCCTTACCTCACCCATCAACTCATCCTTGACCGCTGGCTACGTCCCTTCCGTCTTCAAGAGAGCGAGAGTTGCACCCCTTCTCAAAAAACCTACACTCGATCCCTCCGAAGTCAACAACTACAGACCAGTATCCCTTCTTTCTTTTCTCTCCAAAACTCTTGAGCGTGCCGTCCTTGGCCAGCTCTCCTGCTATCTCTCTCAGAATGACCTTCTTGATCCAAATCAGTCAGGTTTCAAGACTGGGCATTCAACTGAGACTGCTCTTCTCTGTGTCACGGAGGCTCTTCTCTGTGTCACGGAGGCTCTCCGCACTGCTAAAGCTAACTCTCTCTCCTCTGCTCTCATCCTTCTAGACCTATCTGCTGCCTTTGATACTGTGAACCATCAGATCCTCCTCTCCACCCTCTACGAGTTGAGCATCTCCGGCACGGCTCACTCTTGGATTGCGTCCTACCTGACAGGTCGCTCCTACCAGGTGGCGTGGCGAGAATCTGTCTCCGCACCACGTGCTCTCACCACTGGTGTCCCCCAGGGCTCAGTTCTAGGCCCTCTCCTATTCTCGCTATACACCAAGTCACTTGGCTCTGTCATATCCTCACATGGTCTCTCCTATCATTCCTACGCAGACGACACACAATTAATCATCTCCTTTCCCCCTTCTGATAAGCAGGTGGCAAATTGTATCTCTGCATGTCTGGCAGACATATCAGTGTGGATGACGGATCACCACCTCAAGCTGAACCTCGGCAAGACGGAGCTGCTCTTCCTCCCGGGGAAGGACTGCCCGTTCCATGATCTCGCCATCACGGTTGACAATTCCATTGTGTCCTCCTCCCAGAGTGCTAAGAGCCTTGGCGTGACCCTGGACAAACCCTGTCGTGCTCCGCTAACATCAAGGCGGTGACCCGATCCTGTAGGTTCATGATCTACAACATTCGCAGAGTACGACCCTGCCTTACACAGGAAGCGGCGCAGGTCCTAATCCAGGCACTTGTCATCTCCCGTCTGGATTACTGCAACTCGCTGTTGGCTGGGCTCCCTGCCTGTGCCATTAAACCCCTACAACTCATCCAGAACGCCGCAGCCCGTCTGGTGTTCAACCTTCCCAAGTTCTCTCACATCACCCCGCTCCTCCGCACACTCCACTGGCTTCCAGTTGAAGCTCGCATCTGCTACAAGACCATGGTGCTTGCCTACGGAGCTGTGAGGGGAATAGCACCTCCGTACCTTCAGGCTCTGATCAGTCCCTACACCCAAACAAGGGCACTGCGTTCATCCACCTCTGGCCTGCTGCCCCCCCTACTTCTGCGGAAGCACAGTTCCCGCTCAGCCCAGTCAAAACTGTTCGCTGCTCTGGCACCCCAATGGTGGAACAAGCTCCCTCACGACGCCAGGACAGCGGAGTCAATCACCACCTTCCGGAGACACCTGAAACCCCACCTCTTTAAGGAATACCTGGGATAGGATAAAGTAATCCTTCAAACCCCCCCCCAAAAGAAAGATATAGATGTACTATTGTAAAGTGGTTGTTCCACTGGATATCATAAGGTGAATGCACCAATTTGTAAGTCGCTCTGGATAAGAGCGTCTGCTAAATGACGTAAATGTAAATGTAAATAAAGGACGAACCATGGCTGCCTTCCAAGCAATGGGAACCTCCCCAGAAAGGAGAGACAGATTAAAAAGGTCGGAGATAGGCTTGGCGGTGATAGGGGCAGCAACCCATGACAAATCAGGACAGATCGTTTCACTGAGCAGCCATTCCAAACACAGGCTGTATAACAGTGATCACTAAGGTCATTACAGAAAACACCAGACTGATACCTATCAGGATAATTTGTGAGGATAACATCAAGGAGAGTAGCCTTTTCTGGGTGTTTGGAGTCATACCTTGTGGGATTGGTAATAATCTGGCAAAGATTTAGGGAGTCCCATTGCTTTAGGATTTGGTCAGGTGGTTTAAGCATGTCCCAGTTTAGGTCACCTAGCAGGCCAAATTCAGACTTAGTGTAAGGGGCCAGGAGAGAGCTTGAGGCAGAACGGTGCTGATGGACTGATGGTCGGTGCACTTAAAAGCTACATACATTTGAGAAGGCTAACACTATGTAACTATTTACAGTGAACAAAATATTATTTTAGCTGTTGTTACCATGTTTGATGGTTAGCTAGCTGGTTAGCTGGCAAATATTTTTTTTATAACTAACCCAAAATAGACCAGAGCCTGTCGTTTCCAATGGAAGTGAATGAATCATAGTGGGCAGAACAAGCAAGAAAGTAGTCAGAGCCAAGCACTAGCCAGTGAAATCCTATTGGCGCGTTCTAGCATTTATTTGCATATTTACGTTAGGGATCCCTTACTATGTGAAGTGCGCATGTGCAATAACGCAATTCGCCCGTGCACTCCTAAACAAAACAAAACATTTTTAACTTTGGAAAATTGTAAAGTCTACAAAACGCAGTCCACTCTGTGACATATTCTAGTTTTGGAAACAGAAAACTCTACGGAGATAGAATGTTTCAACGATGAGAAAATGTGCAGTAATGTCGGCCAAAATTCATCTCACTCCCACTTTCGGCCACTGGGCTTCATCTCATCACCATATTTGGCGAGTGAGTGGAAACGCCAACCGGATGTTTCACATTTATAAATCTGGAGAAATATCTGGCTCATTCTATCTGTATTAGCTGGTTTATCGGGACAGAGAGCTAGCTACTTTGCGCCTTTACTCCATTTTAAACATAGTACGGTGTGGACAATTTTAAGAACACATTGACTTATAAGTACTAATAACACGAAATACATACTTTTTACCGGAGGAAACAATGCCTATTATTTTCAATTTCAGGGAACCTTTCTGGACGGTAGCGTATTGATCCGACATATTTGTTGTTGATGTAGATTTCGTTCTTCCTCTCTCGCTGTTATGCAGATGAGTTTCATGACTGGTACTCCGTTGCCCCCTAGGGCAGAGCACGGTGCGTTCATCCCAGCAGGTGGCAGTAACGTGACCACAAGCGGCGATTATGAACGTCAAACACATGCGCGGTAGCCTGTTGTGTTAACTGATCCCCAACGCTTCATGAAAGGATGGCAGGGTACGGTTTATTCTGCTCACCAATGACAATGAAATGCCTTGCGACCAATACACCCGTGTGGTTTTGTATGAGTAACCTGTTGTATAAAAAGCCGACGTGTGGATACGCAAAGAAAGTTGGTGAGTAACGTTAAATGGCTTCTATAAAATGTATAATCTAATCTAGCTAACGTTAGTTCCATTAGAAAATATAACTGAGTAATGAACAATACACAGGTACAGATAAATAGCAGGCACGGTGGGCAAAAGTTATTCATATGATTACAGTATGAGTAGTTAATATAGATAGTTTAGCTGACAACGTCACGAAAACGATGTGCACGCTTCAATGGGGCAGAAGCCCATGTATTGTTGTGATTCTGGATGGCAAGATAGTTCAATAGGGTCCAGCTGCAACGTCATCTCCCAGGGTCTCTATGCTCCCAGCTACTGATATGCTATCTCTCATGAAAAGTGTGGGTGTCGAAAGGACTGGGCGTTTCGAAAGGAACCATATAAGGAGAAGTGGGGGTTTCTTGGTAAATGTATTCGATAATACCGTGTCTTGTTTTGACTGATTTCATGGCAATGTTAATATGGCAAAAATGTGCTAGCTATAATTTTTTTATCAAACCTTGGAAACGAAACATAGTTTACATGTTGTCAAAGCCTACTTGGACACCGGGTCCCCATATTTCCCATGTTAAATAGCCAGATTTTTGACCTAGTTACATGTACATTGAACAACACAGAAGCTTTTCAGCATGTTTCTGTACCAACTTAGGGAAAACCTGCTATAGAGTACTACATAATGAGTCATAATACCCATAAAACCTAGCAGTCAAACAAGGAAATGGTTCCAGTCATTTTTCCACCATTCATTTTTCCCATAGGGATTTTAGAAGGTGACTTATCAATATATTTGCCTGTATTTACCCACTAAAAATTAAATGCTAATTAGCTGGTAATATGGCTATCATAAAGAACTTCAAATGCCATGATGATCTGGATGAGACTGCCAAATCGAGGCAAAGATAGGAATCTCTGGATTAACTATCTAATGTTAGCTAAATTTAGTAATGAAGAAATTGGCTACATTTCTTTAAATTTACAATTCTTTAAACTGTCTTGTGCAAGTTTTAAATTGACACAATACCTGTTAGCAAAGGTGTCAGCTAGAGATGACGTGCAGATTTGTAGTCTTGCATGATATCTACTTTGATGCTAATTAGCATTTTTGAATCTGAGAGTAAATAGAGCTGAATATATTGATAAAAGTCACCTTGTCCAAGAGAGATTTACATGGTTATCAAAACATCACACCAGGGTAAGCCTACATTCTTGCAGTTGACATATGATGCCTCCTGGTGGCCATGTTGGAAGACCACCGCATTCATTCTAACGACAAATAGCTGAGTGGCTACCCCAAACTGTATGTATGATAACAGTGCCTAAAACTACAGGGAACAAAAATATAAATGCAGTGTTGGTTTCATGAGCTGAAATGATCACAGACATTTTCCATTCGCACAAAAAGCTTATTTCTCTAAAATGTTACGCAGAAATTTGTTTACATTGTTTACAGGTGTGGCGTATCAAGAAGCTGATTAAACAGCATGATCATTACACAAGTGCACCTTGTGCTGGGGACAATAAAAGGCCACTCTATAATGTGCAGTTTTGTGCCAGTGTGCAATTGGCATGACTGCAGTGATGTCCACCAGAGCTGTTGCCAGAGAATTTAATGTTAATTTCTGTACCATAAGCCGCCTCCAATGTCGTTTTAGTGAATTTGGCAGTACGTCCAACCGGCCTTACAACCACAGACCATGTGTAACCACGCCAACCCAGGACCTCCACATTTGGTTTCTTCACCTTTGTCTGAGACCAGCCACCGGAACAGCTGATGAAACTGTGGGTTTGCACCACCGAAGAATTTCTGCATAACTTGTCAGAAACCGTCTCAGGGAAGCTCCTCTGCGTGCTTGTCGTCCTCACCAGGGTCTTGACCAGACTGCAGTTTGGCTTCGTAAGCGACTTTAAGTGGGCAAATGCTCACCTTCGATGGCCACTGGCATGCAGGAGTGTGCTCTTCATGGATGAATCCCGGTTTCAACTACCGGGCAGATGGCAAAAAATCTAATCAAATCACATTTTATTGGTCACATGGTTAGCAGATGTTAATCCGACTGCAGTAATATCTAACAAGTAATCTAACAGATTCACAACAACTACCTTATACACACCATGTAAAGGGATTAATAGGATATGTACAAATACATATATGGATGAGCGATGGTGTGCGGCATAGGCAAGATGCAATAGATGGTATAGAATACAGTGTATACATATGAGATAAGTAATGTAGGATATGTAAACATTATTAAAGTGGCGTTATTTAAAGTGACTAGTGATATCTTTATTAAGTCCATTTTTTAAAGTGGCCTGAGATTTGAGTCTGTATGTTGGCAGCAGCTTCTCTATAGTGATGTGATGGCTGTTTAAGAGTCTGATGACCTTGAGATAGAAGCTGTTTTTCAGTCTCTCGGTCCCAGCTTTGATGCACCTGTACTGACCTCACCTTCTAGATGATAGCGGGGTGAACAGGCAGTGGCTCAGGTGGTTGTTGTCCTTGATGATCTTTTTGGCCTTCCTGTGACATCCGGTGCTGTAGGTGTCCTGGAGGGCAGGTAGTTTGCCCCCGGTGATGCGTTGTGCAGACCGCACTACCCTCTGGAGAGCCTTGCGGTTGAGGGCAGTGCAATTTCCGTACCAGGCGGTGATACAGCCAGACAGGATGCTCTCGATTGTCCATCTGTAAAAGTTTGTGAGAGTTTTAGGTGCCAAGCCAAATTTCTTCAACCTCTTCATGTTGAAGAGGCGCTGTTGCACTTTATTCTGTTTGTCTGTGATGTGTACGCCGAGGAACTTAAAACTTTCCACCTTCTCCACTACTGTCCCGTCGATGTGGATGGGGGGGGGGGGGTGCTCCCTCTGCTGTTTCCTGTAGTCCACGATCATCTCTTTTGTTGACGTTGAGTGAGAGGTTATTTTCCTGACACCACATTCTAAGGGCCCTCACCTCCTCCCTGTAGGCCATCTCGTCGTTGTTGGTAATCACGCCTACCACTGTGGTGTCTGCAAACTTGATGATTGAGTTGGAAGCGTGCATGGCCACGCAGTCATGGGTGAACAGGGAGTACAGGAGAGGGCTGAGAACACACCCTTGTGAACACACCCTTTGAGGATCAGCGTGGTGGAATGTTCTTTCCCACCTTCACCACCTGGGGGCGGCCCGTCAGAAAGTCCAGGACCCAGTTGTACAGGGTGGGGTCACGACCCAGGGTCTTGAGCTTAATGATGAGTTGTTGTCAATGAACTGTAGTCAATGAACAGCATTCTTACATAGGTATTCCTCTTGTCCAGATGGGATAGGACAGTATACAGTGTGATGGCGATTGCATCGTCAGTGGACCTATTGGGGCAGTAAGCAAATTGGAGTGGGTCTAGGGTATCAGGTAGGGTGGAGGTGATATGATCCTTGACTAGTCTCTCAAAGCACTTCATGAATACAGAACTGAGTGCAATGGGGCAATAGTCATTTAGTTCAGTTACCTTAGCTTTCTTGGGAACAGGAACAATGGTGGCCATCTTGAAGCATGTGAGGACAACAGACTGGGATAGGGTTTGTTTGAATATGTCTGTAAACACACCAGCCAGCTGGTCTGCACATGCACTGAGGACGTGGCTAGGGATGCCGTCTGGGCCGGCAGCCTTGTGAGGGTTAACACGTTTAAATGTTTTACTCACGTTGGCCACGGAGAAGGAGAGCCCACAGGCTTTGGGCCTTGTCAGTGGCACTTTATTGTCCTCAAAGCGAGCAAAGAAGTTGTTTAATTGGTCTGGGAGGAAGACGTCGATGTCCGCGACGGGGCTGGTTTTCTTTTTGTAGTCCGTGATTGACTGTAGACACTGCCACATACGTCTTGTGTTTGAGCCGTTGAATTGCGACTACTTTGTCTCTATACTGACGCTTTGGTTGTTTGATTGCCTTGCGGAGGGAATAGCTGCACTGTTTGTATTTGGTCATGTTTCCAGTTCCCTTGCCATGATTAAAAGTGGTGGTTCGCGCTTTCAGTTTTGCGAGAATGCTGCCATTAATCCACGGTTTCTGGTTAGGGAAGGTTTTAATAGTCACAGCGGGTACGACATCTCCGATGCACTTGCTAATAAACTCGCTCACCGAGTCAGCGTATACATCAATGTGGTTGTCTGAGGCTGTCCGGAACATATTCCAGTCTACGTGATCAAAGCAATCTTGAAGCGTGGAATCTGATTGGTCAGACCAGTGTTGTATTGACCTGAGCACGGGCATTTCCTGTTTTAGTTTCTGTCTGGCTGGGAGCAACAAAATTGGTTCATGGTCAGCTTTGCCGAAGGCTGGGCGTGGGAGGGCTTTGTATGCATCGCGGAAGTTCGAGTAGCAATGATATGCTGATAGAATATGCTGATAGAATTTAGGGAGTATTGATCTTAGGTTAGCGTTGTTAAAATCTGCTTTGGGGGGGATATACACGGCTGTGACTATAATCGAAGAGAATTCTCTTGGAAGATAATGCGGTCTGCATTTAATTGTAAGGAATTCTAGGTCAGGTGAACAAAAGGACTTGAGTTCCTGTATGTTGTTGTGATTACACCATGAGTCGTTAATCATAAGGAATACATCCCCGCCCTTCTTCTTACCAGAAAGATGTTTGTTTCTGTCGGCGCGATGCGTGAAGAAACCGGGTGGCTGTACCGACTCTGTAACATGGCTCACTCGGGATACTTTGTCAATCTCTGATGTCTCTCTGAAAGGCAACTCGTGTCCTAATTTCGTCCCCCTTGTTATCTAGAGATTGGACATTGGCGATTTAATATGCTTGGAAGCGGTGGATGGTGTGCTCGCCTTCTGAGTCTGCCTCTCCTGCGGCGACCGTGTTGTTTTGGGTCGGCCTCTGGGATAAGATCGCATGTCCAGGTTGGAGTTCCGAACAATGGATCCGCTTCGGGAAAGACCTATTACTGGTCGTAATGATGGTAAGTTGACATCGCTTTTATATCCAATAGTTCTTCCCGGCTGTATGTAATAACACTTGAGATTTTCTGGGCTAACAATGTAAGAAATAGTACATAAAAAAACCAATAACTGCATAGTTTTCTAAGGACCGCATAGTTTTCTAAGTGAGGCGACCATCTCTTTTGGCGTCATCATTCCAATTGAATGACAGCGTCTATGGCGTCGTGTGGGCGAGCAGTTTGCTGACGTCAACGTTGTGAACAGAGTGCCCCGTGGTGGCGGGGTTACAGTATGGGCAGGCATAGGCTATGGACAACGAACACATTTGCACTTTATCGATGGCAATTTGAATGCACATAAATACAGTCATGAGATCCTGAGGCCCGTTGTCATGCCATTTATCCTCCGCCATCACCTTTCAGCATGATAATACATGCCCCCATGTCGCAAGGATCTGTACACAATTCCTGGATGCTGAAAACTTCCCAGTTCTTCCATGCCCTGCATACTCACTAGACATGTCACCCATTGAGCATTTTTGGGATGCTCTGGATTGGCGTGTATGACGGCGTGTTCCAGGTCCCGCAAATATCCACTAACTTCGCACAGCTATTCAATAGGAGTGGGACAACATTCCACAGGCCACAATCAACAGCCTGATCAACTCTATGCAAAGGAGATGTCGCATTGCATGAGGAAAATGGTAGTCACTTCAGATACTGATTTTCTGATCCACACCTCTGCTTTTTTTTAAAGGTATCTGTGACCAACATACGCATATCTGTATTCCCAGTCATGTGAAATCCATAGATTAGGACTTAATGAATTTATTTAAATTGACAGATTTCCTTATAGGAACTGTAACTCAGTAAAATCTTTGAAATTGTTGCATGTTGCGTTTTATATTTTTCTTCAGTGTAGTTCATTCGTCACCATGTAATTTTCTGAACGGTATATGGCTACTCAAACAAGGCAGAAAAGACAACAAAAAATATATGCTTACAGATTCCCAGCAATCATGAAACACCTTTGGTGACACCAAGGAGAACTGTAAGAAAAGTGAAGAAACCTTTTTTGTCCATCAAGATCTGAACCCAGACAGCTGGCAGTACAGGGTCTGCTACGGTTATTTCATCAATTTAGTTTAGCTGTTATGCTAACCAGGTGTTAACAACACTAAGTTGGACAAAATTAGATAGCTTGTAGTCTGACTATAAGCGTGTGTCGAGTGAGTTTCAAGTTTTGGGGAAGCAATTTTTTTCACCATATGGACCTTGATAACAAAGGATTGCATGCATTTATCATCGCATTTGCAGAGTAATGTTAGCCTACTATTCCTAATGTGATGACAAAATGTAGGCTATTAATGAGATCGTAGTGGTATAGGCCTATAGGCTATATCAGATTAAAAAAAAAAAATATCCTTTGTCTGGGGCAAATGTGACCTCTAAGCATTTCATACATTTCTGGTACACTTTATATAACTGGAGACATTAGCCAGTGAAACCTCCTTGGCTTGAATGTAACCACGTAATCTATGCCTATGAAAAGTAGTCATGGCTAGAAGGGATGCAACTTTTGTCAAATTGACGTCAAAAGTAAAACAATCATTTTAGCTAACCCTTTTCCTTACCTTAACCTAATTCTCCTGACCTAATCTGCAACAAATAGTCAAATGACGTTCATTTACAAAGGATGGATACATTCTACCCATGTAGAATGTACAATATGAGGTCCATATAGCCCCCCAAAAAACTATGATAATTTGACAACTTTATTCATAAGAGGGAAAATGTATGGACATTACAGCATAGGAAAAATGCCTCAATGGGTTAGAACAACCTTCTGTGTTGACTGGTTGTTCCAGCCCAACAATATATTTAATCTTTATATGACACTAACACAACTGAATGAATTAAACACAACCAAACAATTTTGAGCCCTGATGGTATAGGTGACCTGAAGAAGTGCTATTCTAACATCAGGTGTGCTTTATTTGTTTATGTACTGTATGTCGACTGGATTCCCCCTGTGAAGATGAGCAATGCTGCAGCAACATCAGTTTCTTCTACAACTTCGTCCTTTTCCAGATATGAAAGGAGACATCCCTCAGTTATACAAGGTGGTTGTCATGCTGTGCTTTGGTCAATCTGAATGATTCTGTTGTGCCATTTGAGCAGAGAGCACCTTCACTTTGTCATCATGACAAAATAAACCGTATGAAAATATATAACATTTATTTTGGAACAACGTATAAAATACTTATTTCTGATATTGTAAACATACTGTACTTTAATAATAGGCTATATTGTTGTTTGGGTGAAATTAAAAGTGTTTTGTAATTTCTGCTTTGCCTTGCTTAATTGAATAAAAAGTATTTCTTATAGCCTAACTTATATATATTTATTTAAAACAATTTAAACACATTTAGCATAGACACTGTAATTGTTGTGGTAGTCTTAGGCAAACCATCTTCATTATCACAGTGGTACTTCCCAAGTGCCACTCAGACCTTCTGGGAGAAAGGTATCTGGCATTGAACGTGGTGGTGGATGTTTTAAACTAAAGATCCCATCTCCTGCTTCCAGACATTTCACCACCTAGATTACAAGGGTTGGATTTGCACAAAACTATTTCATGTCAGCACAATGCGTGTTAAACATCTAGTATAATGATTAGCCTCATACATTGTCTACTGGTATCGTTTTAAAATTGAGAACATGTACTGTAGCGCAACAATATGTAAACAATGTGTGAGTTAAGCTAATGTCCATTAGACTAATGCCATCATACTGTAGGCCAGTGTTTCCCAACTCGGGTCCTCGAGTACCCCCAATGGTACACCGTTTTATTGTAGCCCCGGCCAAGCACTCTGATTCAACTTGTCAGCTAATCATAAGGCCCTCAGTGTTGAATCAGGTATGTTTGTCTGGGGCTGCAACAAAACTGTATGCTGTTGGAAGTACTCAAGGACTGGAGTTGGGAACCACTGCTTGTAGGCCTATGGCTGCATTGGTGTTGCATGCCATTATCAGCTGCAAAATTGGTTCACCACGCTGATATCCTGAAAATAGTGACAATCAAATAAATGTAATTGGAGAGCTTACAACTGAACAAAAGCATAGGTAATGTACATTTGAGAATTCAACACAGACAAGATGGATTCCCTTACCCTCTTTACTGACGGATTGTGAACTGTGATCAATCAACATTAACAATAGTTTATCTTGAATAATAGTTTGAAGTTAACAATTTTAAACACTTCAAAGAATCAACACTTTCATATAATTTCAAAGTGTACTAGTAAGCTAACTCATATGTAAAGGTTAGACATCTTAGTAACAAGTAGGCTATTACTACTAAAGCATCATTTAATCAGGTGGCAGGTAGCCTAGTGGTTAGAGCGTTGGGCCAGTAACCGAAAGGTTGCTAGATCGAATCCCCGAGCTGACAAGGTAAAAATCTGTTGTTCTGCCCTTGAACAAGGCAGTCCCTAGGTCCCTAGGTTGACATTGTAAATAAGAATTTGTTCTTAACTGACTTGCCTAGTTAAATAAAGGTTAAAGGTTATTAAATACCAGGGTTGGCAAACCTCGCTCCACTGATCCCTGGTCTACTGGGTGAGCTGACTTCTGTTCCAACCCAGCAATAGTACACATACAGTGCCTTTGGAAAGTATTCAGACCCCTTGACTTTTTCCACATTTTGATACTTATTTTTTGTTACTTATTCTAAAATGGATTAAATTACATTTTTTTCCTCCAATCTACACCCCATAATGACAATGCGAAAACAGTTTTAAAAAAAAATTGTTTTGTGTGGTATGTATGTATGTAGGTATGTATCTATCTCACATTTACATAAGTATTCAGACCCTTTGCTATGAGACTCCAAATTGAGCTCAGGTGCATCCTGTTTCCATTGATCATCCTTGAGATGTTTCTACAACTTGATTGGAGTCCACATGTGCTAAATTCAATTGATTGGACATGATTTGGAAAGGCACACATAGAAGGCCAAACTGAGCAATCGGGGGAGAAGGGCCTTGGTAAGGGAGGTGAACAAAAACCCAATGATTGAATGCCAAGCGTCACATCTGGAGGAAAACTGGCACCATCCCTGCAGTGAAGCATGGTGGTGGCAGCATCATGCTGTGGGGATGTTTTTCAGCAGCAGGGACTGGGAGACTAGTCAGGATTGAGGGAAAGATGAATGGAGCAAGGTAGAGAGAGATCCTTGACGAAAACCTGCTCCAGAGCGTTCAGGACCTCAGACTGGGGTGAAGGTTCACCTTCCAACATGACAACGACCCTAAGCACACAGCCAAGACAACGCAGGAGTGGCTTCAGGACAAGTCTCTGAATGTCCTTGAGTGGCCCAGCCAGAGCCTGGACTTGAACCCGATCGAACATCTCTGGAGAGACCTGAAAATAGCTGTGCAGCGACGCTTCCCATCCAACCTGACAGAGCTTGAGAGGATCTGCAGAGAAGACTGGGAGAAACTCCCCAAATACAGGTGTGCAAAGCTTGTAGCGTCATACCCAAGAAGACTCGAGGCTGTAATAGCTGCCAAAGGTGTTCAACAAAGTACTGAGTAAAGGGTCTGAATACTTATGTAAATGTGATATTTCAGTTTTATTTGTAATCCATTTGCTAACATTTCTAAAAAAAATGTTTTTGCTTTGTCTTTATGGGGTATTGTGTGTAGTTCGATGGTGGGGGGGAACAATTTTAATACATTTTAGAATAAGGCTGTAATGTGGAAAAAGTCAAGAGGTCTGAATACTTTCCGAATGCACTGTAATCCATGGTATCCAAGGATGTACCCTTATTCTCTTGGGACATTCACTGGGACCTTTAAATCTGCAGACAGGGTTTCACAGCACTCAGTATCCGAGGACAGAAAACATCACAAAGAAAAAGGCTGCATTATACTGAAATTAGACAGCACTGAATATTCTGTTGCTATGTCTCTCTGTCCTCAGTTTTTCTCGCTAGGGACTGGAACTGGAGAATCTTTTCCTAATGTCCCCCTACAAAGGTACCTGCCCTTATCCAGAGTAGCCTACTCTCCATTCTCTGACAGCTGGAACTTCTAGCTAAACCTTTCACCCTTTTCCATGGCTGTTAGCTACCTAGCCATGTGGACGATTGGAGGACTTCCACCAGACTGACTGGTCTTCCAACATGGTGCCTGGTGCGGTTTCTAGGTGATTTGTGATGCAATTGCAAGCCCTTTAAAGTGTGAAGTAGAGGTCTTCACGGGCCAAAAAAGTTGGGCTTTCCCACCTGGACCCAGTATGCATAAATATAATTTTTATAGAGAGCCATTGCAAATTAACCAGAGGACAACTAGACCCGTTCCGTATAGACCTGGTTGGATCCAGAGCCGGTCTGATCTGAGTGAGGGAAGCAGCAGAAAAGTAATTTTTTAACCAGAGCTAATAAAGCGTGAGAGGAAGGAGAGTGGTGCCCCTTCAGCAGGCAGCCTATCCTTTTCCTTTAACTTCTAATTCCATCCTTTTTAATTCCATCTTCCATTGATTACATATTTCCTAACTTTTGCCACACACGGGGCGAGGCTCTGACTGGATGCCTGTTTCCGCTTTGATGAATTATGATTGGCCAACCACAAGCTACACCCTCCACTTGTGAAAAGCAAGAGAAGCATCATAAATGTCTCTCTCTCTCTACTGCAACAGTTGCATTCGGATCTGTACGGACCCTTCCGGACAAAATTAAACATACCCGAGTCCCATGACAATCATATCAGATCCGACCCAGACCCCTAACATTATTTAGAATTCTGGTTCCGGACCCACTCGGGTCCCTGACGGGTCTCGGGTTTTCAGTTACAGGTGGATCTGTGAAGACCTCGAGTGTGAGGTAGCTATCTACTTGCTAGTAGGAGTTTATATGCCGCTTTATGGTCAGGATGCCCACAGTGATGCACAGTTCCTATCATAACTTCCTGTGTGACTTCATGTGCAATCAAAATAGCTCTTTCACCCACACCCACTGAATAATTTCCTGTATCCTCTGTATGCCTTTGCCTGTCCATATTATCTCTGTAAATGGTGAAGTTTATCTCAAGGCACTGCATTTTAGATTACATCTGAATGTTGCCTTGCCACAGCATTCAGTACAATATCAAGTTTCAAGTTGTATGTACAGGATACGCATGGTATACATCGTCCAACGAAATGCTTACTTGAAGGTTTCTCCTCGACAATGCAACAAAAATAAATAAATAAAATATAAGAAAATGGAATATAAAGTAAATTAGAATAGAATAATACATTTTATAATACAGGAAGGCACACTTTATAGTCCAATATTTACACGTGTATTGGGGAAGGTGAGATGGAGGCAAGTGTATAAATTGAGCAGTATAATAAGAGTCTGGTAGTAGCAGTTGTGTGTGCATGTGTGCTAAGGTCCGGAGAATCAGAGCAGGTGGTCAAGTCCAGTTCAAGTGTTCAGCAGTCTGATGGCTTGTAGATAACAACAGGCTCAGAGACAGTTTCTATCAGACCTTATGCTCCGATACCGTCTGCACGACGGTAAGGGAGAGAACAGCTCATGGCTGGGGTATGTGAGGTCCTGATGATGCTGCGTGCCTTTCTCAGGCACCGTTTCGAGTAGATATCCTGGATGGGTGGGAGCACGGTCCCAGTGATCTACTTGGCCCTCCAGTGGGTGGTGAAGACGGCCTTGCAATCGTGGACGGAGCAATTCCCATAACAGACCGTGATGCAACCGGCCAGAATGCTCTCGGTAGTATTTGGAGAGGACCCGGGGCGGAATGCCAAATTTCTTCAGGCGTATTAAGAAGTAGAGACGCTGTTGCGCCCTCTTGACAAGAGTGGTGGTGTTGTTGGTCCATGTCAAGTCCTCAGTGATGTGGACGCAGAGGATCTTAAAACGTGTGACTCTACTGCAGTCCCGTAGATGTGGATCGGGGCATGTTCCCTTCTCTGCTTTCTGAAATCAACAATCAACTCTTTTGTTTTGCTCACATTGAGGAAGAGGTGTTTGTCATGACACCACAATGCCAGTTCACTTACCTCCTCCCTATAGGCTGACTTATTGTTGTTGGTTATCAGGGCTACATCCGTGGTGTCATCAGCAAACTTGATGATGGAGTTGGTGTCGTGCAAAGCCACACAGTCGTGGGTGAACAGGGACTACAGCAGAGGAAAGAGGACACCCCTGGGGGGCCCCTATGTTAAGAGTCAGTGTGGAGGAGGTGCTGTTGCCAATTCTCACAGACTTTGGTCTGCCTGTCAGGGTGTCCATGATCCAGTTGCAGAGGGTGGTGTTGAGCTTGGAGAGAACAATAGTGTTGAATGCTGAACTGTATTCAATGAACAGCGTTCTCGCCTACTGTAGGTGTTCCGCTTGTCCAGATGTGTTACGGCCGTGTAAATAGCGATGGAAATGGTATCTTGCGTGGATCAGTTGGATCTTTAGCCAATGTTAAATCTTTTGCATTAATTACTTTACCTGATTTTTTTTTTTTTTTTTTTTTTTTTAAGACTTTATATCTATAAATCTGGAATAAATTAGATGTATTTAACATAAACACTGGGCAGAAATGCAGAAGAGCACAAATCATGAGTCCGATCTTGTTCATGTTCTCTAACTAATTGTTTCCACGTTTTGTAGTATGACCAGTGATAGCGATGCTGAAGTGTTGAATGAGTCATAACAGGTTTTTATCCCAACTTGTTTTCTCTCTGCCTGCTGCCAAAGAGAAAGGCAAGTGCATCGTGAAAGATGTGCTGAAGGGGCCGGAGCTGTGTAAGGACCCTGTGAAGCTCACCTCTCATGCTGTCGGAGTCAACATTTTGAAGCAAGGAGACGACCCTGCACTTAAACCACACAAGGAATACCCAGAGTGGTAAGTGCTCAAATGTGGTACTACCTTGACAAAGAGAGCTGGAGATCAGTTAAGTTTTGGTGGGATATTTTGAGATATAGCTTTCACTTGAACAATAGAAATATATCCTGTTAATGCTCTACATCCTGTTCATGCTCTACATCCTGTTAATGTTTAACTTCATGTCCATGTATATCAGCTTTTGTTATAAACATGTAGCATTGTGTGTTTTTATTCATGAATAATTACAAAAGCTTTATAAACAATTAAGTGACGCCAAGCTTCTGCCTCCCAGGCTGTTCCAGTTACAGCTGGGTCCCCTTAAGAATATCCATAAGCTGGAGCCAGATAGCCGTGAATACTGGAAGGTCCTGAGGAAGGAGCATGTGGTGCTTTAACAGGTTACACAAAGGGAAGAAGCTGTAGGACCGTGGCAGTGATCAGCTGCTCTCTACAGAACTGTGTTCTCTAGACACCAGACTGAGTCAATACTCTCAGCCTGTATGTCATCTTTCTGCTGAAAAGGAATAACCCATCACCTTGACAACTTGGACTTTGTACTGTAAGCTAAGGCAAATAGAAAGACCTGGATTTTGAATCCATCTCAACTTTTGCCTTTTGATTTCTTATCTCAAATGTTACCATGTGTAGGCTTCTTTGAAAAAGATGACGCATACAGACATGTTATTTTAGAATTATGTGAGGGTATGAGTTTTGATTCACACCTTGCAGATAGCATCTGTAATACTCTGTGAACATACACAATTATTTCTCTTTTGTCTCTCTGTGTTTCATAAATGTCCTTAAATTCACAAGGCTGAATGTGTCTCACTGGAGAAAACCTCAGAGCAAACGAAACAGCACCCTTCTGTCTCAGTATGTGTAGCCCATCATGATGCTGTCTGCTCAAAAAGTGTATGACATTGTTGGCAGTATACAAAGCGTGTGAAAAGTTAGGATTTGGCTTGACACCAATCACATCAGAAGCCAAACGTCAGTGATAGAAACAAACTTGAATTGTTGTGTCGTTGTCCTCCGGTGCCTAGCTAGCTAAAATCGTCCCTTTTCATAGATAGAGATAGGGATTTGGACTTTTGGTTTTACTTAATTCTCTGTGCTGGCCAATTATTATAAGGGAGATTCTGATCCAACCATAAATTCATGCATTGTGCCCCTGGCCTGAGAGGATGGAAGTTCAACATGACGCTAGATGTAGTTGGCTAATTTTAACTAACTGGTCTGGCGTATCATTGCCCAAGAAAGGAAGTTAGGCTAGCGAGCAAGCATTTTAGCCAGGTAGCCTAGGACAATTAAAAACTATAGAAGTGTGTACTGTATGACATAGACCGTTTAGGCAACATGAAAGAGTAGGATGGCATTTGCATTTCCCTACAAGTAGGGTGAGTGAACATGTTTTTTCTACTTACACACACAGAACTCAGTCCCATGGACAGCCACATCATATTTAGCTTAAGTTGATTGGACTAAATCGTTTTTGGTATCTTTTAGTAGTCAGATGAAGTGTAGCACATGGGGATGTGTGAAACTTACTCCTCAGCCTGAAGTGTCTACACTTGCGCCAGCAAATAGATAGCTTTTCGCGTAGCACCGACTGGTAAGACGTTACAGGAGGGCGGTCATGTATGCTAGCACGGCAGAGGTCCCAAGTTCTCGTTCAGAAAAATGAAGGCCTTGTTTATTGTTAGAACACGTAAATACCTTTTTGAGATCTGCTTATTTCGTGCAAGATTTTATGTATCAATGGTGAATAAATTAACTGTTTTGATTATTCTGTAAGTGATTATTTTGATTATTCTACACAGTGGCGTGTTCATGGATGCCAAGGGAAGCCAGGCTTCCCCAAATATTTGACCAATACCAAAATATTAATAAAATTATATTTCGTCTCTGTGTTTTCATAATTTGAGTGTCTGAATCTCACTGGAGAAATCATCGGAGTGAGGGAAACAGCACCCCTCTGTCTCAGTATGTGTAGCCCATTTATCTGTTGCTATCTGGACCTAAAAGTATAACATGTTGCCCCTGTAGCATTTGATTGAATGATACCAGCAAGCATTTGGACAAAACTTCAGTGTTGGTTTCTGGTCTGCTTGTGTTGATGTCCTGCAGTAGCTAGCTTGCTAAATCCTCCCATTCCTAAGCCATGGATGGAGATGGGGATTTGGACTTGTTGTTTTGGCTTAATTCTCTGTACAGGCTAATGATTGTGATGGGGATTCTGATCTAACTATAAATTGATATGTTGTGCCACTGGCCTGAGATGATTGAAGTTGAATATGTAGCCTAGCAGGCTCCCATTAACTAGCTAGCAAGAAAGGAGGTTGGCATTGGCATTCAGCTAGTCTACAAGTACAGTGAGGAAAAAAAGTATTTGATCCCCTGCTGATTTTGTACGTTTGCCCACTGACAAAAAAATGATCAGTCTATAATTTTAATGGTAGGTTTATTTGAACAGTGAGAGACAGAATAACAACAAACAAATGTTATAAATTGATTTGCATTTTAATGAGGGAAATAAGTATTTGACCCCTCTGCAAAACATGACTTAGTACTTGGTGGCAAAACCCTTGTTGGCAATCACAGAGGTCAGACGTTTCTTGTAGTTGGCCACCAGGTTTGCACACATCTCAGGAGGGACTTTGTCCCACTCCTCTTTGCAGATCTTCTCCAAGTCATTAAGGTTTCGAGGCTGACGTTTGGTAACTCGAACCTTCAGCTCCCTCCACAGATTTTCTATGGGATTAAGGTCTGGAGAATGGCTAGGCCACTCCAGGACCTTAATGTGCTTCTTCTTGAGCCACTCCTTTGTTGCCTTGGCTGTGTGTTTTGGGTCATTGTCATGCTGGAATACCCATCCACGACCCATTTTCAATGCCCTGGCTGAGGGAAGGAGGTTCTCACCCAAGATTTGACGGTACATGGCCCCGTCCATCGTCCCTTTGATGCGGTGAAGTTGTCCTGTCCCCTTAACAGAAAAACACCCCCAAAGCATAATGTTTCCACCTCCATGTTTGACGGTAGGGATGGTGTTCTTGGGGTCATAGGCAGCGTTCCTCCTCCTCCAAACACGGCGAGTTGAGTTGATGCCAAAGAGCTCCATTTTGGTCTCATCTGACCACAACACTTTCACCCAGTTGTCCTCTGAATCATTCAGATGTTCATTGGCAAACTTCAGACGGGCATGTATATGTGCTTTCTTGAGAAGGGGGACCTTGCGGGCGCTGCAGGATTTTAGTCCTTCATGGCGTAGTGTGTTACCAATTATTTTTTTGGTGACTATGGTCCCAGCTGCCTTGAGATCATTGACAAGATCCTCCCGTGTAGTTCTGGGCTGATTCCGCACCGTTCTCATGATCATTGTAACTCCACGAGGTGAGATCTTGCATGGAGCCCCAGGCCGAGGGATATTGACAGTTCTTTTGTGTTTCTTCCATTTGCGAATAATCGCACCAACTGTTGCCACCTTCTCACCAAGCTGCTTGGCGATGGTCTTGTAGCCCATTCCAGCCTTGTGTAGGTCTCCAATCTTGTCCCTGACATCCTTGGAGAGCTCTTTGGTCTTGGCCATGGTGGAGAGTTTGGAATCTGATTGATTGCTTCTGTGGACAGGTGTCTTTTATACAGGTAACAAGCTGAGATTAGGAGCACTCCCTTTAAGAGTGTGCTCCTAATCTCAGCTCGTTACCTGTATAAAAGACACCTGGGAGCCAGACATTTTTCTGATTGAGAGGGGGTCAAATACATATTTCCCTCATTAAAATGCAAATCAATTTATAACATTTTTGACATGCATTTTTCTGGATTTTTGTTGTTGTTATTCTGTCTCTCACTGTTCAAATAAACCTACCATTAAAATTATAGACTGATAATTTCTTTGTCAGTGGGCAAACGTACAAAATCAGCAGGGGATCAAATACTTTTTTCCCTCACTGTATGGTGAGTCCAAAAAAAATGTTTTGCTTAAGCCACACGCCCACACACACAGACTGAAATCTGTACCATGGACAGCCACATTACATTTAGCAACATTGATTGGACTAAATTGTTTTGGGTATATTTTAAGTTTGTTTTCAGTGTATTAAACTAAGCATGTATAGCCTTGTTCATTTGATGATGTTTTAATGTTTAAGTTGAAATGGTGCTGGAATAGCAGAGGCAGTGCTCCTGTTGTTTTTATGCTGACGTGTAGTAACTGGTTTTAAATCAGTAGTTGTTTAGTAAACGGTTGAAAACATGAACTTGCTTGACCATGCTGCAGGTGAAATAACTGTTACATGCAATATTTGCTTTGTGGACTTCACCAGACAGATGTTGCTCTCTGGTTTTGTGATTAAACAATGGTGTGGTTGAATTTATTCTGCCACTGTGGCTTCCCAGGTAGCACAAAACGTCTGGCCCACATCTGGCCTGATTCCGACATGCCAGATCTAAAACTGCTGGCCCAGGTCTGGCAGCCGGATCCTGCCCTGAGTCATTCGGCCAGATCTGGCAGCCTGAACTGAGCCAAAGCTGCCATTTTAGGGCCAGAATCTTCCCAGCAATGGCCCAAATCCACTCGATTTGGATCAGTTTTGGCTTTATTCTCGACAGTTTACAAGATCCAGAAAATTACATTAGGCCACTCATATGATGTATTTTGTCAGGATGTATCGATGTTTACACATAGGTTATAGCCTATTTTTCCTATGGGTGGCCTCACTAAACACACGTTTCATTTGTAAATTATGTCTGAGTGTTGGAGTGTGCCCCTTGCTATCAGTACATTTAAATAACAAAACATTTTTGCTGTCTGGTTCGTTTAATATAAGGAATTTGAAATGATATATGCTTAAGTATATTTTAGCAATTACATTTACTTTTGATACTTAAGCATATTTAAAACCAAATACTTTTAGACTTACTCAAGTAGTATTTTGGTGACTTTCACTTTTACTTGAGTCATCATCGGTTCCTCTTTTTGTGTTGTCCGTTGTATTTTTCCTTTTACTCGACTATGACAATTTGCAACTTTTTCCACCACTGGTCGTGGATCATGTATCCCAAGTCATCCTATAATTAACATTTCCACCAGCATATGACTTAAAATCGCTAATGCCATTATATTAAGCCAGGACTGGACGAATGACTGAACTTAATAGAATTGTGAGTGGGGTTCGAAAAAAAATCTGTAGTAAAATCAAATTCATTTATTGTAGAGATTATCTAGGGTAATTCTCCATCGAATAGCTTAATAGGCCGATTTTTTGCAAATGACCTAGCAAATTCGAGGTGAAATTATTACATTAATTTGTTTTTTTTATATTATTCCATCACCTGCCGAATAAAACAATCTCATATGGCCCTACTTCTGAAAAAGTTAGATATGCTGAGCAAACAACGCAATTATCACAGGTTGTAATATGACATTTTTTGTGTCTTGGCGTCGCTGTTGATTTTAAACATGCACCGCTGCTGCTAGAGACCTGAAAAAAATATGGCCTTGTTTATTCTCGTCACCTTTTGAGATCTACTTATTTCGTGCAAGATTTTGTGTGTAAATGGTGAATATACATTTTTTTGCGTGTGTGGATTTAAACTTGTTCCGCCACTGTGTGACTGTTGTCTACTTGTTGTCACGGCCTTATTGTATTTCACGGTGACGTATGAATGAATGGGTTGTAGAACAAACAACGCAATTATCATAACAGGTTGTAATAGCTTTTTTTTATTGGCTTTGCTTTCTCAGTGATTTTACACATGAACTGCTAGTGTTTTTGCAACGTGATGGAGTTGTCTCTTTTGCTGATAGTTCCAAACTTCTCTCTGATACATATTTCCACTGACGCTGAGTTTTGGTATGATTCTATTGGCGTAGGGAAGGTGAAAGTAAACTTGAGGGGGAACATGGTTGCTTTCATGCAAATACAAGGGACAACACAAAAAGAGGAACCGATGTGAAATGAGAAACAAGACATTGTTCAACCAATTGTGAGAGTTCATTCACACCGAGACGAGATTGGCAAAACGGACTACTGTAGTTCCGAAATATATGATTATTGATAGATATTTCTGAACTAGATGAGTGCGGTCGGGTTGTCTCTTCTTCCACTGAAAACTATTGAACGGCTTGTCTCATCGAAAACATCGTCGGAATCGGTAAAGAGGCAGGCGTTTGTAAGTTTTGAGATAAATATACAGTAGTCTCGTTTACGTGGACGAAGAAATTCATCTCAGGTTATTCCGGAAGCAGCTGAATCGAACGCAGGTAAATGGATGCGCTTTCAGTCACTCACTTAAGTGAGCAATACATTCAGATAAATAGACTATAGCAGTTGACCGATATTTAGGCCTATTCCTTATGTTGTAATGTGCTTGTTTAATTGTTATAGCTTTTAACTAGGCTACGTACAATCCAATCATACAAATCTTTTTTTCACACGCTTTGTATACTGCCAGTCACTGTAAGCATCAGCAAGTGAAAGTTGTAACCATAGCATTAAGAATTAGAATACTAGAATGGCTTGAACTTGACCAAAATGATCAGCCATTTTGGTCAAGTTGGTCAACCATGGTTTGCCAGTGCTGTGATTTAGATATTGTGTAAAATAATGTATTTGAACAATTTATCTGCACTGTATGTTTGTTAGCTAGCTATAGCAAGCCAGTTTTAGAGGAATGATTCCATTAATCGGACAAATGAACTGCTAATATTTCAACATTCCATTCAAACAATGCAATCAATCCATAGCCTAGCGGACTAAACTCCACTTCCTCTATCCATGGCCATACACTGGCTGAAATTAATTGATGACAGGACTTGGACAAGGTGTAAATGCAACAAGTACTCATATTGTATCATATAACGGCACTCACAGCTTTACAAGAAAATTGAGACATTTCTGGTCTGTTTACATATATTTTAGAGGCTATTTATAAAGAAAATGGGTATAAAACCTGTATAAACTGTATGTATAATTATATGACAATATTTTGTTGACAATAATTATATTACACAATTTCTAAAATATCACATGCCTTACTTTTATTTTCATGTATAAGTAAAATCAGGATTATGCCTCTACTGCCATTCATTCCAATTAGACTTTGGATGACCAATATGGCTGCCATTTTCATCCCATTCTGGAACTTTGAGGATCTATGACATAGCCCTTCTAGTAATTTAACAGGATATCTATGGTTGGAACAATGTGTCTTCTGTAGTGTGTTCTGTCATCACAGCCACTCAAGGCGTGACTGGCACGCTTGACTCTGGACGACCACTGTTACAAGTTTATTCCAAAATGTTTTGAGAACTGTGAAAACTAAGGTCAATAACCATTAGCTGTTTCTATTCTTCCCTACAAAAAACAATATTGTTTGAAGACAGACTAGAGATGGGTGACTGGAATCTCAGCATTGGGACTTTGAGTGAAGGAGCTCAGAGCAGGTTAGCTGACATGCTGGATAATGCCAAATGTGGATGGAGACAACTTGCCAATGTTGTCACCGAGGAACCTCGATTCCGCTGCAGGTGAGACTTTGAAATGAAACACTCAATGTTAATAGCATTGTCTCATAATCATTAGAGCTATGATGTTGATAACTGAGTCCGTACCCCATATTCTTTACAGAATAATCTGTCATCTATACCGAATGATAACACTCAATCTGTACTTTTTTTTTTTAACGGTGATGTTGTGAAGCTGTGGAGTCTTAATGATGGTATAAAGCCATACAGAGAGAATGTCGATGTTTAGCCTGACCGGTTAGTGGTTTGTCACCATTTATTGACAGTGAGAATGAGATGACCAGCTGTTCGCTCCAGGTGCTCAGCCCAACAGGCAGCCCCAGCCGTTACCTCCTAGAGAGGCTGTCTGAGCGCTCCTGCACCCTGGCCTTCCTGCTGCACTGCCTGAAGAAGATGGAGCACCATGAAGCTGCGCAGTACCTCACTGCTAACGGTCAGTCTTAACCTCTGCCTGTCTGTCTCTCGCTCTCTGAAATATATGATATTTGCTCAATTTTAGCAACACTACAGGTGTCCTCTGTCACCTTACTTGGTACCTCAGTCACTGTGCGTGTGTATATGTGTGTGTAGTGATGGAGCGGTTTCAGATCACAGTGCAGCCCCAGGCCCAGCATGCTACAGAGGGAGGCAGGGTTGTGCTGGTCTGTAAGGCCATTGGTCCTGCTGCTATGGGCTACCAATGGTTCAGAGGCAAAGAAGAGGTCAGTCCATTGCATATTACAGTGATTATACGCTGAGTATACAAAACATTAAGAACACCTTCTCTTTCCCTGACAGATTGACCAGGTGAACCCAGGTGAAAGCTATGATCCCTTATTTATGTCACTTGTTAAATACACTTCAATCAGTGTAGGTGAAGGGGAGGAGACAGGTTAAAGAAGGATTTTTATGCCTTGAGACAATTGAGACATGGATTGTGTGGGTGTGCCATTCAGACAGTGAATGGGCAATACAAAAGATTTAAGTGCCTTTGAACGGGGTATGGTAGTAGGTGCCAGGCGCACCCGTTTGTGTCAAGAACTGCAACGCTGCTAGGTTATTCACGCAAAACAGTTTCCAGTCTGTATCAAGAATGGTCCGCCACCCAAAGGACATCCAGCCAACTTGTTTAAGGGGTGGGGGGTGCGCAACTCAATATTAGGAAAGTGTTCCTAATGTTTGCTATACTCACTGTGTGCCCACATACAGTGTGTAAAGTGTATGAGTGAGATAATGTATTCTCTCTTTAGGTGCTGGGTGGAAGTGGTCCAGAGCTGGTCCTTTGCCCTTTAACCCCAACCCACCAGGGACACTACATCTGCCGGGTCAACCATGGAGAGAACTTCATCTTCTCCCAGTGGGCACATGTCCGCATTGTCAGGTCAGCTGGCTCCAGCACAGGTAACTCAATTCAACTATATTTTCCAATATTGTTCAATCAGTAGAACTAATGTAGTCAATGCAACGATGGTATTATAAGATCGTCTTGGCATTTAGGCTCTGCCCTTCCTGAATTAATCACATTGACTTCACCTTGCATTATGGTGTCATAACCATTGGGCCCCTTGGTTGTGTTTCAGGTGTCAGTAGCAGCTTCTTCCCCCCCTCAGTGAGTGGAGTGCGTATTGTCCGTCAGCCCAGACCCCAGGTAGTAGCTGAGGGGGACTCCTTGTGTCTGGACTGCTTTGCTGAGGCCAACCCTCCTCCTCAGTACCAGTGGTACCACAATAAACAATCAATGCCAACAGGCAAGATAAGCACCCTGAGGGTCAGTGCCGTTTTGGGTCCCCTGAATATATGATTACTTGCCTTTTTGTTTAAAAAGCCTGTATCATAATTATAGTTCCAATTATGTCAGACATGACTTGTATGTGTCTGTTCATTGGCTTTTTATGATTGCCATATTTGGGGTTGTTATGTGTCGTGGTTGTCTGCAGATACTGTGTGTGACCACAGCAGACCGAGGAATGTACAGCTGCAGGGTGTTCAACCTGTACCATGAGGTGTGGAGCGACCAGGTCCATGTCAAAATAGGTGAGAGTGTTGCACCTGCAATGATTGTATTGTCTGTTATTTCTGTTCTGTGGTCAGAATTTTATGATGTATTTTGTATGTTTCCTTTTTAGTGTTGGCTTAGTTGTGAGGATTCGTGCAGAAGTGGTTCTATGAATGTGTTTTGATTGTCCCGGAAAGCACATGACACAGTGCTTTAACTGACTTCCTTGTTTGTGGTTTTTGTAGACCCTGGTTCCTCCATTGATGCCTCCTGGGAAGAAATAGACGCTGGTACAGACATCATAGTATTTTAACCACCTTCGCTGTTTTTCTACTCCGTGTTGCACTAATGTTTTTGGGTGGTAATGTGATTAATTCATAACAATGTTATAAACAATGTTTTACAGCTGCCACACCTAGCCCTGCCAGGCAGATAAGTAAATTATATGGTAAGTGCAGTAAACAACAACAGCCATCTAAAAGAAGATGCAGTGTTGAAAAAAGCTTTAGAAACATAAATGACTGTATATGATTGTCCATTTTGAATAACATTAATAACAATGTTTCTATGTACCCTTTTTCCTCATACCTCAACTTCCTGTTGTTTGTCAAAGCCACGGACAAGGTGGCTCTTCTGATGGGCAACATGAATTACCTGCACCACAGGCCTCTGCGAGCGCCCATGGCTGACGTGCACGAGATGACCAACCTCCTGCGCCAGCTGGACTTCAAGGTGGTTTCTCTGCTGGACCTCAACTGGCAGGAGATGCACAGCGCTGTAACTGAGTTCCTACTGCTGCTCGACCGCGGAGTCTATGGTCAGTTTAGTTACAATAAGGAATCATAGTAGTTAAATAGTAATATTATTTGCATTGTCCAGCTGTGTCTGATAGTGCCTATCCCTTTCCCGTTCCTCCTCTCCCGTCATGTTCCAGGGCTTCTGTACTTTGCGGGTCATGGTTATGAGAACTATGGGAACAGTTTCATGGTGCCCATTGATGCCCCGGCTTCTTATACCTCAGAGAACTGCCTGTGGGTGCAGGATGTGCTACAACGGATGCAGGAGCGAGAGACGAGCCTCAATGTATTTCTATTGGACATGTGTCGCAAAAGGTACAGTTCTCAGCATCAACTATGTGATTGGGCTCTATGATAATGTAATAATGATATTGCTGTTATGATGTTGTAAATTAATTCATATCTGTACTAAACTTGTACTGTTTTAGAAACTTGAACGACGGCGTCCCCCCACAGCCAGGGCAACTGAAAGTGACCGCAAACATAGTGTTTGGTTATGCCACGTGAGTTGCTTCTCTGCCACCTTAAAGTACCTCTTTCACTCATACACGTATCACAGAATGTGTTATATTAATCTCTGATTATGTCTAGGTGTGTGGATGCAGAGGCCTTTGAGGTGAACAAAGACGACCTGTCCAATGGAATCTTCATCAATTTCCTCAAACAGAGAGTCATGGAGGACGAGAAGGTCACTGTCATGCTGGACAGGGTGGCCGAAGGTATGACTAATGAAGTTTTAAAAAAAAACGAAAACATATTTTGAAGTATTGTGACACTTGATATCGTGAATATCAATCTTTACAAATGACTGTTAATGTAGTTTGTCTTTTTTGTTCATGTATCTGTACAGACATGGGTCGGTGTGAGATCACACGAGGGCGGCAGGCTCTAGAGTTACGCAGTAATCTTTCTGAGCGACGTGCACTCACTGACCGCATCCAGAGCTCCGGCTGCCCAGAGACCACCTCGGCACGCAACCTGCAGTGGGCCATAGCACATGGTGAGACCTTTGGCTTATTCACCATGTATTTTTCAATCAAGGTACATTAGTGGAGTGACTGACTGGGTTTTGAACCCAGGTCATATGTGTTACATTATCCCTCTGAGCTAAATCCAATGCATTATCTCTGGGAGCTGATATGCGTTTTCTGGTAGACCTAAGCAAGCACCCATGACGGCTTCAATAAGCTTTAGCTGTCTCTTTCCAGTTCTTCCAAAGAGCCGTAACCTGCAGTTTGACTGTGGCGTGACGGTGCAGCTGGGCTTCGCAGCAGAATTCTCCAACATCATGATCATCTACACCCGAATATTGGAGAACCCCAAGGACATTGCGTCTTGCTCGGCCCATCTCACAGACTTCACTGAGGTTAGCTTCTCCATTGTCACAATGTCTTAATATGTTCAATAGTCTTCAACTGCAGCACAGTCAGGGTTGGTAACTCCTTATTAAACATTTCACAGTAATAAACTCATCAAAAAAAGAAATGTCTCCTTTTCAGGACCCTGTCTTTCAAAGATAATTCGTAAAAATCCAAATAACTTCACAGATCTTCATAGTAAAGGGTTTAAACACTGTTTCCCATGCTTGTTCAATGAACCATAAACAATTAATGAACATGCACCTGTGGAACGGTCATTAAGACACTAACAGCTTACAGACGGTAGGCAATTAAGGTCACAGTTATGAAAACTTAGGACATTAAAGAGGCCTTTCTACTGACTCTGAAAAACACCAAAAGAAAGATGCCCAGGGTCCCTGCTCATCTGCGTGAACGTGCCTTAGGCATGCTGCAAGGAGGCATGAGGACTGCAGATGTGGCCAGGGCAATAAATTGCAATGTCCGTACTGTGAGACGCCTGAGACAGAGCTACAGGGGGTCAGGACGGACAGCTGATCGTCCTCGCAGTGACAGACCACGTGTAACAACACCTGCACAGGATTGGTACATCCAAACATCACACCTGCAGGACAGGTACAGGATGGCAACAACAACTGCCCGAGTAACACCAGGAACGAACAATCCCTCCATCAGTGCTCAGACTGTCCGCAATAGGCCGGGAGAGGCTGGACTGAGGGCTTGTAGGCCTGTTGTAAGGCAGGTCCTCACCAGACATCACTGGCAACAACATCGCCTATGGGCACAAACCCACCGTCACTGGACCAGACAGGTCTGACAAAAAGTGCTCTTCACTGACGAGTCGCGGTTTTGTCTCACCGGGGGTGACGGTCGGCTTTGTGTTTATCGTTGAAGGAATGAGAGTTACACAGAGGCCTTTACTCTGGAGCGGGATCGATTTGGAGGTGGAGGGTCCTTCATGGTCTGGGGCGGTGTGTCACAGCATCATCGGACTGAGCTTGTTGTCATTGCAGGCAATCTCAACGCTGTGCGTTACAGGGAAGACATCCTCCTCCCTCATGTGGTACCCTTCCTGCAGGCTCATCCTGACATGACCCTCCAGCATGACAATGCCACCAGCCATACTGCTCATTCTGTGCGTGATTTCCTGCAAGACAGGAATGTCAGTGTTCTGCCATGGCCAGCGAAGAGCCCGGATTTCAATATCATTGAGAATGTCTGGGACCTGTTGGATTGGAGGGTGAGGGCTAGGGACATTCCCCCCAGAAATGTCCAGGAACTTGCAGGTGCCTTGGTGGAAGAGTGGGGTAACATCTCGCAGCAAGAACTGGAAAATCTGGTGCAGTCCATGAGGAGGAAATGCACTGCAGTACTTAATGCAGCTGGGTTGCCACACTAGATACTGACTGTTACTTTTGATTTTGACCCCCCTTTGTTCAGGGACACATTATTCCATTTATGTTAGTCACATGTCTGTGGAACTTGTTCAGTGTCACACCCTGACCATAGAGAGCCCTCGGGGTTCTCTATGGTGTTTTAGGTCAGGGTGTGACTAGGGGGGTTCTATGTATTCTATTTCTGTGTTGGTGTGTGTGTATGGTTCCCAATTGGAGGCAGCTGAATATTGTTGCCTCTAATTGGGGATCATACTTAGTGTGTCCCTTTTCCCACCTGCGTTGTGGGATATTGTTTTGTTTAGTGCCTATGTGCGCTACGTACTGCACGTTCATTAATTCTTTGTTGTTTTGAGGTTTCACTGTAATAAATATGTGGAACTCTACTCACGCTTCGCCTTGGTCCGATTATTTATATAACGAACGTGACATTCAGTTTATGTCTCAGTTGTTGAATCTTGTTATGTTCATACAAATATTGACACATGTTAAGTTTGCTGAAAATAAACGCAGTTGACATTGAGAGGACCTTTCTTTTTTTGATGAGTTTCTGTTTCTGTCACGTGGACATGCAATGATACTTGTTCCTGTTTCCAATTGTGTTCTGTATGATGGCAGGGTTTGGATATGGATCTGAAGATGAGTAATCAGGAGAACCTCCTAGATGCAGGGAGTTTACTGCCAATGGAGATCCTCCTGCCTGCAGAGCTTCCAGGCCTCTACACCCGCCTGAAGGGACTGCAGAGACTTACGGTCAGGGTTCATTTTACACATTGACTCTCATGGGTGCTCCAAAACAGTGTTGGTATTCGAACTCTAAATCAGATATCATTGTTACTAGTTTTGTTTGGGGATACGGGAGAGCCCAGAAACCCTGTAAGAACCTTGCTCAAGGTGATTGTGAATCCCTTCTCTGTGTAGGCCTATGAGTTATGTGACTATCACCATTTTATGAGCTTTGACGCATCTGCCTTTGTTTGTTCTCATTACAGAAGGAGTTGACATTCACTGTGTGTCTTCAGTATAAGTATACAAACTTGGATGAGGAGGTCCATGAGAGGCAAACTGTCACTGTGGGAAAACCACTGGTATCCAAACTCAATCTCCACGAACCTCGGCTTCCCCGCTCCTACTCGGCCTCTTCCTCATTCGACCTTCACTCCTTCAGCCATTCCTCCTCCTTCCCAGAGGGCTTTGGGCCAAGCTTCCCTGCCTCAGAGACATCCTCCATTGGCTCAGCCTCCACCACCTGGTCATATTACTCACAGCCAGGACTGTCTGCCACCCCATCTTCTCCTGGGAAGTTAAATCTACCTGTGGAGGATGACAGTCCAGAGTTGTTTGATTCTGACGCCCCTCAGCCTCTCACCACAAGCAAAAGCCTGCCTCATGGTCAAGTAGAGGACCTCACATATCGGTTCAGTAACATGCACAACTTCCATTCATGTTAGTCATGTCAATTTGCAGAGTTGTAAGCCGTGCAACCCATTGTGTTTTGTCTACAGACCTACACATTAACTTATAGTGCAACTTACTTTACAACAAATTGATCCCATGACCTGCATTGTTTATATGTTAAAGAATATGTAGAGAAAAACTGATGTAATCTCATTTTTTTTAGCTCATGTAATGGGTGTTTGTCTTAATGTTATGAAAATATAGTGCCTTAAAGCATAACCATTTGGGCATGCTGTTAATACATTTCTTTCACATCTTTCACATGGTGGATTTAACTTTTTTTTTGTTAAACAGACATTAATAACTTATTAAAATGTGTTTGAACATTTTGATTCTGCCCCCTCAAATAGTGTACACAAAATACAACTCATTTAGGCTGGGATATGTTTATTATCCTGTCATAGCCTTTATAAACAGGCCTTTGCAGTGTAAGACATGTCAAATGTTTGGACATGTAAAAAGTGTCTGCAGAAGGAAGGAGCCGAGATGTGGAACGTGTGGGGGAAAATCCGTTTGATAGAGACTGTATAGCAGAAGAGAATTGCAAAGGAATAAAGTGTTGTAACTGTGGAATGCCCAAATATGGTGGAAGAGGTGGAGGTGGCCAAAATCAGGGCATTTCAGTCCGTCTTTTATGCGGAAGGTGCTATAAAGGGTAGAAATAGCAAAAGGTCCGACACAGCAACAAGCAGCGATGCCTGCGTGTCACCTGCAGGATCCAGACATTCTTCAAGTAAAGAAAGTGGACTTTGTGTCATTTATAGCAATGGTGCTAAATGGAACTGCAGAAGTAAAAATAAGTCAAGAAAGATCGACATTGATTCTGCAGCTGAACTCTTTCAAGGATTAAAGGATTTTACATCTGAGGAGTTGCAGTGCCTTCGGAAAGTATTCAGACCCCTTGACTTTTTCCACATTTTCTTACGTTACAACCTTAATCTAAAATGGATTAAATCGTTTTTTCCCTCCATCAATCTACACACAATAACCCATAATGTCAAAGCAAAAACTGGTTAAGAAATGTTTGCTAATTGATAAAAAATTAAAAACATCACATTACATTTACATAAGTATTCAGACCTTTTAATCAATACTTTATTGAATATTCTTTGGCAGTGATTACAGCCTTGATTCTTCTTGGGTATGACACTACAAGCTTGGCACACCTGTATTTGGGGAGTTTCTCCCATTCTTCTCTGCAGATCCTCTCAAGCTCTGTCAGGTTGAATGGGGAGCGTCGCTGCACAGCTATTTTCAGGTCTCTCCAGAGATGTTCGATCGGGTTCAAGTCCGGGCTCTGGCTGGTCCACTCAAGGACATTTAGAGACTTGTCCCGAAGGAACTCCTGCGTTATTTTGGCAGTATGTCCAACCAGCCTCACAACCGCAGACCACGTGTTTGGCGTCGTGTGTGCATTTTATCAATGGCAATTTGAACGCACAGAGATACTGTGACGAGATCCTGAGGCCCATTGTTGTGCAATTCATCCACCCCCATCACCTCATGTTTCAGCATGATAAAGCATGGCCCCATGTCGCAAGGATCTGTACACAATCACTGGAAGCCGGAAGCTGAAAGCCACTGGAAGCCGTTTCTTCCATGGCCTGCATACTCACCAGACATGTCACACATTGAGCATGTTTGGGATGCTCTGGGTAGACGTGTATGACAGCGTGTTCCAGTTCCCGCCAATATCCGGCAACTTCGCACAGCCATTGAAGAGGAGTGGGACAACATTCCACAGGCCACAATCAACAGCCTGATCATCTCTGTGTGAAGGAGACGTGTCGTGCTGCATAAGGCAAATGGTGGTCACACTGGTTTTCTGATTCACACCGCTACTTTTTTAAAGGTATCTGTGACCAACGGATGTATATCTGTATTCCCAGTCATGTGAAATTAATAGATTAGTCCTAATGAATTTATTTCCATTGACTGATTTCCTTATGTGAACTGTAACTCAGTAAAATCTTAGACATTGTTATTTTATTTTTTTTCGTTCATATTTTTGTTCAGTGTGTTCAGGGAAAATTAACACGAATCCACCCAAACTACGCAATATATATTTTGTATTTATTTATTTATTTGTAGTTTGTGTGGAGTCGTGTATATTTTCGCTTCCCCTTATGGAATTTCCCTTTCTCTTGTATATTTTTTGCACCCCGGTTCAGTTGGAGGCGACAATACACCACCAATTCTGCGTGTAGCGCGACTTAAAACTCAAAGAAGAAGAACAAGCGAACACTGCCCCTTTTCACGAACTGTTTTCAGATGACATATGCGCAGTGGAGTTCCCTGTTCATAGTGCGCCATTTTGTGACAGTAGGCCGCTTGTTTCGTGCAAGAGATTAGCTAACCTGTGCTTGCAAACAAAATAACGTTTTCTCAGTGTAATCATGGCTGAAAACTATTCGACGGGAGAAGCAGGGGGCGTTGAGATTCCTGAGGGAGCAATTCGTAAATTGTCGGAGCTGAGAGTCATTGACTTGAAAGCAGAATTAAAAAGACGAAATCTGGACGCCACTGGCATTAAGAGTACGCTGACAGAGAGGCTGAAAAAGGTAACGTTAGCCATGCTAACTAGTAGCTAGTTAGATGTGCTTATGCATCATGATAATTCACAAATGAGCTGGAACCAGTGTCACATCATTAGTTAGTTGCATGATGTAGATAACCACTAGAATTTTCTAGCGAACTAAGTTTTATATTTCAAATAAATGAAGCTAACGTCAGCTAGCCATGGCCTTGCGTAGCCGAACGGCAAGGCCTTTGTGAGCGGGCGGTGATAGCCACATGGTGCCCTTCCCAAACCTCTCCTCCGGCACCCCCGCTCCGTATTCTAGAACTAGCTAGTTTAGCATACATGATTCAACAAATGAAAGCCTTAGTGATTTAGTTGGCCATTTGAATCAGATGTGTTAGTACTAAAATGCATCGAATAGGTTTAATACTCGTAGGCACTGGAGGAGAGGTTAAAGAAACACAACTCCAAGGCCTGCAAGCTAGCTTGTCAGATTTTGTGTAAGTGATAATGTTCACCAACTAACACTGTTTTGTAGTTGGCCACACAGCCGTTTGTTTGATAATAGTCGAGTTGGCTAAACTGAAACCAGATTTAATGTAGTTAGCTAGTCAGGTAACTATAATCATTCCTTATGTAATTTCCCAACAGGCGATTGAAGAAGAGGGTGGGAACCCAGATGAGATGGTGGTTGTTCTCGATGCAACTCCTAAGGCAGCACTGGCTAAACGGACCTCCAAAGGTATGTTTAGGGAGTGAGAGCAAGGTCATAATTAAGCAATGTCTTGGAGTAAATTGATATTAGGGACTTAAATATTTGTTTTTTTACCCCACTTTTCTCCCCAATTTTGTGGTCTTTAATTGCGATCCAATTACGATCTTGTCTGCAGGGAAAAGACAGGAGAACGATGAATCAGAGGACTGCACCATTGAGGAAGATTCGGGTGATGGCCAGGTGAGCATCTACCACCGTTTTTATCTAACGCAATCACTATGCACTCCCTGGATAACAATCTATTAATAAATTCACCTTCCATAATTCCATTCAAGGATGACAACATGCAGGACATGGACATCCTGGATATGAATGTGCTTGATGAGGCCGAGAATGACAACAGTATGCCGGCAGAGGAGGAGTATGACACAGATGAAGTCCTGAACTCTCCGTCGGATGAAGTCAACCCCGAGATCCTGGCTGACGAAGGGGCCATGAACGAAGATGAACACAATGGAATCTCTGGCTCTCTTGAGCTGATGAGTGAAGCCAAACCTGAAGAGGTGAGACAAACTCGCTGCTGTTGTGGGGAAGTCATATCTAATCATTCCAATATTCTCCCACTTGTTTAAAAAAAAAAAATTTAGGCGGCACAGCCGTAATTAGCAGACATTTAACCTCTATGGGCTAGGTGGGACGCTAGCGTGCCACCCGTGGTGCACTCCATCAACAGCAGGTGCATTTCAAGAGCGGCAAATTTGAATCCAAATAAATGTCAAAATTCAAATTTTTCAAACATACAACTATTTTACACCCTTTGAAAGATAAACATCTCCTTAATCTAACCACGTTTTACGATTTCAAAAAGGTTTTACGGCGAAAGCATAAATTTAGAGTATGTTAGGACAGTACATTTACAAGAGTTGTGTGTAATGTTTTGTCAATTCAAAGACAGGGTCACCAAAACCATAAAACCAGCTAAAATGATGCACTAACCTTTTACAATCTCCATCAGATGACACTCCTAGGACATTATGTTAGACAATGCATGCATTTTTAGTTCTATCAAGTTCATATTTATATCCAAAAACAGCGTTTTACTATGGCATTGATGTTGAGGAAATCGTTTCCCTCCAATAACCGGCAGTCAAGTCAGCGTCACAAATTAAATATTTAAAATTAGAAAACATTGGTAAAATATTATATTGTCATTTAAAGAATTATAGATTTACATCTCTTGAACGCAATCAACTTGCCAGATTTAAAAATAACCTTACTGGGAAATCACACTTTGCAATAATCTGAGCACTGCGCCCAGAAAAATACGCGTTGCGATACAGACTAGACGTCATGTTGGGGAGATCTAAAATCGAAAATACTATGTAAATAATCCATTACCTTTGATTCTCTTCATCAGATGTCACTTCCAGGTATCACAGGTCCATAACGAATGTAGTTTTGTTCAAAAAAGCTCATCATTTATGTCCAAAAATCTCCGTCTTGTTAGCACATGATCTAAGCCAGCCGGACTTCTCGTCATGAACGAGGGGAAAAAATATATTTACGTTCGTTCAAACATGTCAAACGTTGTATAGCATAAATCATTAGGGCCTTTTTTAACCAGAACATGAATAATATTCAAGGTGGACGAATGCATACTCTTTTATAACGTATTGGAACGAGGGTACCCAACATGAACTCGCGCGCCAGGTGTCTAATGGGCCATCATAGTTCCATGGCTCTTGTTCGGTCAGATCTCCCTCCAGAAGACTCAAAACACTTTGTAAAGGCTGGTGACATCTAGTGGAAGCAATAGGAAGTGCCAAAATATTCCTCAGCCCCTGTGTTTTTCAATGGGATAGGTTTAAAGGTAATACAACACATCAGGTATCCACTTCCTGTCAGAAAATGTCTCAGGGTTTTGCCTGCCAAATGAGTTCTGTTATACTCACAGACACCATTCAAACAGTTTTAGAAAATTTAGGGTGTTTTCTATCCATATGTAATAAGTATATGCATATTCTAGTTACTGGGTAGGAGTGGTAACCAGATTAAATCGGGTATGTTTTTTCATCCAGCCGTGTCAATACTGCCCCCTAGCCCTAACAGGTTAAGAGAAGGAAGAGTTAAAGTTGAAATAAAATGCAGGCGCATTTCATAATCATTTGTGTTTAGTTGGAAGGAAAACAGACTGTAAAACCCCATTTGTGCTAGGAGCCATGTTACACTAGATACATTTTCCTTTTATTCCTTTAGGTTCAAGAGAAGGATCCGAAGCCCAAAGACTCAAAGGAAGAAATAGGTACTGTTGAAAAGGGGTTGGAAGTTGATATGAATGCACACTATCTTTTTGCAGTGTTAAATCCGGTATGCAAGTCGTTCTAGATTAACATTCTTGCCTGTGGTTGGTCAGGAAGGGACTGGAAATCCAAAGATAATTGCTGACTGTGTGTTGATGCTTGTTAACTGGAATTGCTAAACACTGATATATGAATCTGTCTGTTTTGGGCACCCTCCTATTATTAAAACAGAACTGGTTAACAATCTGAAGCACAAGGCCAGTAATTAAAGGTTTAGTTGTTGCAGTTAGCACGCAGTGTTTTTAGCTTGCCACGCAAAGACCAAGAAGAGAAGACTGAGGCCCATCATTTGAAACCAACCATTCAAAAGCCTTTTTAGGACTCTGACTAATATTCTCACTGGAGATGAGACTAATGGACTTGTTATACAAACCAAAAGAATTCTGAATTCGCTGTCACTTACCAGATTATGGACACTCATGAAGTCAGCAATTGCATGAAGATGGACCTTCATGGAGCCTCTGCTGATCTTTTGGCTTTCTTCAGATCAGATCTTTTTCTGCCTAGGGATCAGGTGAACTGAAATGGTCGACTTGAATGAGGAGTTAGGCTGCTTGGTCAGTCTCTTTGGTTTTTCCAGTCTCTTGTTACGTGTGTATCTGTGTATACGTAGTTCAATGACAGCGGAGGGCCACGTCCTTTTCCAGCCTTGCCAGTTCCACGTTAACCATTGCTGTGTTTCAGAAGTAATTAAACTCTGTGCCATTCTATTCCTGTTAAATCCGTAGAAACTGATAAAGTAGCCGGGTCTTGTTTATCTGAGCCGCTAAATGAAGAGCGCCAGGAGCCACCGACAGAAGATCAAGCCACCATCGGGGACAAGGTCAATGTTGCCGAGGAAGACAATTTGGAGCCTGAACTGTCGACTAGCGACATGGACGTTGCTAAGCTAACTGCGAGTGAAACGAAAGACACTGGCGACACACAAAATGTCCCCGACGAGGCAGATGACGCTGAAAGCGAGAGCGCTCAGGCTGTTAGCGTAAGCGAGCAGGGCGCGGGTGAAACCGAAAGCGCTGTTGATTCGGAAATGGTCTCTAAGGCTGAGGGTGAGGAGAAGACTGAAGAGAATGCTGCAGAATCAACGACAGTGAAAGAGTCCTCTTCTGTTGAGGGTGATGATCAGAAAAAGAGGTTTGTTGTTTTCTGTCTACTAGAACAATGGCTATCTCTGTTGCATTGGGTCCTTTTTTTAGCAAGTTTTGGTGCTCTTCTGGATGTAAAATGGTCTGCATTTGTGTCAAGTTATCATTTTGTCATTTCCCACCCCTACCTCACCTCTTTACCTTCATAAAGTAATGTATTGGGAGTTTCTTTGGCCATGTAAGGCTGCCTTGTAACATTGACACCCACCCAAATCACTGTAGTGTTGTATATGCTGGGGTAATTACTATGTGCACAGGGTAAGTATGATTAATCTGGATGAGCCCCCTCCCCCAGGTCTTCTCACTTCCAGATATTAATTGTGTGTTCTCTTTGTCTTTAGTTCTGATGAGGAAAAAGGTAGCAAGCCTGACTCAAAAGATGAAAAGGGTAAGTGTAAACATTGTTCATCCTGTATCATTCTGTAATTGTGATGTATCCATTGTGGGAAATTGCAAAATACTTGCTCACACCTGAATGAGGTGCTGAATCAGCTCTGTTGAATGTCTGTACATTTGGCTCATGTTTGTCTGTGTTCTGAAAGGCCCTGCAGGTAGTGCTCCAGCTAGTGGCAGAAACCTGTGGGTTAGCGGCCTCTCCTCCAACACCAGAGCAACTGATCTAAAGACTCTGTTCAGCAAGCACGGAAAGGTCAGTATCCTGAGGAAAGAAATAAGCACTTTTTTGGTACATGTTCATGCAAGAATGTAATTGAGCAAGATGTAGGTGTGAAATGGTACTTTACTTTTGGACCCCACACACTTTCCCTGCTCATGAATTAAGTGTTCTATCCTTCTGTCTCAACATCAGGTTGTTGGAGCTAAAGTGGTGACTAACGCCCGGAGCCCCGGGGCTCGCTGCTACGGTTTTGTCACCATGTGTTCCACAGAGGAGACCACCAAGTGTATCAGCCACCTGAACAGGACCGAGCTCCACGGTAGAATGATCACTGTGGAGAGGGTGAGGGTCATTATCTACCATCTTCAATGTCAGTGGCCTCTTAGTTCACTGCTCTCAACCTGTAGTTTTGTCAAATGTATGGGATGCCTTCATTCAGATAAGTGAGGCTTGACCATGCCAACCTGCATGCATTTTGCGTGCCATGTACGCCATTTGAGGTCAAAATAAGCTTGAACGAAAAACTCCCCTAAAATAGGCTTCTAGTTGGCACATTGTGGTTTTTGACTTAATAGGGATAGGCATCCCGCTAGCGGTACACCTGGGAACAACATTCGGATAAATCGAAGGGCACGCAAATCAAATAAATAATCGTAATATTAAACATTCATGAACATACAAGTATCTTATATCATTTAAAAGCTTAAATTCTTGTTAATCTAACTGCGTTGTCCGATTTACAATAGGTGTTTACAGCGACAGCATTCAATAGACTGACATCTAGTGGAAGCCATAGGAATTGCAATCTGGGAGCCAGGATTACATAGGACCCATAGCTTTCCATTGTAAAAGCCTGGGACCTCAAACATTCTGGTTGGTTTTTCTTTGGATTTTTGCCAGCCATATCAATTCTGTTATAGTCTCAGACATTATTTTAACAGTTTTACCAACTTCAAAGTGTTTTCTATCCAATACTATCAACTATATGCATATCCTGGCTTCTGGGCCTGAGGAACAGGCAATTTATTTTGGGCACGTCAGTCAGGTGGAAATTCAGGAAACTAGACCCTAACCCTAACAAGTTTAACTGTCTAAAGTTGGAGCTGAGCCAATCAGATGATTTGGGCAAGGATAAAATGATCTCTAGATCTCTACTCCGGCCTGCCCTGTAGTCTTATTAATATTAAACTCAGCAAAAAAAAGAAACGTCCCTTTTTCAGGACCCTGTCTTTCAAAGATAATTCGTAAAAATCCAAATAACTTCAGATCTTCATTGTAAAGGGTTTAAACACTGTTTCCCATGCTTGTTCAATGAACCATTAACATGCACCTGTGGAATGGTCGTTAAGACACTAACAGCTTAGATGGTAGGCAATTAAGGTCACAGTTATGAAAACTTAGGACACTAAAGAGGCCTTTCTTCTGACTCTGAAAACACCAAAATAAAGATGCCCAGGGTCCCTGCTCATCTGGATGAACGTGCTATAGGCATGCTGCAAGGAGGCATGAGGACTGCAGAAATGGACAGGGCAATAAATTGCAATGTCCGTACTGTGAGACAGGACGGACAGCTGGTTGTCCTCGCAGTGGCAGACCATGTGTAACACCTGCACAGGATAAGTACATCTGAACACCACACCTGCGGGACAGGTACAGGATGGCAACAACTGCCCGAGTTACACCAGGAACGCACAATCCTTCCATCAGTGCTCTGACTGTTCGCAATAGGCTGAGAGAGGCTGGACTGAGTGCTTGTAGGCCTGAAAGGCAGGTCCTCACCAGAAATCACTGGCAACAACGTCGCCTATGGGCACAAACCCACCGTCGCTGGACCAGACAGGACTAGCAAAAAGTGCTCTTCACTGACGAGTCGAAGGTTTGTCTCACCAGGGGTGATGGTCGGATTCGCGTTTATTGTCGAAGGAATGAGCGTTAGACCAAGGCCTGTACTCTGGAGTGGGATGGATTTGGAGGTGGAGGGTCCGTCATGGTCTGGGGCGTTGTCACACCATTATCGGACTGCGCTTGCAGGCAATCTCAACGCTGTGCGTTACAGGGATGACATCCTCCCTCATGTGGTACCCTTCCTGCAGGCTCATCCTGACGTGACCCTCCAGCATGACAATGCCACCAGCCATACTGCTCATTCTGTGCGTGATTTCCTACAAGACAGGAATGTCAGTGTTCTGCCATGGCCAGCGAAGAGCCTGGATTTTAATCCTGTTGAGCACTTCTGGGACCTGTTGGATCAGAGTGTGGGGGCTAGGGTCATTCCCCTGAAAACAGCTCATGTAGGCCTAGTTGTTTCATATTCCAAATAGCTTACATCAAGCTAGATTACTACATTGCATCCAGTAATAGAATTATTCTGAATTCTCTCCACAAATTAAATGTAAGTTGATTCAAGTTTACATTTTCACTAGACTATACACATACAATGACAAATTTGAATAAATAATACCTCAATTTCATTGACCACTTCAATTTCATGAGGACTTCTATGTTGGCTACAATGTTTATCATTTAAAACCCTATTCGGACGGGACAAGTATTATTAGAGAACGTTGGTTATTTATTTATAACCCCAGAATGTCCGTTACTCCAGAGGACGATTCGGACAGGATTATTTTTTTCCAAAATGCTCTCCTATTTTTCTCAATAAATTGACAGTTATGACGGAAGCCTTGACTTTTTTTCTAGGCTTGTCCAGGCGACAACGGGTTACACTGAAAGCTCACGTTTCTTTAACCTCTATGGGCTATGTGGGACGCAAGCGTCCCACCCCTGGTACACCCTATCAACAACAGGTGAAATATCAAGAGCGCCAAATTTGAAAACAAATGTCATAATTCAAATTTCTCAAACATACAACTATCTTACACCCTTTGAAAGATAAACATCTCCTTAATCTAACCACGTTGTCCGATTTTCAAAAAGGCTTTACGGCAAAAGCATAAAGTTAGATTATGTTAGGAGAGTACATTGACAATAGCTGTGTGTAATGTTTTGTCAATTCAAAGACAGGCGTCACCAAAACCATAAAACCAGCTAAAATGATGCACTAACCTTTGACAATCTCCATCAGATGACACTCCTAGGACATTATGTTAGACAATGCATGCATTTTTTGTTCTATCAAGTTCATATTTATATCCAAAAACAGCGTTTTACTATGGCGTTGATGTTGAGGAAATCGTTTCCCTCCAATAACCGCCAGTCAAGCAGCACAACAAATTAAATAATTACCATTTGAAAACATTGGTAAAATATTATTGTCATTCAAAGAATTATAGATTTACATCTCTTGAACGCAACCGGATTGCCAGATTTAAAAATAACCTTACTGGGAAATCACACTTTGCAATAATCTGAGCACTGCGCCCAGAAAAATACGCTTTGCGATACAGACTAACCGCCATGTTGGAGAGGTCTAAAATCGAAAATACTATGTAAATAATCCATTACCTTTGATTCTCTTCATCAGATGTCACTTCCAGGAATCCCAGGTCCATAACAAATGTAGTTTTGTTCGAAAAAGCTCATAATTTATGTCCAAAAAGCTCCGTGTTGTTAGCACATGATCTATGCTCGCCGGACTTGTCTTCATAAACGAGGGGGAAAAAAATATTTACGTTCGTTCAAACATGTCAAACGTTGTATAGCATAAATCATTAGTGCTTTTTTTAACCAGAACATGAATAATATTCAAGGCGGACGTTTGCATTCTCTTTTAAAACGTATTGGAACGAGAGTACCCAACATGAACTCGCGCGCCAGAGTCTAATCGGCCACCACCGTTCCAAGGCTCTTGTTCGTTCAGTTCTCACAGTATAAGACTCAAAACACTTTCTAAAGACTGGTGACATCTAGTGGAAGCCATAGGAAGTGCTCAACAATTAATAAGCCCCTGTGTGTTTCAATGGCATAGGCTTAAAGGTAATTCAACACATCAGGTATCCACTTCCTGTCAGAATTTGTCTCAGGGTTTTGACTGCCATATGAGTTCTGTTATACTTAGACACCATTCAAACAGTTTTAGAAAATTCAGAGTGTTTTCTATCCAAACCTGAACAATAATATGCATATTCTAGCTTCTGAGTTGGTGTAGGAGGCAGTTAAAAATGGGCAATTTTTTTTCAAAATTCTCAATACTGCCCCCTAGCCCCAAGAGGTTTTAAACCATACCAAACCATCTTTGCTATAGTGTTGTCATAATATTTGAATTGTGGAACTGTGATCATTAGGATATTTTAGCAATCTGCAGTAGATGTCCTAAATGCCCCCCAGCCTAAACAGCGCTGTTGTGGAAATTCCTACACAGGGACACTCAAAAGTCAATCCTAAATGAATCATTGTTTATTGTCAGTGCACTGGAGAGGTTCTATTAAACTTGATGCACCATAGTGAATGTCTGTCAGGAGCTCTAACGGGACAGTCCCGTTGAGTCCTCTTTTTATATATGATAGACAAGTCATATTTGCATGATTTTTAGCTTATTCATTTAATGTTTGCTTCATTCATGTGACCGACCAGTACTGGGTGCTGCATGTGACCGACCAATACTTCACAAGCTTCTGGGTGTACTGCCAAATTGCAGACACTGAACGAATCCTCACTATCAATCAGTCACTAGCATGAACACAGAAATTGGTTTATAGACGAGCACCAACATAACATTTTCCATCACAGTGCACTTTTTATCAGATCAGTTAATGATTTCTTGCTCAAACCACGAGCAATGCCTGTCAAACTCGGAACATTTCTCTCAAAACACAGGGATGCCAATTCGCAAAGGGCTAGTATTATCAGAGGTCATTATGGTTGGAAATGTTACTCTCCTGCCATGGAAAATTTACTGCCATGGCAGATTCGGACGTGACTGAAATTTTACTTTTTGTGCTTGTGCACCTAATTACATTACCCGACCTCCCCCAGTAAAACTAATCCCATCTGAATAGGGCTTAAAGTATACATTTAATTGTATTTAATTATAAAAATATGTACTTTTAAACATTTTCTAGTTAGCTACTGAAAAGCAGCCAATTACCAAGTACGTATATGTCTATAGCATACCATTCCTGCTTAGGCAGTCTTCTGCCAACATCAGTATTAGGCAAAAAAAGGTGCATTTGATGTGAGCAGTGTGGGATTTGCACGTGTACCGATGTGGGAGCCGGAGATGCTGCTGCCACCCTGAAGTGGTACTCGTACAAAATCTTCATGGTTGGCAAGTCTGCTGTTTTATAATCCGACCTCTGTTCCAGGCTAAGAACGAGCCTGCTGGTAAGAAGCCTGCTGACAAGAGCGATGCTAAGTCTGGCACCGACAGGAGACCATCCTCAGACTCCAAGTAAGCTCTGAGAACGTCAATGTCGTTACACATTAAGCTATGTGCTTACTGTATGTCATCAGATACTAGATTTGTGTTTTTAACCATTTTCTCTATCCAGGTCCGATGCCAACAAGGACGAAATGGCTGAAGGTGAAGTCGGAAAAGATGGCAAACGTAATGAGAGGACAGTGGTGATGGACAAGTCCAAGGGAGAGCCTGTCATCAGCGTGAAAGCCAAAAGCAAAGACCGGGTAAGCTACCCAAATGCTGACATCTATGCTCCATCTATTGAACTTTCACCTCAAACTTTTGTGGTAAAAATGGTTACACTACAAGAGCTTTTGTCTTGTTCAAAACAGAGTACCAAGAGTCGCGACCGCAAGTCCCCAAGCAAAGAGAAGGACATCCTGTCGTTTGACCAGATCAAGGAGCAGCGTGAGCGGGAGAGACGGAGGCAGCGGGAGAGGGAGGTCAGGGAGGTGGACAGACGCAGGCACTCTGGGTGAGGAGTTGCTATAGCTGCACGACATTTCACCTCAATGCTAAGAATGAAGCCCGCTTGTACACTGTTAGCTTGTTCCAGCAGTTAGAATCCTTTGAAAAGAGACTGGTCATTCAAAGTGATTCCACTAAATATCTCCTATGCTTTCTGTTTGGCTCAGGGAGCGCGGCAGTGGCCCAGACCGTGGCAGCGTGGACAACCGCACAGAGCGTGAGCGTATCCGCCTGTTCCGAGAGAAGGAGGAACGCGAGCGCCTCCTGCGGAAAAGAAACTGGCTGGAGGTGGAGAAGGAGCGGCTGAACTTTGACCGCATGGAGCGTGAGTTCCTGGAGCGCGAGCGTCAGCGCGTGGAGTACGAGCGCCGGCGTGAGCAGGAGAGGATCCAGCGGGAGAGGGATGAGCTCCGCAGGCAGCAGGAGCAGCTGCGCTTCGAGCAGGACCGCCGCCCCCTCAAGAGGCCCTACGCCGACTTGGACAACAGGTACACACTTCATCCACGTCTGCCACTCTTTCACCCCTCTCCACAGCGTCAGTACCCCTGTTTGAGTTACCAGGTTTCTTATCATAGAATAGATGGCTGGATATGGCCACATAACAACCTCAGCCTTACTCTAGATCCTCAGTGTGCATGACTGTCATCTAAAGACGTGCATGGTTTGAGAATATTTTATTGCGACTGACAAAGACCTGCTGCTTGTAGGAAAGACGACTGGCAGGACAAGAGGCTGGCTATGGATGACCGCTATGGGGGGCGCTCAGACTTCGGTCGCCAGGAGCGCTACCAAGACATTGACCACAGGGACCGCGGTCGCTACCAGGACGATGCCGTCATTGACAGGTACAGAGTAGACTAAGGTTATTTGCAGTTAGCTGACACCAGCTGTCATGACTGTTTATGACATCTGTTATGTAGGTCTTATGATGGGGGGGGGGGGCTTCAAATATTTTGCGCCTGTTTCTGCATCACTTCAATTGATGCTTATAATTTATACTTACGTAAAAAGCAGTTTCAATGGCCAACTGCTTGTTGATGTTGAATTTGTGGTTGTATGCCACACGTTTCGGTCAATAATCAATGTTTGTGTTTAATAATGTAATCTTTCCTGTAGGAGGGACACTTCACGGGCTGTAGTTGCAGACAGGGATAGCACGGTAAGTCATGTCCTCATGCAAGCTACACACAATACCCCATAATGACAAAGCGAAAACAGGTTTTTAGATTTTTTTCTCCAAATGTAATATTAAAATATGTGTATCGCTCTCTGCTATGAGACTTGAAATTAAGCTCAGGTGCATCCTGTTTCCATTGATCATCCTTGATGTTTCTACAATTTCATTGGAGTCCACCTGTGGTAAATTCAATTGATTGAATGTGATTTGGAAAGGCAATCCTGTCTATATAAGGTCCCACAGTTGACAGTGCATGTCAGAGCAAAAACCAAGCCATGAGGTTGAAGGAATTGTCCGTAGAGCTCCGGGACAGGATTGTGTCGGCACAGATCTGGGGAAGGGTACCAAATAATTTCTGCAGCATTGAAGGTCCCCAAGAACACAGTGGCCTCCATCTTCCATTTAAGTATGTTTAGAACCGCCAAGACTCTTCCTAGAGCTGGCCTACTGGCCAAACTGAGCAATCGGGGGAGAAGGTCCTTGGTCAGGGAGGTGACCAATAACCCGATGGTCACTGACAGTGCTCTAGAGTTGCTCTATGGAGATGGGAGAATCTTCTGGCAAGACAACCATCTCTGCAGCACTCCACCAATCAGGCCTTTACGCTAGAGTGGCCAGACAGAAGCCGCTCCTCAGTAAAAGGAATATGACAGCCTGCTTGGAGTTTGCCAAAAGGCACCTAAAGACTCTGACCATGAGTAACAAGATTCTCATGTCTGATGAAACCAATATTGAACTCTTTGGCCTGAATGCCAAGCTTCACTTCTGGAGGAAACCTGGCACCATCCCTACGGTGAAGCATGGTGGTGGCAGCATCATACTGTGGGGATGTTTTTCAACGGCAGGGACTGGGAAACTAGTCAGGATCGAGGGAAAGATGAACTGCACAAAGTACAGAGATCTTTGATGAAAACCTTCTCCAGAGCGCTCAGGACCTCAGACTGGGGTGATGTTTCACTTTCCAACAGGACAACGACCCTAAGCACACAACCAAGACAACGCAGAAGTCGCTTCAGGACCAGTCTGAATATCCTTGAGTGGGCCAGCCAGAGCCCGGACTTGAACTCTATCGACCATCTCTGGAGAGACATGAAAGTAGCTGTGCAGCAACGTTCCCTATCCAACCTGACAACACTTGATAGGCTCTGCAGAGAAAAATGGGAGAAACTCCCCAAATACAGGTGTGCCAAGATTGTGGCGTCATACCCAAGGAGACTCAAGGCTGTAATCGCTGCCAAATGTGCTTCAACAAAGTACTCAATAAAGGGTCTGAATATTTAGGTAAATGTGGTATTTCTGTATGTAATTTATCAATTAGCAAAAATGTCTAAACTGGTTTTTGCTTTGTCATTATGGGATATTGTGTAAAGATTTCCCCCCCCCAATTTAATCAATTGTAGAATAAGGCTGTAATGTAACATAATGTGGATAAAGTCAGGGTCTGAATACTTTCCCAAAGTGTATGCTATTAGGCACCAATATGAGTTGTTGATCATGTCGTACCACTGTTTTACAGCATTTGGTGCCTTTTAAAAAAAAAAAAAAATTTAAAAATGTGATGCGATTCTTTTGGTTTTAATTGTGCTTCCCTCACCAGCACTTCTCGGACCGTACCGAGAGGCACGGGAGGGACACCTGGACCGCAGCAGGAAGTTATGACAAGCGTACTATTAATCCAAGGTTAGTTTGATTTTTAGATAGTTTTGTCAATTTGAATTTACCCCTCACCAGATGGATGCCACGGTGTGCTTTGAGCTGCTCATCACTGTCTGTCTTTTCTTTCAGGGAGGGCCGTGACTGGGACAGAACCTGGCAAACAGGTCGAGACGGGGGCATCCCAGGCCAAAGTCACATGGGGGCACGGGGAGGAATGGCAAGGTAAGCTCATATATATATGGCAATATTGACTATGTTTTTGAGACATCTGCCAATGTAGGATTCGGACATGTGGGGCCAGTGTGAAATCCATCAGCAATTCTGGTCCTTATGGTGTCTTGTTTTCTGACCCCCAGTCGTGGAGGAGGCTACATGACAACAGGGACTTCCCAGTCCCTCTCTGGAGCTCTGAATCGTCAGAATCAGATGATGCAGGGTGGTGGGGCCTTCGGTCGCCGCTACTGAGGTCTGAACACCCTTGTTCCCAGTCACATGTTTAGATGTATTGTGAAACTGTCTGCAGCATGTATATTGCTCACAAAAGCTTTGTGAATTCGATGTTGCTTTTATAGACCCTTTGACTTTTCTTCCTCCTTTTAAAATGTAAGATTGCAATTGAATTTAACTGAACATCTGAGTTTTAAATGTCTGATCAGATCATTCATAGTTTTTTCACTCTGAATTACTATTTTTTTTTTTAAATAGAAAAATGATAAATTCTGTTCAATTTGTGTATTTTGAGTGTGGTTGAATCTTGGTAAGAAATGCTCAGGAATGCGTCTGCTTAAACTTGGTTGCGGAAAAGTACGAACACAATGGTTATGATTGCATTTCAGGCTTAATTTCAATTACTGTCAAATGTGGCATTGTCTTAGTGGTAATGTACAAAAATCTTTTAAGAATTTGTATGGATAATAGGAAACGATTAACCGCGTTTGATTCAACTGCAGCTGTACAATACCACCACTGGATGGCACCAGATGGCTATTTTTCTGTGAGATGAAAATGCTGCCTAATAAAGTTTTCTTTTTGCAGGCCAAGGGCAAACATTTTTATTTACTTTCTCATCAAGATTGTTTTTAAGAGCAATGTTTTGCAATCGATGATTAACGCAGGTTTGGTTCGTGGTAGATATAACACTCCACAAATCAAATAGAATTAGACCTAAGAGTTCGGGGCTCTTCATGCAACCAGAAAAATAAGTACATGAATCATCTTGCCCTAGTGAAATGTGTTGTGGGTATTTTCACCTACATACTTGTAGGCTACATGTTTGGAGCTTTACACTTGACTTTTTTTTTTTACTATCTTTATTCATAATGAGCTTAAGAATGTGTTAAAATAACTTAATTCGTTTGGCATGGTTGTTGTCTATCTACTCCATAGGGCCTAGGCCACACTGATGTAAACAGTTGTTTAAAATTTACATTTTGTTTAATCCACTTGATTTTCTCCTAGCCTACCAGCAGTTTTCCCCTCTAGCAGCCTACCATAATTTTTGGTGTCTAACTTGCCCAGCTCATATTAAAGATTCATCTTTGGTCCAGTCATAGAATTAGTATACTACAATAGACATGAACCTTAAGGTCAGCCATCTTGGTCAGGGAGTTGGACAGGCAAGAAGTACTGATATTGTATCATAATAGCGTTCAGTTTTCCAAGAAAAACATTTAGACATTTACCGGCCGTTTGCATATTTGAGAGTCTATTCATATAGAAGTTGTATTTATAATGACAGTATTTTTGGTAGATGATTATTACACTATCACACGCCTAACTTTTATTTTCCTGCATAAGTAAAATCAGGATTGTCTGATTTTGGATTTCTCCCTGACCAATATGGTTGCCATTTTCACCACATTCTGGAATGTTGACGGTTAAAATTAGCTAGATAACCAACAACTGTAATGAAGTATTTGAGACGAGTGCTCATTGTGAAAATGTATTTGTTTTCAATAAACATTGGAGACAATATAGTTTACATGTCAACAAATCTAAGCCAACCCTGTCTGTTTTGCTCGCGACGGTTTTGTTGCTAAACCACCAACCCATCTATGGGTCCAGTACTGTCTTCGTGCCCAATTCGCGCCACACGTGATGGGCGTTGACAGAAAAACCTGACTTGCTAGCTAACGGATCCACTGCAAAGTGATTTCACATGGATTAAACAGTCAAAGTATGATTATTTATCAAGCTAGCAATCTAAAATATAGTGAAATGCTAGCTAGCTTTATATTCTTTTGCTAGCTAGCCAGCTATACTGAACAAAAATTCAAACGCAACATGCAAAAGAATTTACTCAGTTACAGTTCATATAAGGAAATCAGTCAATTGAAATAAATTAATTAGGAGAACATAGGCCTTCCCACTTGGCAGGTAGGCCCACCAATTGGGGAGCCAGGCCGACCCCCACTCAGACTATCCCACAGGTGAAAAAGCCGGATGTGGAGGTCCTGGGCTGACGTGGTTATACGTTGTCTGCGGTTGGTTTGCCGGTTGCACGTACTGACAAATTCTCTAAATCGACATTGGGAGGCAGTTTATGCTAGAGAATTGAACATTCAATTCTCTGGCAACAGCTCTGGTGGACATTCTGCAGTCAGCATGCCAATTGCACTCTCCATCAAACTGCAGATTTTATAGTGGCCTTTGTCCCCAGCACAAGGTGCACCGGTGTAATGATCATGCTGTTTAATCAATTTTGTGATATGCCATACCTGTCAGGTGGATGGTTTATCTTGGCAAAGGAGAAATGCTCACTTACAGGGATGTAAACACATTTGTGCACACAATTTTAGAGAGAAGCTTTTTGTGCATTTTAAATATTTCTGGGATTTTTTTGTTTCAGCTTATGAAAAATGGGACCACCACTTTAGATGTTCTGTTTATATTTTTTTTCAGTGTACTTTCGCTTGTTATCAAGCAAAGATACTGCTCCTTCCGTCTGTGTTACAAGTTAATAATGGCTCTCCAGAGTGGAGAAAAAGTTATCCGGATAGCTATGCGTCAAATAAACATAAACATGTTTTGTAAGTAATTAAAATCACTAATTCATATTTGGTGGCCTACATTATTGTAGCCAATTTCGGTGCTGTTTCTGGGTGTGATAATACACCAAGTGGCCCAAACCTCTGACATGGTAGTCCTTGCAGAACTAAGAATAAGCCTGCAACATTTCTTCATAGGTGTCCCTGCGCTTCACACATCCATCCTGCCTGCCCAGTTAACGGTCAGAATTCTGATGGCCTCCCAGCACCAGCTGGTGCCATCCCACTTCTGATGTAGAAATATTTGATGGGAAGCCCTGAATTAAATCCAGGACCCTGCCAGTATCAGTCCAAACGGGTACACACACAGGAGCTAGGTGTACTGATCCACGCTGATCCTCAACACTGGTGCCCCTCAGTGGTGTGTACTTAGTCCCCTCCTGTACTCCCTGTTCACCGACGACTGCGTGGCCAAACACGACTCCAACACCAAGTTTGCTGAACGACACAACAGTGGTTGGCCTGATCACCGAAAATGATGAGACAGCCTATAGGGAGGAGGTCAGAGAACGGGCAGTGTGGTGCCAGGACAACAACCTCTCCCTCAATGTGAGCAAGACAAAGGAGCTACAGGAAAATGCAGGCCAAACAGGCCCCCATTAACATCGACAGGGCTCTAACTTAGAGTAGTGAATGCATATATTTCATACTTTTTTTTTTAACGTACTGGTCCGCCGTGGGAATCAAACCCACAACCCTGGTGTTGCAAACACCATGCTCTACCAACTGAGCCACACGGGACCTACCACATCAACGAACTATCATGCTCCAAACACACCAAGACAGTCGTGAAGAGGGCACGACAAAACCTTTTCCCTCTCAGGAGACTTGGCATGGGTCCCCAGAACCTCAAAAAGTTCTACAGCTGCACCATCGAGAGCATCCTGACCGGTTGCATAACCGCCTGGTATGGCAACTGCTCGGCATCTGACCGTATGGCACTACAAAGGGTAGTGCATACGGCCCAGTACATCACTGGGGCCAAGCTTCCTGCCATCCAGGACCTATATAATAGGCAGTATCAGAGGAAAGCCCATAAAATTGTCAGAGACTCCAGTCACCCAAGTCAGACTTTTTTTCTGCTCCTGCACTGAAAGCGGTACCGGAGCGCCAAGTCCATGACCAAAAGGCTCCTTAACAGCTTCTACCCCCAAGCCATAAGACTGCTGAACAATTAATCAAATGGCCACTGGACTATTTACATTGACACACCGCTCCCCTCCATTTGTTTTGTACACTGCTGCTACTCGCTGTTTATTATCTATGCATAGTCACTTCACCCCTGCCTACATGTACAAATTACCTCAACTAACCTGTACCCCCGCGCACTGACTCGGTACCGGTACCCCTTGTATATAGCCTCGTTATTGTTATTTTATTGTTACTTTTTATTATTTTTTACTTTAGTTTATTTGGTAAATATTTTCTTAACTCTTTTTGAACTGCACTGTTGGTTAAAGGATCGGCCCCTTTTTTCCCAATTTTCGCCTAAAATGACATACCCAAATCTAACTGCCTGTATCTCAGGCCCTGAAGCAAGGATATGCATTTTCTTGGTGCCATTTGAAAGGAAACACTTTGACGTTTGTGGAAATGTGAAAGGAATGTAGGAGAATATAACACATTAGATCTGGTAAAAGATAATACAAAGAAAAAAAATATGTATTTTTATATTTGTTTGTACTGTCATATTTGAAATACAAGAGAAAGGCCATAACGTATTATTGCAGCCCAGGTGCAATTTAGATATTGGCCACTGGATGGCAGCAGTGTATGCGCAAAGTTTTAGACTGATCCAATGAACCATTGCATATATGTTCAACGTTTGTATCAACACTGCCCAAATGTGCCTAATTTGTTTATTAATAACTTTTTATGTTCAAAACTGTGTACTCTCCTCAAACAATAGCATGGTATTATTTCACTGTAATAGCTACGGTAAATTGGACAGTGCAGTTAGATTAACAAGAATTTAAGTTTTCTGCCAATATCAGATATGTCTATGTCCTGGGAAATGTTCTTGTTACTTACAACCTCATGCTAATCGCATTAGCCTACGTTAGCTCAACCGTCCTGCAGGGGACCCACCAATCCTGAAGAACTTTAAGGGCTTGTAAGTAAGCATTTCACGGTAAGGTCTACACTTGTATTCGGCTCATATGACAAATAAAGTTTGATTTGATTTACTAAGGTTGTTACTGTTGCTCGCTGGTGATGTCTACCAGAGTCAAATAATCTTGATGCAACATATTGATTCCAAATTGTGTTGTGTTAAATTAATGATCATTTGTTTGATAATTTGTTAGAAAAAGCAAAGCAGTAGGTGACACCAAATACCTATCATCTGAGTCTTGAATTTTTTTTCTTCATGTCCTTACAGTGACAATACCATGCCAATACCAACTTTTTTTTAAAGTACCGAGGATGACCTTATCCTGTCTGCTGAGTGGCAAGGTAGTCCATGGCTGCAGGAGTGGGCCTAAGAAGCTGTTATCAGAGGAGAATGAGAGATTGGTAAAGGCATGTAAAAAGGGCATGTCAGTCAAGAAGGCAGTTGTGATATTTCAAGTACCGAGGATGACCTTAGCAGTGGCGGTCATGAAAGATGATTGTTAAGCAAATAACTGCTGGACTCACGGTAATTGACCGTTAATTAACAAAAACACGTTTAGCATCTCCTGGCATACACGCGTAGCCTACAAGCCACTGATGCAGACCTTTGGAACATCTACATTTTAAAAAGTCTAATAAATCCATTTAATATAGCCTACACTATCACAATCAATCCATTATTTATTTTAGACAGCTCTAAAGAAACATGACATGAAGGAAATGTAGACTATTTCAGAAGAACAGAATAGCATACTCTGAGTTGTCCTTATGTTAGGCCCTGATATGGCTATGCCAAATGGCTGTAGGCTACACTAGTTCATTTAGCAGATAAGATCTGTTTAGATTTCTGTGACATTATTTTGTATTACTTTATAGTATGAAGAATAAAATTGAACATAGCTGAATAAAATAGAAAGGATATTTTCTCCAAACAATTTCCAAGGAAGTGCGCCCACGAGGCTATTCTGTGTTGAGCGGTTAACAAAGATACAGATCCTCCCGATATGCTTCATTTAGAGTTATTTATGCAACTTTAGTTGTCATACAAATGTTGGACTATATGTTTAGATTTTTTATATATTCTAAGGCTGCATGATGCAACTAATGATGAGCTGAAAAAAGTTGCATGAAAGGCTGCACACCTCATCAGTCTCTCATTCACAATTTGACAATATCAAATCAAATGTATTTATATAGCCCTTCGTACATCAGCTGATATCTCAAAGTGCTGTACAGAAACCCAGCCTAAAACCCCAAACAGCAAGCAATGCATGTAAAAGAAGCACGGTGGCTAGGAAAAACTCCCTAGGAAAAACTCCCTAGAAAGGCCAAAAACCTAGGAAGAAACCTAGAGAGGAACCAGGCTATGAGGGGTGGCCAGTCCTCTTCTGGCTGTGCAGGGTGGATATTATAACAGAACATGGTCAAGATGTTAAAATGTTCATAAATGACCAGCATGGTCAAATAATAATAATCATAGTAGTTGTCGAGGGTGCAACAAGCACGTCCGGTGAACAGGTCAGGGTTCCATAGCCGCAGGCAGAACAGTTGAAACTGGAGCAGCAGCACGGCCAGGTGGACTGGGGACAGCAAGGAGTCATCATACCAGGTAGTCCTGAGGCATGGTCCTAGGGCTCAGGTCCTCCGAGAGAAAGACAGAGAGAATTAGAGAGAGCATATTTAAATTCACACAGGACACCGGATAAGACGAGAAATACTCCAGATGTAACAGACTGACCCTAGCCCCGCGACACATAAACTACTGCAGCATAAATACTGGAGGCTGAGACAGGAGGGATCAGAAGACACTGTGGCCCCATCCGATGATACCCCCGGACAGGGCCAAACAGGCAGCCCCCACACCACTAGAGGGATGTCTCCAACCACCAACTTACCGTCCTAAGACAAGGCCGAGTATAGCCCACAACGATCTCCGCCATGGCACAACCCAAGGGGGGGCGCCAACCCAGACAGGAAGACCACGTCAGTGACTCAACCCACTCAAGTGACGCACCCCTCCCATGGACGGCATGGAAGAACACCAGTAAGCCAGTGACTCAGCCCCTGTAAAAGCCCCTTGCCTTAACAGGAAGCCAGTGTAGGGAGGCTAGCACTGGAGTAATATGATCAAATTTTTTGGTTCTAGTCAGGATTCTAGCAGCCGTATTTAGCACTAACTGAAGTTTGTTTAGTGCTTTATCCGGGTAGCCGGAAAGTAGAGCATTGCAGTAGTCCAGCCTAGAAGTAACAAAAGCATGGATTAATTTTTCTGCGTCATTTTTGGACAGAAAGTTTCTGATTTTTGCAATGTTACGTAGATGGAAAAAAGCTGTCCTTGAAACAGTCTTGATATGTTCTTCAAAAGAGAGATCAGGGTCCAGAGTAACGCCGAGGTCCTTCACAGTTTTATTTGAGACGACTGTACAACCATCCAGATTGTCAGATTCAACAGAAGATCTCTTTGTTTCTTGGGACCTAGAACAAGCATCTCTGTTTTGTCCGAGTTTAAAAGTAGAAAGTTTGCAGCCATCCACTTCTTTATGTCTGAAACACAGGCTTCTAGCGAGGGCAATTTTGGGGCTTCACCATGTTTCATTGAAATGTACAGCTGTGTGTCGTCCGCATAGCAGTGAAATTTAACATTATGTTTTCGAATGACATCCCCAAGAGGTAAAATATATAGTGAAAACAATAGTGGTCCTAAAACGGAACCTTGAGGAACACCGAAATTTACAATTGATTTGTCAGAGGACAAACCATTCACAGAGACAAACTGATATCTTTCCGACAGATAAGATCTAAAACAGGCCAGAACTTGTCCATGTAGACCAATTTGGGTTTCCAATCTCTCCAAAAGAATGTGGTGATCGATGGTATCAAAAGCGGCACTAAGATCTAGGAGCACGAGGATCTTAGTGCCCATTACGTGGTTGTAATGCCCCTAAAAATCTATGCCTTTTGCGGCCAAAGTGGCTGTTGTGCCCTTGGGCTGAATATAATATAATTACATTCTCCCGGCTGCCGTGCTCCGAAGCACCTCTCACTCACATGGCTATCAGATATCTCAATTCTTATTCGCCAATGCTCGTCATGTGATCGGGTCCTTCTCGCAGCTAAGAAGTAGGCTACAAGTGAAGACATACACATCCCTCTTATCGAATTCTGAGGTGCATATTGAAGATGTTAGAAGAACTGTCCAGATTTTGCCTATTGTTAGTCAGCCAACATGATGAGTAGGCCTAACAAACAGCAAAAACACTAGCCTATGTTAATCTACTATCCCCCATAGTACAAAAGTTGACCTATTCTATTTGTCAACTTGTCCTGTGCAATAAATAAATATTCTTAACCTAAGCTGGGACAGTTGTGGGATCCAAATTAATACAACCACTCGCATAAAAAAAAAACTTTAAAAGCAATGAGGCTGGTGCAACAGATCAGAACATTCAGCTTAAAATGTTGATATACTATTAGGCTATTTCATTATGAATGTTCCAAAATGCAATCAGTTAGCGGGAAAACACTGTTCTGACCGTAAATGCGATTATACATGTCATGAAAATGATCTTCCCCAAACTTGAAACTCACGTGCTGCCTGTGCCGCATGCCAGTTAGGCTCTACATCGATTGTAAAGCGGATTAATGAACTTAATTTTATTAAGTTATTTGGCCACTGTAGTTGTGACACAAACCTTATTAAAACATATCGGCCTATGGGCTAGGCTACATGAGGTGTGCGACTATGATTTGAAAAAAAATCAACAAAAAAAGGCATGCTGTTTCTTGCCTTGCTGGGCATCATTCACAAGTGATATTACATCATTCACAAGTGATAGGCTAATATTGTCACCCATGAGACTATTCTTAATTGTATGTCGTCTATTATAGTAAATAATATGTGTGAAATTAGTTTTGATTTAGAATGGACTATTATCATGCACCTGTCTTGGAACAGGTGTCACACCTGCTCCCGCTCATTACCTGTCACCATCGTTATGCGCATCAGAGCTCATTGGGCTCAATGCAACGACGTCGTCGATGCACTTATTGATGAAGCTGGTGACTGATGTGGTATACTCCTCAATGCCATTGGATGAATCCCGGAACATATTCCAGTCTGTGCTAACAACACAGTCCTGTAGCGTAGCATCGGCGCCATCTGACCACTTCTGTATTGACGGAGTCACTGGTACTTCCTGCTTTAGTTTTTGCTCGTAAGCAGGAATCAGGAGGATAGAATTATGGTCAGATTTGCCAAATGGAGGACGAGGAAGAGCTTTGTATGCGTCTCTGTGTGTGGAGTAAACGTGGTCTAGAGTTTCTTTTACTGGTAGAAATGAGGTAAAACGGATTTAAGTTTGCCTGCATTAAAGTCCCCGGCCACTAGGAGCGCCGCTTCTGGATGAGCATTTTGTTGTTGCTTATGGCCTTATACAGCTCATTGAGTGCGGTCTTAGTGCCAGCATCAGTTTGTGGTGGTAAATAGACGGCTAAGAATAATATACATTTGAAGTTGGAAGTTTACATACTCTTAGGTTGGAGTCATTAAAACTCGTTTTTTCAACCACTCCACAAATTTCTTGTTAACAAACTATAGTTTTGGCAAGTCGGTTAGGACATCTACTTTGTGCATGACACAAGTAATTTTTCCAACAATTGTTTACAGACAGATTATTTCACTTATCATTCACTGTATCACAATTCCAGTGGGTCAGAAGTTTACATACACTAAGTTGACTGTGCCTTTAAACAGCTTGGACAATTCCAGAAAATGATGTCATGGCTTTAGAAGCTTCTGATAGGCTAATTGACATAATTTGAGTCAATTGGAGGTGTACCTGTGGATTTATTTCAAGGCCTACCTTCAAACTCAGTGCCTCTTTGCTTGACATCATGGGGAAATCAAAAGAAATCAGCTAAGACCTCAGAAAAAAAATTGTAGACCTCCATAAGTCTGGTTCATTCTTGGGAGCAATTTCCAAACGCCTGAAGGTACCACGTTCATCTGTACAAAAAATAGTACGCAAGTATAAACACCATGGGACCACACAGCCGTCATACCGCTCAGGGAGGAGACCGGTTCTGTTTCCTAGAGATGATCGTACTTTGGTGTGAAAATCAATCCCAGAACAACAGCAAAGGACCTTGTGAAGATGCTGGAGGAAACAGGTACAAAAGTATCTATATCCACAGTAAAACGAGTCCTATATCGACATAACCTGAAAGGCCGCTCAGCAAGGAAGAAGCCACTGCTCCAAAACCACCATATAAAAGGCCAGACTATGGTTTGCAACTGCACATGGGGACAAAGATCGTACTTTTTGGAGAAATGTCCTCTGGTCTGATGAAACAAAATAGAACTGTTTGGCCATAATGACCATCGTTATGTTTGGAGGAAAAAGGGGAGGGTTGCAAGCTGAAGAACACCATCCCAACCGTGAAGCACGGGGTGGCAGCATCATGTTGTGGGGGTGCTTTGCTGCAGGAGGGACTGGTGCACTTCACAAAATAGATGGATCATGAGGTAGGAAAATGATGCGGATATATTGAAGCAACATCTCAAGACATCAGTCAGGAAGTTAAAGCTTGGTCGCAAATGGGTCTTCCAAATGGACAATGACCCCAAGCATACATCCAAAGTTGTGGCAAAAATGGCTTAAGGACAACAAAGTCAAGGTATTGGAGTGGCCATCACAAAGCCCTGACCTCAATCCCATAGAAAATGTGTGGGCAGAACTGAAAAAGTGTGTGCGAGCAAGGAGGCCTACAAACCTGACTCAGTTACACCAGCTCTGTCAGGAGGAATGGGCCAAAATTCACTCAACTTATTGTGGGAAGCTTGTGGAAGGCTACTCGAAACATTTTACCCAAGTTAAACAATTTAAAGGCAATGCTACCAAATACTAATTGAGTTTATGTAAACTTCTCACCCACTCTGAATGTGATGAAAGAAATAAATGCTGAAATAATTCATTCTCTCTACTATTTTTCTGACATTTCACATTCTTAAAATAAAGTGGTGATCCTAACTGACCTAAGACAGGTGAATTTTTACAAGGATTAAATGTCAGGAATTGTGAAAAACAGAGTTTAAATGTATTTGGCTAAGGTGTATGTAAACTTCTGACTTCAACTGTAGATGTGAACTCTCATGGTAAATAGTATAGTCTACAGCTTATCATGAGGTATTCTTCTTTAATATTAGGCATCGCACACCAGCAGTTACCAGACCTAGTTGCTCTGTCCTGCTGAAAAACAGAGAAGCCAGCCAGCTCTATATAATCCGCGTCGTCGTTCCAAGTCTCCGTGAAACATAAAGTATTACAGTTTTTAATGTCCCATTGCTAGGATATTCTTAATCTTAAATCGTCCAGTTTGATTTCCAATGATTGCACGTTGGCCAATAATACAGAGGGTAGTGGTGGTTTACTCAATCGCCAGCAAATTCTCACAAGGCACCCAGAACTCCGCCCCCTGTAGTTCCATCTTTTATTCATGCAAATGATGGGGATGATGGCCTGGTCTCCGGGAAGCAGTATATCCTTCGCGTTGGAATCATTAAAGAAAAAATCTTTGTCGAGGTGAGTATTCGCTGTTCTGATGTCCAGAAGCTATTTTCGGTCATAAGAGACGGTAGCAGCAACATTATGTACAAAATGAGTTACAAAATATGCAAAAAAATGAACTAAATAGCTGGTTAGGAGCCAGTAAAACGGCAGCCATACCCTCCGGCGCCAACATGTTTTCAGATGTGAGCAAAACCTTTAAACAGGTCAACATTCACAATGCTGTTGGGCCAGACGGATTACCAGGACGTGTACTGAGAGCATGTGCGGACCAACTAGCAAATGTCTTCACTGAAATATTCAACCTCTCCCTGACCGAGTCTGTAATACCTATATGTTTAAAGCAGACCACCGTAGTCCCTGTGCCCAAGAACGCCAAGGTAACCTGCCTAAATGACTACCGCCCCGTAGTACTCTGAAAGTGCTTTGAAAGGCTGGTCATGGCTCACATCAGTCCCCTCCTCTTCACCCACGACTGCGTGGCCAAGCACGACTCCAACACCATTATTTCGTTTGCTGACGACACAACGGTGGTAGGCCTAATCACAGACAACGATGAGGCAATCTATAGGGAGGAGGTCAGTGACTGTTTATTAGCCTTCCCTTTGGCTCAGTTGGTAGAGCATGGTGTGTGCAACGCCAGGATTATGGGTTCGATTCCCATGGGAGGGCCTGTACAAAAAAAATATGAAATGTATGCATTCACTACTGTAAGTCGCTCTGGATAAGAGCGTCTGCTAAATGACTAACATATAAAAAATATCTATGCATAGTCACTTTACCCCTACCTACAGTGCATTCGGAAAGTATTCAGACCTTTTTCCACATTTTGATATGTTACAGACTTATTCTAAAATGGATTCAATAAAAATAAGTCCTGATCAATCTACATACAATACCCCATAATGACAAAGCGAAAAACAGGTAAAATATATATTTTTAAAATGTATTTATTTACATAAGTATTCAGACTCTTTGCTATGAGACTCGAAATTGAGCTCAGGTGCATCCTGTTTCCATTGATCATCCTTGAGATGTTTCTACAACTTGATGGAGTCCACCTGTGGCACATTCAATTGATTGGACATGATTTGGAAAGGCACACACCTGTCTACATAAGGTCCCACAGTTGACAGTGCATGTTAGAGCAAAAACCAAGCCATGAGGTCGAAGGAATTGTCCGTAGAGCTCAGAGATAGGATTGTGTTGAGGCACAGATCTGGGGAAGGGTACCAAAACATTTCTGCAGCATTGAAGGTCCCCAAGAACATAGTGACCTCCATCCTTCTTAAATGGTTTGGAATCACTGAGAGAATGCCAAGAGTGTGCAAATCTGTCATAAAGGCAAAGGGTGGCTACTTTGAAGAATCTCATATACACTGCTCAAAAAAATAAAGGGAACACTAAAATAACACATCCTAGATCTGAATGAAATAAATAATCTTATTAAATACTTTTTTCTTTACATAGTTGAATGTGCTGACAACAAAATCACACAAAAATAATCAATGGAAATCCAATTTATCAACCCATGGAGGTCTGGATTTGGAGTCACACTCAAAATTAAAGTGGAAAACCACACTAAAAGGCTGATCCAACTTTGATGTAATGTCCTTAAAACAAGTCAAAATGAGGCTCAGTAGTGTGTGTGGCCTCCACGTGCCTGTATGACCTCCCTACAACACCTGGGCATGCTCCTGATGAGGTGGCGGATGGTCTCCTGAGGGATCTCCTCCCAGACCTGGACTAAAGCATCCGCCAACTCCTGGACAGTCTGTGGTGCAACGTGGCGTTGGTGGATGGAGTGAGACATGATGTCCCAGATGTGCTCAATTGGATTCAGGTCTGGGGAACAGGCGGGCCAGTCCATAGCATCAATGCCTTCCTCTTGCAGGAACTGCTGACACACTCCAGCCACATGAGGTCTAGCATTGTCTTGCATTAGGAGGAACCCAGGGCCAACCGCACTAGCATATGGTCTCACAAGGGGTCTGAGGATCTCATCTCGGTACCTAATGGCAGTCAGGCTACCTCTGGCGAGCACATGGAGGGCTGTGCGGCCCCCCAAAGAAATGCCACCCCACACCATGACTGACCCACCGTCAAACCGGTCATGCTGGAGGATGTTGCAGGCAGCAGAACGTTCTCCACGGCGTCTCCAGACTCTGTCACGTCTGTCACATGTGCTCAGTGTGAACCTGCTTTCATCTGTGAAGAGCACAGGGCGCCAGTGGCGAATTTGCCAATCTTGGTGTTCTCTGGCAAATGCCAAACGTCCTGCACGGTGTTGGGCTGTAAGCACAACCCCCACCTGTGGACGTCGGGCCCTCATACCACCCTCATGGAGTCTGTTTCTGACCGTTTGAGCAGACACATGCACATTTGTGGCCTGCTGGAGGTCATTTTGCAGGGCTCTGGCAGTGCTCCTCCTTGCACAAAGGCGGAGGTAGCGGTCCTGCTGCTGGGTTGTTGCCCTCCTATGGCCTCCTCCACATCTCCTGATGTACTGGCCTGTCTCCTGGTTGCGCCTCCATGCTCTGGACACTAAGCTGACAGACACAGCAAACCTTCTTGCCACAGCTCGCATTAATGTGCCATCCTGGATGAGCTGCACTACCTGAGCCACTTGTGTGGGTTGTAGACTCCGTCTCATGCTACCACTAGAGTGAAAGCACCGCCAGCATTCAAAAGTGACCAAAACATCAGCCAGGAAGCATAGGAACTGAGAAGTGGTCTGTGGTTACCACCTACAGATCCACTCCTTTATTGGGGGTGTCTTGCTAATTGCCTATAATTTCCACCTGTTGTCTATTCCATTTGCACAACAGCATGTGAAATTTATTGTCAATCAGTGTTGCTTCCTAAGTGGACAGTTTGATTTCACAGAAGTGTGATTGACTTGGAGTTACATTGTGTTGTTTAAGTGTTCCCTTTATTTTTTTGAGCAGTGTATGTCACGTCCTGACTATTGAGTGCTCTTATTTTCTATGGTAGAGTAGGTCAGGGCGTGACTGGGGGGTTTATCTAGTTAATTTTTTCTATGTTGTGTTCTAGTTTCTTTTTTCTATGTTGGGGTTTTTGTATGATTCCCAATTAGAGGCAGCTGTTCATCGTTGTCTCTAATTGGGGATCATATTTAAGTAGTTGTTTTTCCCACCTGTGTTTGTGGGAGATTATTTTGAGTTAGTGCATGTTGCACCTCTGTCGTCACGGTTTGTTGTTTGTTTATAGTTTATTGTTTGTTTTGGCTAAGTTTCACAATATATAAAGATGTGGAACGATACGCACGCTGCGCCTTGGTCTGTTCCTACACACAGTCGTGACAATATAAAATATATTTTGATTAGTTTAACACTTTTTTTTGGTTACTACATGATTCCATATGTGTTATTTCATAGTTTTGATGGCTTCACTATTATTCTACAATGTAGAAAATAGTAAAAATAAAGAAAAACCCTTAGGTTTTAGGTGTGTCCAAACTTTTGACTGGTACTGTATATGCAGTTATCTTAAACAGCAAGCTATCCAGCCACCTAAAATGAGCTATTTAGCTAACTAGCTATTAGCCTAGCCAACAACTACGATTATGGTAGGCAAGCTAGAGCCCAACTACTAAAGACCAGCTCGAACACAACTAACCAAACTAAAACATAACCACAGATCAAAGAGAGAGCAGAGACTTACAGATTGATGGCTGGGGCACATCCGATGGTAAAACTTTTAAAAGCGTTCAGGCTGAGTTAGCTACCAAATCCAGGGAGGCGGGCCGATGGAGAATCAAAAAATCCCAAATAGATAGATTCCAGATGTCCGTCAGCTAGCCTGCCAATGTGTACAAAGTTACAAAACTCCCGTAGCCTACTTCACAGAGAACATGCCGAAAAGTTGATAAAACAAAAAGGAGAACAGACGAGGTACTACAAAATTAGAGCAAGCAGGTATGATTTTCTCTTTCTCTTTGTGCCCAGGTGAAGAAAGCACCTGAGCCAGTCGTGCTAATGGTTTCCCACTAGATAGCACAGCCACAAACTCAAATACCTCATACTCAAATACCACAAACTCAAATAACACAAACTCAAATACCTCATACCTCCATTCTTCTGTATTTTATTTTATTCCTTGTGTTACTATTTTATTTTTTAACTCTGCATTGTTGGGAAGGGCTCGTAGGCAAGCATTTCATGGTAAAGTCCACACCAGTTGTATTCGGTGCATGTGACAAATACAATTTGATTTGATTGGTGGATTGTAGCTCACCACCACCAACACTTGGTCTGGAATGTAATTATATACATGCTAGCATGGCTAACGTTAGCCAGCTTGAGCAACACTAGATGACCATAAGTATGAGTTCACCAGTGGCGGTCGGTGCCGTTTAAGATGAGGGAGGATGATCTTCTTTTTTTCTTTTTTTTTTTTAAACATGGCCTCATTTCTATTACAGCATATTGGATGACTGTCATTCAGATAACATTCACTCAGCTCAATGTAACATAGATAGGTTTAGGCTACTACATGATACTCAAATTTTCCCTGTACACATCATGAGGTTGCTACAACCTAGCCTATGAATGAAAGTTTACAACGTAGGTGTACAGGTCAAGAGAATTCTGAGTAATCAAGGTGACAGACACATTCAATACCGCCTTGCATACTCTTGCCTGCATCTAGCTGATATAGGGTGTAATCATTACTCCAACAGTTGCAAATGAGAGTTTCTATTGGACAAATTCAGATATGTTTACCCCCGTTTCTTTCCATTTGCTTCCATTTAAGAAACGTTTTTCAACAGAATCGGCGCAATGAATACACCCCTGATCACACGCAAACACAGTTCACTTTCATACCAGACACATACAAACCGCTCGTTGTATATATAATTCCTTCTCATTTATCTATGCACTCTCCTCCTCTCACCTTTTCCCTTCACTTGTGGACTTCAGTACAGAACACATCAGCTGTCTGTGACCAGGTGAATAAACCTTTCCAAGCCAAACCTTCATATCATTACTGCTAACTGCTACATACAGCTTATTTCGTTGTCACGTCATAGTCAACATAGGCATAGCTACTAGAACTAAGGCGTTAGTAAACCCGCTACAATCATGCACAACAGTGTAATCAGACGCAATCAGTTTAGCAGTTGCACCAGCAGGCCCCGGTGGCAATAAATTAATAAAGCCAAAAGTTTACCTTGACTTGGAAGAGTTCCACTGTTGGATATCCATAGTCAGCTAGCTAACATAACATCCCTCTCTGTTGGAGCCGGGTGTTTGAGTAGGCTAAACTAGCTAGCTGAATTTGACAATAGCTAAGTAAGTGAAAGTGAAAAAATATATACTACGAAATATAGCTAGCTCTCTTTCTCCCTCTCTCTTGCTTCTCCTTAATTTTGAAAGGAATTAATTTATTCAAAACTTCTCAACTATTGTCTTTCTCTTTGAGTCACATTTTATGCACTGCAGTGCTAGCTAGCTGTAGCTTATGCTTTCAGTACTAAATTCATCCTCTGATCCATTGATTGGGTGGACAACATGTCAGTTCATGCTGCAAGAGCTCTTCGTAGTATATAATTTGGAGGACGTCCTCCGGAAGTTGTGATAATTACTGTGTAAGTCAATGGAAGGGGGTGACAACCATGAACCTTTTGTATTTGTACCTTTTGTAGTTTTGTATTGAAGTCAATGTACCCAGAGGACAGAAACTAGCGGTCCTCCGGCTACACCATGGTGCTACTCTACAGAGTGCTGCTGAGGCTGCTGTAGACCTTCATTGCAAAACAGTGTGTTTTTATTAATTATTTGGTGATGTGAATATATTTAGTATTGTTTTATCTAAAAAGGATAAACTTTTTAATGTTTCACTATTTTTATTTTTATGAAAGTCAATGAGGAGGATGGTCCTCACCTTCCTCCTCTGGGGAGCCTCCACTGGTGGACACCTGCTCATCGAACATCTCATTCCAAAATCATGGGCAATAATATGGAGTTGGTCCCACCTTTGCTGCTATAACAGCCTCCACTCTTCTGGGAAGACTTTCCACTAGATGTTGGAACATTGCTGTGGGGATTTGCTTCCATTAAGTCACAAGAGCATTAGTGAGGTCGGGCACTGATGTTGGACGATTAGGCCTGGCTCGAAGTCGGTGTTCCAATTCATCCCAAAGGGGTTTGATGGGGTTGAGGTCAGGACTCTGTGCAGGCCAGTCAAGTTTTTCCACACTCATCTTGACAAAACATTTTTGTATGGACCTCGCTTTGTGAACAGGGGCATTGTCATGCTGAAACCGGAAAGGGCCTTCCCAAACTGTTGCCACAAAGTTGGAAGAACAGAATCATCTAGAATGTCTTTGTACGCTGTAGCGTTAAGAGTTCTCTTCACTGGAACTAAGGGGCCTGAACTATGAAAAACAGCCCAGAACATTATTCATACTCCACCAAACTTTTCTCCTGGCATCCGCCATACCCAGATTAATCTGTTGGACTGCCAGATGGTGAAGCGTGATTAATCACTCCAGATAACACGCTTCCTCCAGAGTCCAATGGCGCCGAGCTTTACACCACTCCAGCCGATGCTTGGTATTGTGCATGGTGATCTTAGGCTTGTGTGCGGATGCTCGGCCATGGAAACCCATTTCATGAAGCTCCCGGCGAACAGTTCTTATGCTGGCGTTGCTTCCAAAGGCAGTTTGGAACTCGGTAGTGAGTGTTGCAACTGAGGACAGACGATTTTGTACGCGCTATGCGTTTCAGCACTCAACGTTCCCGTTCTGTGAGCTTGTGTCGCATATCACTTTGCGGCTGAGCTGTTCTTGGTCCTAGACGTTTCCAATTCACAATAACAGCCCTTACAGTTCGGGGCAGCTCTAGCAGGGTTGGAAATGTGGGATCCTATGACAATGCCACGTTGAAAGTCACTGAGCTCTTCAATAAGGCCATTCTACCTCCAATGTTTGTTTATGGAGATTGCATGGCTCTGTGCTCGATTTTATCAGCAACAGGTGTGGCTGAATCCACTAATTTGAAGGGGTGTCCACATACTTTTGTCGTCCATGTGACATTGAGAAATAGCGCATTGTGGGTAGTTTAAAAGATATCCAGAAATAAGTTAATAAATATGTAATAGGTAACCAGATAGTGACTACAACTAAGTTACCAAGTCTTTGACCACACTGTCTTGTTACATTGGTGAGTAAAAACACATGCTTCGTACCCTATAATATAGAAAGTAATATGAGCGCCTCAAGAAGAATGTGAAGACCCTAGTAGATAATTGAGGTGGGTGGAAGCAAAGGGGATTGTAACTGTGACCCACCTTGAAGCCAAAGCCAGGCCAGTGTAGCTCTTAATTTACCTGTCTTGACAAAGAGGATTTATGTGGCGGGGTCCAGCTATGAAAGAGATGGGAGACCACGTGGCACCTAGGGTGGAGAAAGGGGAAGGTTAATGGGAGAGAAAGGTTGAGGGGGGGGGGGGATCTGGGAGTAGAGTGCTGTCAATATAAGGTCAAGTCAAATGTGAGTGTGTGTGTCTCTGCCTGACTGCCTGTCAGTCAGTCTGTTGCTACTCAAAGCATAGGCTACCTCGGTCAGTATTGCATAGCGATGAACTTATCTTCCACTTTGGCTGAAGGACTATTCCTGGCCTCGGCGATGGGAGAGGACCTGCGGGTCCCAACAGAGATCATCGCGGCGCGGCCGGCATTTTTCATGTTGCGGGTGGGAGCAGGTGGTCAGACAAACAACTTTGGGATGAAAATATTTTTGTTGTCCCGCAGATAATTTGGAAACGGTCGTCTTTGTTGCATTATTCACACACACTCAGAATTCGCTGCTTCAACTTCAGTATCCTACCCAGGGGCGCAACATTGGTTTTAGAAGTGTGTGGGTGGGGGACATAACCTGGCGTGGGGTCTGGGTCTCCTCCAGAAATCTTTTGGGCATCTAAAGCTAATTTCTTCCATTTCTACACAGTCCAAATGAACCATGGCCCTTCTAGCCTTCTCTATTTAGAACAAATAAAATAATAAAAAATGCCCAAGGTCGTCAAGCTAGGTAAGATATCATTATTAAATATGTTTAAATGATTGATAGGACTTAACGAATTCAAATAATCAATATTGTGTTGCACCTTTAACCAACAGAGCTCTTTTTACATGCACACAATATAGTTGGGTCGCCCCGTTCTGTCCCTAGGGGTCCACTACCCTGAAGCGCCCCAATCCAACACACTCCACTCAGCTTTAAGTTCTCAGTGAAATATTCATAATTGGTTTTGGGTGTGTTAGGCCAAGGCCAGAGTGACAACCCACAGGACAGCAGAGTCCCAGGACTCGTACTGAGCAGCCCAGCCTAAATAGGTATCTCCCCTGACGTGGGCATGTTTTCAATACAGACTCCTTTAGTTATACTGTATTCCATATAAGGCATCCAGACCTTATGAAAGTTGCAAAGTATACCGTTAATCTTGTAATAAATCAAATCTAGTGATACATTTTACATTTCTGCCGTCCTTTGTGCCATTGTGGGAGGATAATCAACCTTACAATTAATGTCAATGCATTTCTTAGCCGATATAAATGCTTGGTTACACAGTTTCTTCTTATAAGTCTCCATTATCAACATTTCCAAGCAAACAAAAACAGAGAGAAGGGATAATCTGTAGACATGCTGAGGTAAAAGAACATGCTCTTTGCCAGAATTCAGCCAGCCTTCACAAGACCATAACATATGCAAATATGTCCCCTTTTGTGTTTTACACCTCCAGCAGAGGAAATACATTTCTAAGTGCATGTTATTCAGTTTCACTGGCATATAGTATGATCTATGGATGGTCTTAAAACTGCAGTAGTTTATGTCTGAGATTATATGAACAGGACTTGGCATTCTAACATATCTGTATACATTCATCATCATCAATAGCTCCTAGTTTTCCTCACATTTTAGTTTTACATGTTTTGTGCCATCGGAAAAAGCCTCCATCAACCCTAGATACAGTTTGGAAATCAACTTTGGAGGTTTGTCAGACAGCCTGCAAATAGTTTCAATCTCTGAATCATCTTGCTTGTCTAGTGTTTGCACAGAGAGAATAAAGTGTTTTATCTGCAAAAATTAACCTCAGCGCCGTCATAGACTGGTTTTCCCTGGCTACCTGACCCTGCTGAGACCCCTGCCACAATCTGATCCTCCTAAGATGAGGCATGACAAAGAATTACCTTGGTGTACATGTATACTTTATATTATCCAAGAATAGAATCAATGGTTCAATAAAATTAACATTATTCCCAGATCCCAGACTGTACCTTTCATCTTAAACCGCTGTCCTGTACTGTAGGTCTACCCATCACCTCAACATGGAACTTTGTATCATTCACTGATATTGTTATAATATACTGCAAAATTCACCTGAGCTCCATAGACTGGTATTCCCTGGCTGTCTGACCCTGCCTTGATACCTGTCACCTTCTGACCCTAATGAGCAGTGTTGTGTACTGACTATGCACCACGACAATTTAGCCTGTAGAGCTGTTTATTAGTGTGAGTGTGAAAAGCAGCTAGGGAATTAGCTAGGGAAACTGACATATTAATAACGTTATGTTGGGGCGGCAGCGTAGCCTAATGGTTAGAGCATTCGACTAGTAACCAAAATATTGCAAGTTTGAATCCCCGAGCTGATTCGAATTCTGCCCCTGAACAAGGCAGTTAACCCACTGTTCCTAGGCTGTCATTGAAAATAAGAATTTGTTCTTAACTGACTTGCCTTGTTAAATAAAGGTAAAATAAACATTGCTATACTGACTCTAATAAAAACTCATGAGACTGGCTGCATCACTTTTTATTTGTATTATTATTTTTTGAATATCAGATTATCAAGCTTCAATTGTTTGGCCGCTGGTTCCATTGTTTGATTCAGGTCTAGTGTGATTGAAGCAAAAATAATAGCTAACGTTAGCCAACTTTTGGCCAGCTCTCTCTCTAATGGCACATCAACTGGCGAAAGCTAGCCAAATTCATTTATTTTTGTTGAAATGGGACAAAGCAAAGGCTACAAAACATTTCCACACAAACAACAGCTGTTAGATAGTAATAATTGTCACCTCATATCGCTATCTGACAGATAGCTAGAGCTGAACTGGCTATGGTAGTAGCTAGCTAATTAGTTTACTACATTGCCTAGAAATAAATATTGATCACCCATATTTGTCTCCTTCTGAAAATCGTCCCAATCCTAAAAGGTAGGCTAGAAAAATTGCTAAAGCGAAAAAGTGCAAGTCTCTCCAACTCTGCTCTTTTCAAATGACGTCTACCATATTGGCTGATATAGCCCAGTAATAACGATAGCTTAATATAATGGACCACGTGAGAATCTCAGGTAATTTAACCTAGGCTATTTCTCAGGGTATTTTTTGCAAATGTTCATATTGCCTATAGGGCGCAAAATTGATGGCACCATGGCTGGCAAGTGAGCTGCGTCACATATGCCTAAAATAACATTGCGGTAGCGGGAGGGAGTCAGACAGAAAACTGCGAATGCAGGCGGGAGGGATGAAGAAATCAGTCCTGCCCAGTCCTCTAGGCTAGTCCCAGATGTATGTCCACTCACCCACATCTACTAATCATTGACCAGGGGGTCCGACTGAAGTTATTGAAAGGATGAGGGAGAGAGAATTCACCATCAGAGTAGGAATTCTGATCTAGGATCAGGGCCACTCTGTCCATATAATACTAAACTCAGCAGAAAAAGAAACGTCCTCTCACTGTCAACTGCGTATATTTTCAGCAAACTTAACGTGTAAATATTTATATGAACATAAGATTAACTTCACTAGGGTAAGGGGCAGTATTTTCACGGCCGGATGAAAAACGTACCCAAATTAAACGGCCTACTACTCGGGCCCAGGAACTGGAATATGCATATTACTAGTAGATTTGGATAGAAAACACTCTTAAGTTTCTAAAACTGTTTGAATGATGTCTGTGAGTATAACAGAACTCATATGGCAGGCAAAAAACGGAGAAAAATCTAAGCAGGAAGTGAGAATTCCGGTGCTTGTAGTCCTTTCAAGTCTTGCCAATCGAACACACAGTGACTAAGGATTCATTTTGCACTTCCCAAGGCTTCCACTAGATGTCAACAGTCTTTAGAACCTTGTTTGAGGCGTCTACGATAAACAGAGACCCGACTGGAAGGCTGGGAAGTTGGTAACCCAAGGAATGACATCACTTCATTGGTGTGCGTTCATGAGAGTGTTAGCTCTGTTCCAAATCCTTTTTCAAGACACAGGAACCGTCCGGTTGAAATATTACTGAATCTTCACGTTCTATAGGCCCTAAAGATTGATGTTTTACAACGTTTGACATGTTTGAACGAATGTAAATACAATTTTTTTAAACTTTTCTCGTGACATTTCCCTCGCGCGCCCTACATTTGGAGTACCTTACTGAACGCACAAACAACATGGAGTTATTTGGACATAAATTATGGATTTTATCGAACAAAACAACATTTGTTGAGTACCTGGGACTCCTGGAAGTGCCTTCTGATGAAGGTCACGTGTCGATGTACTCTCCTAACATAATCTAATGTTTTGCTTCGCTGTAAAGCCTTTTGGAAATCGGACAACGTGGTTCGATTCAGGAGAAGTGTATCTATAAAATGGTGTAAAATAGTCCTATGTTTGAGAACTTTGAATTATGACATTTTGTGGTTTTAAATCTGGCGATCTGATTTTTCACTGGCTGTTGAATAGGGTGGGACGATTTCGGCCCTAGCCCTCACCCTCTGATCTAACAGGTCCCAGACGTGCTCAATGGGATTGAGATCTAGGCTCTTCGCTGGCCATGGCAGAACACTGACATTCCTGTCTTGCAGGTAATCACGCACAGAACGAGCAGTATGGCTGGCGGCATTGTCATGCTGGAGGGTCATGTCAGGATGAGCCTGCAAGAAGGGTACCACATGAGGGAGGAGGATGTCTTCCCTGTAACGCACAGCGTTGAGATTGCCTGCAATGACAACAAGCTCAGTCCGATGATGCTGTGACACACCGCCCAAGACCATGACGGACCCCCCATCTCCAAATCGATCCCGCTTCAGAGTTCAGGCCTTGGTGTAACGCTCATTCCTTCGACGATAAACGCAAATCCGAACATCACCCCTGGTGAGACAAAACCGCGACTTGTGAGTGAAGAGCACTTTTTGCCAGTACTGTCTGGTCCAGCGACGGTGGGTTTGTGCCCATAGCCGACGTTGTTGCCAATGATGTCTGGTGAGGACCTGCCTTACAACAGGCCTACAAGCCCGCAGTCCAGCCTCTCTCAGCCTGTTGCGTACAGTCTGAGCACTGATAGAGGGATTGTGCCTTCCTGGTGTAACTCGGGCAGTTGTTGTTTCCATCCTGTACCTGTCCCGCAGGTGTGATGTTCGGATGTACCGATCCTGTGCAGGTGTTGTTACACGTGGTCTGCCACTGCAAGGACGATCAGCTGTCCGTCCTGTCTCCCTGTAGCGCTGTCATAGGCGTCTCACAGTACGGACGTTGCAATTTATTGCCCTGGCCACATCTGCAGTCCTCATGCCTCCTTACAGCATGCCTAAGGCACATTCACGCAGATGAGCAGGGACCCTGGGCATCTTTCTTTTTGTGTTTTTCAGAGTTACTAGAAAGGCCTCTTTAGTGTCCTAAGTTTTCATAACTGTTATCTTAATTGCCTACCGTCTGTAAGCTGTTAGTGTCTTAACGACCGTTCCACAGGTGCATGTTCATTAATTGTTTATGATTCATTGAACAAGCATGGGGAACAGTGTTTAAACCCTTTACAATGAAGATCTGTGAAGTTATTTGGATTTTTACGAATTATCTTTGAAAGACAGGGTCCTGAAAAAGGGACGCAAAACTAATATTGATATTCATGTGTGGTGGGCCGTAGAAAATTACAGTATCTGCTTTAGTTTTCGAGATGATCGATCTCACCCTTACAAAAAGGCACCATAGGATTAATATAAAAGAGTATTATATAAATATCACAAAAAAAACGTATAGTATTCTTGTGGTAAATTCGGACATACTATAGTATAACAATAGCAATCTTATAGTAACAATATAGCAATAAATATAGCAATATTATAGTGATCCTATAAGATTACAATAGAAGAATATTATAGAAATATCACAGAAAAACTTTTAACAAATTCTATAGTATTCTTATGGTAAATTCAGACATAGTATAGAATAACTATAGTTATCTTAAAGGAATACTATAACATCTTCTTATAGTGATACTATAGCAATAACTAATATTATACATTACTATACCAATATACAAAGATATACTAATGGTATATGGTATATGGCGCTCTATAAGTTAAAACACTTATAAGACAAATTATCATTGTACTACAATATGCAATAAACATTTACATTAAATTACCGTAATTTCCGGACTATTAAGCGCACCTGAATATAAGCCGCAACCACTGAATTAAAAAATATATATTATTTTGAACATAAATAAGCCGCACATGTCTATAAGCCGCAGGTGCCTACCGGTACATTGAAACAAATGAACTTTACACAGGCTTTAACGAAACACGGCTTGTAACAAAAATAAATAGGCTTTAACGAAACACGGCTTGTAACAAAAATAAATAGGCTTTAACGAAACACGGCTTGTAACAAAAATAAATAGGCTTTAAGGAAACACGGCTTGTAACAAAAAATAAAAAATTAGCAGTAAGCTTTAGTTGTCTTTTGAGTCAATTCCTCACGCTGCTGTTTCCAACGTCCTATCATCGACTCATTAAGACCAAGCTCCCGTGCAGCAGCTCTATTTCCTTTTCCAACAGCCAGATCAATCGCCTTCAACTTGAAAGCTGCATCATATGCATTTCTCTGTGTCTTTGCCATGATGAGGGTGACAAATTGACTACCGTAATCAGAATGATGGGAAGTTTGAGAGCGCTCGATTTAATCTAAACAGTAAACAAAAACGTTGTTTGACCTTCACCCGTTCGGCAATTTCATTGGTCTAATGAAAGCTTCATGCCACCAAAAAACTGAGCACGTCACAGAATGTGTTTTTTTGGAGAAAAAAAAATTTGAAAGCGGGAAAAATCCATATATTAGCCACCCGCGAGGTTCAAAGCCTGGGAAAAAAGTTGCGGCTTATAGTCCGGAATTTACGGTAAGCAAAATTGCACATGCATACAGTATTTTTCTGCTTGCTGTGTTGTTACAATGTTAATACACCTGCTTTTGTATTCAAATTGTGACTAGTTTGCATCCCCGCTTTACAGCTCAAGATTTGAAGTCACCCTACCATAATGTCTGGTAGGGTTGTGATGGCTATGTCTTGGACTGCTGCTTTTGGGGGTTGGAGGAAGGGTGTGGATTCACCAGCCATGATGTCTGGGAACACACAGTATGACAGACAGTTAAAGAGATTTAATACAGATTAATTCAACCACCTCCTTACAACTTCTAATCATCCCCCCTACTCTCAATCTCTACTCCTCATATTCTGATCATCAACCAACAACAATCTATAACACACACACCGTTAGAAACCGTGTTTAATCTCTCACCATTGTGAGATTTGGGGATGGGTCTCAAACCACCAGCCATGTCTGGGAACACACAGAATGACAGACAGTTAGAGAAAGTGAATACAGATTCATTCAACTACATCCTTCCAACTTCTAATAATCTTTCCTACTCTCAATCTCTACTCCTCATATTCTGATCATCAAGCTTAAACCAAACACACACACCCTTTGAAATTGTGTCTCATTCTCTCCCTCTTTAGGTTTTTCACCTCCTGGAGCAAACCTGGCAACTCTGAAAATATAGAACATAATGTGCTATCATTACTTGTATGCAATCAACTAATAGATTGGTAGACACTATACAACTGTACCTATTCACAGATACATCTACAACTGAACCTAATCACAGTATCTATGGGTATATACACAACTAAACCTGGACTTGCATGCAGGGTGGGAATATTCAGTGGGAGCATCCACAAACAGGAAAGCTTACCTTCAATCATGGAGAGAGATTGTCTGAGTGTTGCATTTTCTCTTTTGAGATCCATATTTGAAAGTTTGCAGTGGTTAGCTGCATTTGCATTTCCTGTTTTGACACTAAGGTGAGGTCACTGCGGTCTGGCCTGGAAGGACAAAGATTCTTTCTACAACTTACAAATTTAGACATGAATAGGGGACATATTTTTGGAGGGGTTTCAGACATAGTTATTAACCACATAACTTTTTTAAATGTATTTGGTTGTGTTGAGGAGAAATCAGATTTTTATGACACAAAGTGTAATGCTAATATTAGTACATAAAGTAGGTGAGACATGGTTAAATTCACCTTTAAAGCATCAACTTAAATTGCACAACTAATGCTACAAAGTGTTAGAAACTTACTTGACGTGATACACTGGTCATTAGTTCTGCCTGATGTTTTTTTTTTTTTTTCAGACTCAGCCCTCTTCTTTTTCTGTGATACTCTGGTAGAGTAACAAATAGCAAAGAGCTAGCTATAGCTAGTCAACTTCACAACTAAGCATGCCTTTTGAGTTGTATTTTCCGCTTCTTCCACATAATGCGGGTTCTTTACTTTCTCACTCATTCCTCTATCCTTTCTTCGCTTGCACATTCTGACATTTCTACTGGTCTCTTGCGATCTTCTACAAAGTAAAAATGAACATTAGTTAGTGGCTCACATCACTCACCATGTTGCATACCCTCTCACCCCATAATATCATAAGCTGTGTTTGCAACCTTGCTAGCTATATCTTTTATTTTACCAGGCAAGTCAGTTAAGAACAAATTCTTATTTTCAATGACGGCCTAGGAACAGTGGGTTAACTGCCTTGTTCAGGGGCAGAACGACGGATTATTACCTTGTCAGCTCGGGGATTCGATCTTGCAACCTTTCCGTTACTAGTCCAACGCTCTAACACTTCAAACACATCGACTGTGTCATTGCGTTTTGATACACCAGAAGTAAATTCATTTACAATGGAACGCTGCATTTGCCTTGCAGCATTGCCTTGCAGAGGCAGTGCGTTCTGTGTGGTGCATACATTGGATTTATCAAATGTATGCATAAAATTGTATGCATAGACTTGACAGAAAGTAGCAAAATGTGAATGTTGAATTTTTGTTGCACATATCCAGTGACAACATGTGGGATAACATAATAAAAACAGTTTGACTGTAGAATTTCTTTACATTTTTTATTCATTTATTTGCCAAGTTTATTATTTATTCGATGACATCCACAAATTAATTATGAGAGCCTATAATATAATTTCCCTCTAAAATGCAGTTTTGGAGGGAATAAGTTTTGGAGGCAATAATAAATAGTCAAGATAGCAGAGTAGGCTCTTTCAACAATGAGAACAACGTTGAGGAAGGTGGTTTTGATCGCGCTGTTGGGCCGGGACCAGTGCCGCCGAAAGCGCAGTGTCTGTGTAGGTCCAGAGATGGTTAAAGTCACGAAAGCAGGCAGGGGAGTTCCACCGTGTCATTCAAGAGCTTCGACTGTTTGGAGAGGAATTCCGATGTTACTTTCGTTTGGACCCAAGCCAGTTCGATCACCTGCTCCAGATGGTTGGAGCCAGGATCACCCGGGTGGATACCAACTACCGAGTCCATCAGCCCAGTTGAACGCCTGGCGATTTGTCTCAGGTAAGCTAAATTCAAGTACATTTTTAAAGCCTTTGATACCATAATTGATTGATATTTGATACATTGTTTTTATGTGCAACCTAGCTAGGTAAAGGGCTCTCTAGTTAATAGTCCCTATTTGACATCAGATGTACTTTTACAGAATGTTCATTAGGACTATAACTTTTCCCAAAGTTGGTTTATAATCCTTTTTTAATTATGCAATGTTACCAAATATAAAGAAAGTTGAGGTGCCTTCTGCCTTGATGAAGGTAGGCTAGTCTTCTCCAGTCTATCTGCCGCCCCGGCTTGCCGAACAGCTAACTAGCCAGTGGTTAGCATGCTACCTACACATACTAGTGAACTTAAGTGATATAACTAGCTCCTTAGCTAGCGAACGTTAGCTACATTACTTCTTATTGTTATAGCCAATGTTTTGTCTGTATTACTTTTTTATATCTGAGTTTAACGATTGATAACATTAACCATATATTGTTAGCTAGCTACGTTATACTGTCATTAGCTGGTAGCTAGCTAGTTAGCTTACCATCCAGAGCCATGACATAGGCAGGATATCTCTTACCCTTGCGCTGCCAATTAACAATACATTCTTGAAAATTATCGCACGTCCCATCAAACTCTTCAATGTTTTCCATTTCAACAATTTCTGATGTCCTTTCTTCAAAGAAATACACAAGTGCATACATGTTTGGTGATATTTTGCTTGTGCTGCAAAGTGCAAACTGAGCGTAAACCGTTATTTTCTTTGCTCGCGCCTAGTTTTTTAACTTCCGCCCATGCGCACGATTTAGTTACGTAGAGCTTGGCGCCTTTTATGTGGCGGCTTTATGTCTTCTCCTTGATTTGTTCCTTAGATGCAATTGCCAGGCCAGTACCTCGTTACTGTAAGCAATTCAATGGTGAATATGGTTGTGACTGGTGCTTGCACCCCGGGAAAGTTGTCCCCAAAGGCAGAGGATATGTAAGATCCTATCCTTACAGTCAACAACTGCAAATTGAAAGATCACACAATCAATTTAAGGATAATGCATTTCACACTGCTCGCACTGACATTCCGCAAAATGGTGTAAAGGGGTTGTCAACTGTTTTTGCTTCCATTGTGCAACATTGTGTTTGGTTTTGTGCCTGATGCATGCATTCTGTTCTCCTCGGCATAACTCGACAACTTCTGTCTCTTTATTTGGACACGTGCAACTGTTTGAATCCGTCGTACATAGGCTGACAAATTACAGAATTAGACGTTCTACTGCTAAATCTCAAGCCACTAAAGAAAATCACAAGAATACCGTGATCACCGCATACGAGACAAGTTTAGAACGCATCGGAGTGTCGTGCATTTCTTCTGTTTTATTCAATCACTGTTCTGCCTGGCATCCTTCTGGCTCCATTTCTACAAAAAAAAACATATTATGGTCCAAGGATCTATTTCACAGCGTGACTTTAGATTAGCTAACATTTCTTTAGTCCTCTTTGTCAAGAAAATGGAAGAATTATATGGACAAGAAAATGTTTCTTTCAATTGTCATCAGCTAATCTACCTTACTGATAGTGTACTGAACTGGGGGCCTCTCTGGGCAACGTCATATTTTACATTTGAGGGTAACAATTCAAGTTTGAAATCTCTTTTCCATGTGACGCAGTGTGTTCCATAACAAATTTGCCAGCTTTTCCTTCTTTGGCGAGACATTTCCAAACGTCTTAGTGTTTTAGGATTTCACCCGGAGTCAGAGTTCGGTATATTCCTTACAAAGTTTGCAGACAGGAGATTGAAAGGAGAAAAAATCTCATGCTCCCAAAACTCTTGGAAAATCTGTTCCTCTTCACCTCACAGCTTCTGTAAAACTTGCTGTAGTATAACTAATTACCGGATTTGTCCCGTCCCAGTCTATGGAGTCATACGGACGATTCATTTATGGATTGTTTATCACACAACTAACTACAAAATCTCAGAAAAAAGGGATAATACCTCAGTCATGTTCAAAAATGGATGTTGTGCACAACTGCTGTTCTTTTTCTTTGTTAGGCTGAATTGCATTTGTCAAACAAACTGCTTATGTCAACCTATTCCCATTGTTGTGGTTCAACCATATGTAATTCAAACTAGGCCGCAATCTATCTCATCAAAAAAAGTGTGTGAAAGTTGAGAGGTCGAGACAAAAAAAAAGCTTTTTCTTTGGAAGATATCAAGTGTAAATGTATTCATGTGGATGGCTGGCTTGTCCCTCTGCCAAACATTTATGAGAGAGATTAGTTATGGCTGTTTTTTAGAGAGCTGGTTGATGTTATTGAGCTGATTGATAATGAGAACCGATTCTCATTTGCAATGGTGACCTGGCCAAGAAAATCATCAACATACTTTAATTCAGGTCCATCCTGTATGAGGATATGTTAGGGACGTGCAGCTTCCAGTTAAAACACATGCATTTAGTTTCACTGGAATTGAGCAATAGTTGGAGATCACAGAATGTGTTGTATGTCATTGAATCTGTGTGATTCTAATTGTATCACTCAATGATAACTTATCAGGGACATACATCAGTGATGCAAGGGCCATCGCTTATATATTGTATTATACATGTGGTTAACATGTTCAGTGGAAAATATGCTTTTTTAAATAAAAATAAATTAATATTAATTTATTTATTGGATTTAATGTATTGAAAGTATCCAACCCCCAAAAAATCATACTACTTTAAAAGTAACCTGGCTATACCCATGTTGGCATATAAAATAAATATTGGTTGGCTTTCTTTTTTTGCTTGCAGGATAATTTTCATCACCTCAATTAGAATACTATTACAAACCCGACAGGAATAGCCTATAGGAATGCTTTCAATAACTTCAGGGGAATACTATAGAAAATAATACAGGAACGCTATTTAAATTCATAAGAATACTATAGAGATACTGCATATTATTTATACTATTGAAATCTTATTGGATATTCTGAAGTTATTATTGGTCAAAAATACTATAGAGACTCCTATAATCATTCTATAGTATTTTCATAGCAAAATAATATCATAGCATACTTTAAGCTAACTATAGGGTATTATAAAAAAATGTACAATTTCTTATAAGAATCTTATAGGAATGCTATGGTGCTTTTTCGTAAGGTTCTGTCGAGGGAGGAGCTGTATTTTACATATTGTGTATATGTATTTCTTCTGAACACATTTCCATTCGTTGGCAATGTCAATTCTTGCAAATGTTTTCAAAATACTTACTTTTATGTTGCTAGCTAGACAGGCAAACACCAATGAGTACTAAACTATAAACCAATCAAAACTTGTGTACTATCACATCTGCCAGTCACTTTATCTGTATCTAAGGTAGTAGACAGCTGGTGACATCTCTCGAGATATCGCCATCCGACAAATTGCTATCAGCAGTGGTGTGTATTCATGGATGCCAAGGGAAGCCAGGCTTCCCCCAAAAATTGTCCAAGAAAAAAAATATATATATGAAAATAATTCATCTTTCATCTCTCTGTGTTTGATAATTTTCCTTCAATTCGCAATAGGCTGAATGTATCTCACCAGAGAAGGCATCCAAGTGAGTGAAACAGCACCCCTTTGTTTCTGTATCAGTAGGCCATCTATCTGATTTTGTCTGGTCCAAAAGAGTACGACATTGTTGCCACCCGTAGCGTTGAATTTAACGGAAGCCAGCGAGCATTTGGTATTTTGGGGTATTCTATTAGGATCCCTATTAGCTGTTGCGAAAGCAGCAGCTACTCTTCCTGGGGTCTGGACAAAACATGAAACATGACATAACACTGACCATTAATAGACAACAACAGCTCAAGGACAGAACTACATCAATTTACAAAATGGCACACATAGCCTACATATCAGTACATACACACAAACTATCTAGGTCAACTAGGGGAGAGGCGTTGTGCTGTGAGGTGTTGCTTTATCTGTTTTTTGAAAACAGGTTTTCTGTTCATTTGAGCATATGAGATGGAACAGAGTTCCATGCAATAATGGCTCTATATAACACTGCACGCATTCTTGAATTTGTTCTGAAGTTGGGGACTGTGAAAAGACCCCCGGTGGCATGTCTGGTGGGGTGGGTGTGTGTCAGAGCTGTGTTCAAGTTAACTATGCAAACAATTTGGGATTTTCAACACATTAATGTTTCTTATAAAAAGAAAAAGTAATGCAGCCAGTCTCAACTCAACTCTTAGCCAAGAGAAACTGGCATGCCCTCTGATAACAATGATTACAAGAAGTGTCGCTCTGTTCTGGACCAGCTGCAGCTTAACTAGGTCTTTCCTTGCAGCACTCGACCACAAGACTGGACAATAGTCAAGATAAGACTAAACTTGAGACTGCAGGACTTTATTTTTGGAGTGTGGTGTCAAAAAAGCGGAGCATTTCTTTATTATGGACAGACCTTTCTCCATCTTTACAACCATTGAATCTATACTGAACAAAAATATAAAAGCAACATGCAACAACTTACAGTTTGTGTAAGGACATTGGTCAATTAAAATAAATTCATTAGGCCCTAATCTATGGATTTCACATGACTGGGAAGGGTTGCAGCCATTGGTGGGCCTTGGAGGGCACAGGCCCACACACTGGGGAGCCAGGCCCAGCCAATCAGAATACATTTTTCCCCACAAAAGCCTTTAGTAAAAACAGAAATACTCCTCAGACGATCCCACAGGTAATGAAGCCAGATGTGTCCTGGGCTGGCGTGGTTAAATGGTGTTTGTGGTTGTGAGGCCAAATTCTCTTAAACGATGTTGGAGGAGGCTTATGGTAGAGAAATTAACAAAAAATGGTCTGGCAACAGCTCTGGTGGACATTCATGCAGTCAGCATGCCAATTGCACGCTCCCTCAAAACTTGAGACATCTGTGGCTTTGTGTTGTGTGACAAAACGGCACATTTTAGAGTGGCCTTTTATTGTCCGCAGCACAAGGTGCACCTGTTTAATGACCATGCTGTTTAATCAGCTACGTGATATGCCACACCTGTCAGTTGGATCTTGGCAAAAGAAAAATGCTCACTAGCAGGGATGTAAACAAATTTGTGTACATCATTTGAGAGAAATAAGGAACTTTTCGGGGATCTTTTATTTCAGCTCATGAAACATGGGACAAAGACTTTACATGTTGCGTTTATATTTTTGTAAAGTATAATTTCAACTGATCTCTTTTCCACACGTTTTCGGTCTGATCATAGTTATTTCATAATAATGAGTGCCAGAAATATGCAAAGTGCAATGTCTGGCTTTTTTTTTTATGTGCAAAAAATGACAAGTGAAATTAATGCCATTGCCTCATCTCTGGTCTGAGTTAAGAAAAACTGCGGACTGGGGTGACTCGTCTCTAATGAAATGTGCCCAACTAGAATCCTCAAGGGTGAAATGTTGCACAGAATGAACCAGTCAATGTTGAAGAAATAAGGCAAAAAGCTGATAGTGAGACAGACAACCTTCGACCTGTACAAGTACTGTAGAAATTGTGTTGCATTGACCCCTACATTTATCCCTTACCAAATGGCACATAATTGTTCATATTTCTGACTGGTGAGCAATACAGAGAATCCATACGCAAACAGATACTTTACATTGACAACATTTTTCTGACTTATCTATGATCTTCAAAAAATGGTGTTCTCTCATATCAACAACAAAATATCTGACAGGTTTAAAAAAAAGAAAGCGGAAGGAACTCTTCCCAATTCTCACTTCCTTGAGCCCAATATGCTTATTCGTCCTCCTCTGGAGTTCTCTCTTCAGTTCCTCACTCTATCCATTGTTCTCCGTCTTTGTGGGGTTTCTTTAGGACAGTGGCTATTTTATTTAGAAAGAAGAACGTAAACAGCGCAGAATCGCATTAGTGGAAACCAAGACTGTTCTCAGGGCAGGCCTGGTTATAGCAGGGAACATTTTAGCATTTTAGGTAACCCTAACCCTTTTCCTAACCTGCCATGTTAATTACCTACCTTCAGTGTCAGCCCCGGACAACTAGATTAATGTATGTGGGCAATTCCATGCCAGGATGGCCCAAACATATTTATGATGTTTTGGATCTTCCTGAAATTAATTCCATAGAAAGGTCCTTTGGGGGAAGAATGTTTGTCATACATTTGAAGTCTATATGATTATTGACAAATTATGTATTAAAGTTGTGAAATGTATGTAATTTTTGCCTTACTCAGGCCTTCTTTAAGACACTTAAATTATGTGTCTGTAAATGCTACTAGGCCAGATTTGTTGTCATCTAAAATATTACTGTGTGTTTTGAAATATGAGTAGTGTTTAGATTAAGGGTTCAATTCATTTACATGAATTTATGGATAATTTAAAATATTAACATAGTTATCTCAAAAGTATTTTTAGACATATTGTTTGTAATGCTATACTCTTCAAACATGTTAATTTTCCGTAGCTCTCACTTCAAAAGTAGCAGAGAGCCCACTCTGGAAATGTGATTTATTTATAGAATATCTTTACAACAATATGTCTAATAATTAAGAACATCAAAAAGGGTACTTTTGAGATATTTATGTTAATATTTTTCTTTGTCCATAAATTCATGTAAAAAGGTGTATTCTTAACCTAAACACTTCTCATATTTCAGAACACACGGTAAGCTTTATGGCTTTTTAGCATCTACAGATATATCGTTGGAGAAGGCCTGGGTATGGCCAAAATGTTAAACATTTCACAACTTTAATAATTATTTTTAAATAATTATTTTGGATACAAATTTCAAAGATATGCCGGACATCCTTGCCCAAAATGACCTGTTTGGGCTATCCTTGCACCATGGAATTGCCCATATATGGCCACTGCCAAGACAAATGGCATGACCTATGCAGGTGTGAAGATATCCTTCAGAATGTGATTTGCACAATGACTGTATATATGAAGGATTTGCCTGTCAGGTTACTATCATTCAACCAACCTTGCTGATGAGAGGTAACTATGGTTCATGTGGTGGCACATGTTGTCCAAATGGGCCAGGGAATGGCAACCACCTGTATTGAGGAAGTGAGCGATTTGATTAATACTGCAGACTCATCATTTCAACTAAAGTGGAAGGAAATAATAAAATAACTCCACCCTGACTACTTTAGGTCAAGTGGAAGGAATTTCAGTGCATAGGCCTACTGTATGTCATTTTTCTCAGACATGTTTTTCCTCCAACATTCTCATGTTTTCTTGGATGTTAATCTTATTTTCTTTTATGGTATTATGACATTTCTATTAGGAAGTGTGAGTGATATTGATTCTAATATTATTATCATTAGACAAGCTTCACCCAGCTGCAGATAACCCACATGTATGGGATCCAGGGTAACACAAGGACGTGTTTTGTCTTTCCCCTCTACGAATAACATCTGCCATTCAAGGATTCATTATTTAACAAAACACAAAGATTAAAGTAGTTCAGAAATGTCATTTGTTCTTTGTTTTATATCTGCATAGGACTATCACAGGCTGTTTCTGATATAAAGTAGCTGATCACGGACAGTTTCTAATCCGAAGTGATAGGCACTGACAAACACCCCACCCAGAAGTCCTTGCCTAGCCTCTTGTTTTGGGGTGCTTGTAGCATGCATGTCCTTGTGTCTGTTGAAGTTTCGGTCTCTTGGCTGCAGTGCTGCAACTGATGGCCCTTTCCCAAATACCATGCTCACCTCACAGAGTACGACGTTTCAGGTAAGACCCAAAAGCAGACTGTGTTGAAGTAACAATGTTTATTACAGCAACAGGGGCAGGCAAACGACAGGTTAAGGCAGGCAGGGGTCGATAATCCAGAGTAGGGGCAAAGGTACAGGACGGCAGGCAGGCTCAGGGGCAGGCAGAGTGGTCATGCAGGCGGGTTCAGAGTTAGGATAGGCAAGGGTCAAAACCAGGACGGCTAGGGAAAGCGAGACTGGGGAAAAGCAGGAGCTGAGAGAAACCACTGGTTGACTTGAACGAACAAGACAAATTGGCCACAGACAAACAGAGAACACGGGTATAAGTACCCAGGGGACAATGGGGAAGATGGGTGACACCTGGAGGGGGGGGTGGAGACAAGCACAAGGACAGGTGAAACAGATCAGGGCGTGACGCAGAAAGTGAGGTGTGTACCTTGTGCACTAGAGAGACTTTCATTCCCCAAAGCTTGCAGCAGGGGGCGATGCAATACCACATTTGAATTACCCCCAAGTTTACCCTGAAGGTTGAATCGAGAATTGACTGCATCTGAAGATGTCATGAAGGATAGGACTTTTTCAAACAGGAAATCCTCTGTTAGTGGTGGGAATGTGGGTCTTTTGACACACACATTATGTCTATCAGGCTTTCTCCCTCTAGAACTACACTATTTGTATAGATCATATCTGCTGTCTGGGAGTAATGACAAGATATACCTTCACCTTTCACAGTCTTTGAAGCATCCTGAAATAGTTCACTATGGCTGGGGTAGCAGTCTGCTGTGCATGGGACATTGGTAGCCAGTCTAGTGTCTAACACGTTCCATGATATCATGGTTACGACCTGAATGGACTTCAATGGACAGAAATTGGTCAAAATGCTGACCATTGGTTACACTTGAGCTCTCCTGCTGTATGGACTTTCATACATGGAACCCTGACTAACATACATTATTAAGACACTGATGAATGGACGTTTGCCTAGTGTGGACATTGTGTGCTTTAAAGGCATGAAATGGAAGAGCATCTCTGTATTGAATCCTTTATGAAGTGGGTCATGTACTTACCTATATAGAAAATAATAATGAAAATCAAATAAGAGTCTTATATGGCAGAAGATCATTTGTACAAAATGTGTCTGCTAAGATTTTTTTTTGTTTTGCCTTATGTCAGTTTTGTATTTCTCTATGTGTTAACTTATGTCTTTTGTGACTAACACAATTGAATACATGATTGTTGTGATTTTCCTACATAGATATGGTATTACATATATGAGACAAAATACACTACATGGCCAATAGTATGTGGACACCTGCTCATCGAACATCTCATTCCAAATTCATGGGTATTAATGTGGAGTTGGTCCCCCCCTTTGCTGCTATAACAGCCTCCACTCTACTGGGAAGGCTTTACACTAGATTTTGGGACATTGCTGCATGGACTTGCTTCCATTTAGCCACTAAGCCTGGATCACAGTCAGCATTCCAATTCATCCCAAAGGTGTTCAATGGACTTAGTGTCAGGGCTCTGTGCAGGCCAGTCAAGTTCTTCCACACCGATCTCGACAAACCATTTCTGTATGGACCTCGTTTTGTGTACGGGGACATTGTCATGCTGAAACAGAAAAGGGCCTTCCCCAAACTGTTGCCACAAAGTCGGAAGCATAGAATCGTCTAGAATGTCATTGTATGCTGTAGCATTAAGATTTCCCTTCACTGGAACTAAGGAGCTTGAACCATGAAAAACACCCCCAGACCATTATTCCTCCTCCACCAAATTTAACAATTGGCACCATGCATTAGGGCAGGTAGCGTTCTACTGGCATCCGCCAAACCCAGATATGTCCATCAGATTGCCAGATGGTGAAGCATAATTCATCACTCCAGAGAACGCGTTTCCACTGCTCAAGAGTCCAATGGCGGCGAGCTTTATACCACTCCATCTGTCACTTGGCATTGCGCATGGTGATCTTAGGCTTGTGTGCAGCTGCTCGGCCATGGAAACCCATTTCAGCTCCCGACGAACAGGTATTCTGCTGATGTTGCATCCGAGGGAAGTTTGGAACTTGGTAGTGAGTGTTGCAACCGAGGACAGACAATTTTTACGCGCTTCAGCACTCAGCGGCCCCGTTCTGTGAACTTGTGTGGCCTTCCACTCTGTGGCTGAGCAGTTGTTGCTCCTAGACGTTTCCACTTCACAATAACAGCACTTACAGCACTTACAGTTGACCGGGGCAGCTCTGACAGGGCAGAAATTTTACGAACTGACTTGTTGGAAAGGTGGCATACTAAAATAGTAAAAATAAAGAATAACCCTTGAGTAGGTGTGTCTAAACTTTTGACTGGTACTGTATACAGTGCATTCGGAAAGTATTCAGACCCCTTGACTTTTTCCACATTTTGTTACGTTACAGCCTTATTCTAAACTGGATATGTAAAAAAATACTCATCAATCTACACATAATACCCCACAATGACAAAGCAAAAACAGTTTTTGCAAATGTAAAAAATAATAAAATCTGAAATACCTTATTTACATATGTATTCAGACCCTTTGCTATGAGACTCGAAATTGAGCTCAGGTGCATCCTGTTTCCATTGATCATCCTTGAGATATTTCTACAACTTGATTGGAGACCACCTGTGGTAAATTCAATTGATTGGACATGATTTGGAAAGGCACACCTATCTATATAAGATCCAGCAAAAACCAAGCCATGAGGTCGAAAGAATTGTCTGTAGTGCTCTGAGACAAGATTGTGTGTCAAAGCACAGACCTTTGGCAGGGTACCAAAACATTTCTGCAGCATTGAAGGTCCCCAAGAACACAGTGGCCTCCATCATTCATGATTGGAAGACGTTTGGAACCAGCAAGACTCTTCCTAGAGCTGGCTGCCTGGCCAAATTGAGCAATCGGGGGGAGAAGGGCCTTGGTCAGGGAGGTGACCAAGAACCCAATGGTCACTCTGACAGAGCTCCAGTTCATCTGTGGAGATGGGAGAACCTTCCAGAAGGATGACCATCTCTGCAGCACTCCACCAGTCAGGCCTTTATGGTAGAGTGGCCAAACGGAAGCCAAAAGGCACATGACAGCCCGCTTGGAGTTTGCCAAAAGTCACCTAAAGGACTCAGACCATGAGAAGCAAGATTCTCATGTCTGATGAAACCAAGATTGAACTCTGGCCTGAATGCCAAGCATCACTTCTGGAGGAAACCTGGCACCATCCCTATGGTGAAGCATGGTGATGGCAACATCATGCTTTGAGGATGTTTTTCAATGACAGGGACTGGGAAACTTGTCAGGATCAAATCAAATGTTGTTTGTCACATGCGCCGAATACAACCTTACAGTTAAATGTTTACTTACAAGCCCTGAACCAACAATGCAGTTTTAAGAAAATACCCCCCAAAAATAAGAGATAACAATAACAAATGCTTAAAGAGCAGCAGTAAATAACAATAGCGGGGTTATATACAAGGGCTACCGGTATGAAAATAGTCTGGGTAGCCATTTGATTAGCTGTTCAGGAGTCTTATGGCTTGGGGGTAGAAGCTATTTAGGAGCTTCTTGGACCTTAATTTGGCACTCCGGTACTGCTTGCCGTGCGGTAGCAGGGAGAACAGTCTATGAATAGGGTGGCTGGAGTCTGACAATTTTTAGGGCCTTCCTCTGACACCGCCTGGCATTGAGGTCCTGGATGGCAGGAAGCTTGGCCCCAGTGATGTACTGGGCCGTTCGCACTACCCTCTGTAGTGCCTTGCGGTCTGAGGCCGAGCAGTTGCCATACCAGGAAGTGATGCAACCAGTCAGGATGCTCTCGATGGTGCAGCTGTAGAGCGTTTTGAGGATCTGGGGACCCATGCCAAATCTTTTCAGTCTCCTGAGGGGGAAAAGACGTTGACAGAGAGAGAGAGAACATTATTATTGGCATGTTTTTTAATTAGTTGGTACTGATTAGATTGTCAGTGATGCAGAAATGCCAAACCAAACACAGGATCAAATAGCAGCCACTTTCACATGGGCCCAGGTGAGTGATGTTGGTAAAGCTAATTAAAAAATATATATATATAATCAAAGTGAACTGACTTATTTAACTTAAGACATAGAAAAATTAATGACAAAATGCACACTACTGTAAACACACTTCCCCTCCCTCTCTCTCTCCATTCTAATTTTGGTTTCTATCATGTGTGTTGTGGGTTTCTTTCTCTTTTGTGCAAACTACAGTAGACCAGGGCAAGGTTATAATGCAGTAATGGAAAACTAAAATCAAACTGAACCTACAGTACATAATTAAACTTCTAATAATGTTTCCTACCACTTGTAGGACAACGTCGCTCAAGAAACAGAGGATACCGGGATGCCCACTCATGGACTTACAGAAGACCTACGCCAGTGGGCCAGCAACCTTCCAGGAGTCATCAGACACCTACCTCAAGAGTCCAGGTCAGACAGCAGTGAGCTCTAGTTCACCCAGGATGGCGTGGAACCCCAAGAGCTCACCCTTGGACTATGATGGTAATGTCTGTCTGACACTCTTGGCTACAAGCACGGTCAAATAAAGAAAGCTGAGCCCACCATACACAACATATATCGGATCCTTGCCAGCCAGTAGAATCCACTCGGCTTCATCGTCCCATACACCACACGGGCCAAGGTCGTGGTCCAGAGCCATTGGGACAAGAAAAGAGGGTGGGATGACCCAGACCTACCTGAAGATCTTCTCCAAGCGTTGCTTACTTGGGAGAACAAACTTCCACAGCTGCCTCAGGTCACACTGCCTAGGTGTTACGTCAGCACCGACATGGACCTCCCAACCAGCACAAGAAGTGTCCATGTCTTCAGTGATGCCTCAGAGTGTGCGTAAGGTGCCGTCTTATATCTCCGCATTGAAGACACCAATTGACGGATCCAAGTGGCATTCCTTGCAGCAAGATCAAGAGTGGCTCTGAAACGACAACAGTCGATGCCAAGACTCGAGCTCTGCGCTTCACTCACCGGTGCTCAGCTGGCCGTGGTCCTCAGAAGAGAACTCACCCTGGAGATCCATGTCTTCATATACTGGTGGGATTCTACAACAGTCTTAACTTGGCTCCAGTCAGACTCCTGCAGGTACAAAGTATTTGTTGGCACAAGAGTCGCAGATATACAGGAGCTCACGGATTCCCAGGCCTGTTACCTGTTACGTGGAAACGGAGCCAATCCAGCTGACAATATCACACGTGGCAAGACACTGTCTCAGCCAGTCCCTCCGGGCAGCCGTCTGGTGACTGTGGCCCCTGAGTACGACAACGACACCGGACTGATCCATGTTAGAAGTTGCCTTCGGAGATGTGATCAGCTGGGCCCTGTTGTCCTTCATCCAGTGGTCCTGGACCCAGCTTATCCAGTCAAAAGGCTACTGATAAAAAAAATTGACGAGCAGCTGTGGCATCCAGGCCAAGAGAGGGTGATTGCTGTGTTATGTAAACGGTTCTGGATTCTGAGGGGGGGGGCAGGTATCCGTCGCTTCCAGCTTGGTTGCGCCAAATGCAGGAAGTGGCGAACCCAGCCTAAGATGGCTGATTTACCCCCAACCCATCTGCGGCTCCACAAGCCCACATTCTTTTCTACAGGTGTGGACTGCTTAGAACCGTATGTATTCAAGATTGGCCAAAGAAATTAAAAGAGATGGTGCATCATCTTTAAGTGCATGACCACCTAGGCTGTACATGTGGATCTACTGATGAACATGGATACCGATTTGTGTGTGTGTGTGTGTGTGTGCGTGTGTGTGTGTGTGTGTGTGTGCGTGCGTGCGTGCGTGCGTGCGTGTGTGTGTGTGTGTGTGGATCTTCATTAATAACCCAACTTATTTCTCTGCATGTCCGCGATATTGTAAAAATCATAACAATCAGACAATCCCCATTCTCCAGATCTTTCCATATATTGTACATGGTATGACACTGATGGGATAGTTTAGAATGTTGTGCAGTAGTACTTACTGATTGCCGGACACAGTGAACACAATTGCAGACATTTCTCTTCTGATGAAGACAATGTGATAATATTCTGTGAGCAAAACACTGTGAATTTTGTATTTACTGATGATATTTGTATTCAATGTTTTGCAAAAGGTGGTCTATGCATGTCATGGAGTGGACCTTCCTCGCACCCAAAGATTACATTTGAACTTTCTACAGAACACGATAAATGAAATGAATCATGAAATTAGCCTCTGTACTTGTTATGATCCAAGTGCTTTGAAATGTGTATTTCCCATGTATGTGAGACCTTCCATGTCTCTCAATGATTTTTATATAACACATGCAACATTTCTGTTTGGCTAAAGCTTGTCCATCCATATAAGTCAGATATTACAAGGATCTACTATGGGTCTTGTATGTCTATTTGATGCCATACAGTGAGGGAAAAAGTATTTGATCCCCTGCTGATTTTGTACATTTGCCCACTGACAAAGAAATGATCAGTCTATAATTTTAATGGTAGGTTTATTTGAACAGTGAGAGACAGAATAACAACAACAAAAATCCAGAAAAACGCATGTCAAAAATGTTATAAATTGATTTGCATTTTAATGAGGGAAATAAGTATTTGACCCCCTCTCAATCAGAAAGATTTCTGGCTCCCAGGTGTCTTTTATACAGGTAATGAGCTAAGATTAGGAGCACACTCTTAAAGGGAGTGCTCCTAATCTCAGCTTGTTACTTGTATAAAAGACACCTGTCCACAGTAGCAATCAATCAATCAGATTCTAAACTCTCCACCATGGCCAAGACCAAAGAGCTCTCCAAGGATGTCAGGGACAAGATTGTAGACCTACACAAGGCTGGAATGGGCTACAAGACCATCGCCAAGCAGCTTGGTGAGAAGGTGACAACAGTTGGTGCGATTATTCGCAAATGGAAGAAACACAAAAGAACTGTCAATCTCCCTCGGCCTGGGGCTCCATGCAAGATCTCACCTCGTGGAGTTGCAATGATCATAAGAACGGTGAGGAATCAGCCCAGAACTACACGGGAGGATCTTGTCAATGATCTCAAGGCAGCTGGGACCATAGTCACCAAGAAAACAATTGGTAACACACTACGCCGTGAAGGACTGAAATTCTGCAGCGTCCGCAAGGTCCCCCTGCTCAAGAAAGCACATATACATGCCAGTCTGAAGTTTGCCAATGAACATCTGAATGATTCAGAGGCAACTGGGTGAAAGTGTTGTGGTCAGATGAGACCAAAATGGAGCTCTTTGGCATCAACTCAACTCGCCATGTTTGGAGGAGGAGGAATGCTGCCTATGACCCCAAGAACACCATCCCCACCGTCAAACATGGAGGTGGAAACATTATGCTTTGGGGGTGTTTTTCTGCTAAGGGGACAGGACAACTTCACCGCATCAAAGGGACGATGGACGGGGCCATGTACAGTCAAATTTTGGGTTTAGAACCTCCTTCGCTCAGCCAGAGCATTGAAAATGGGTCGTGGATGGGTATACCAGCATGACAATGACCCAAAACACATGGCAAGGCAACAAAGGAGTGGCTCAAGAAGAAGCACATTAAGGTCCTGGAGTGGCCTAGCCAGTCTCCAGACCTTAATCCCATAGAAAATCTGTGGAGGGAGCTGAAGGTTCAAGTTGCCAAACGTCAGCCTCGAAACCTTAATGACTTGGAGAAGATCTGCAAAGAGGAGTGGGACAAAATCCCTCCTGAGATGTGTGCAAACCTGGTGGCCAACTACAAGAAACGTCTGACCTCTGTGATTGCCAACAAGGGTTTTGCCACCAAGTACTAAGTCATGTTTTGCAGAGGGGTCAAATACTTATTTCCCTCATTAAAATGCTAATCATTTTATAACATTTTTGACATGCGTTTTTCTGGATTTTTCTGTTGTTATTCTGTCTCTCACTGTTTAAATAAACCTACCATTAAAATTATAGACTGATCATTTCTTTGTCAGTGGGCAAACGTACAAAATCAGCAGGGGATCAAATACTTTTTTCCCTCACTGTATGTATTACTTACAAGTTTCAGGTAGAACATATACAAATCTTGTAATATTCTTATATATCGTTCCATATGGATAAATTCATATTTGGGTATGTCTAAAGATGAATGTGGTTTGATAATTCCCATAAACCCAGGGACAACAAAATAATCCAGCTAGGGCAAAGTCTTCCCTAGTCACTCGCAATCCTTTGGCTGGGTCTGAATACCGCTCACTTGTAAGGTCATCTTGGATGTCACATGTAATGTTGATTTAACCTAGCAACTGGCAACCAAAAAGGCTAGTAAAAGTTGTTTTGAAGTAGTGCTGAACAATTCCTAATCGCAATATTGACATGTGCAATATCCATATCGCAAGAGATCATATCGCATGCAATATTTTTGAAACGCCACCCAGGTCTCGGGTAACTTCGGGCAACTTCCGTTTTTAGAATTGACCCTGTTTGTCATCTCTCTCCCTCTCTCCTCTTGCGCCTGCTTCCTACACACAAATCCCTGCCCCCGCTCACAGTTACTCCTGGCTGTCAGATTCGCTATACTGTTAGGGTAGATATGTTCAACAGATTGTTCCAATCAAGAATGATGATTCTTTCCACTTTGCTTCTTAATATAAATAATTATATTTCTATGATTCCATCCGTTAACCCAAATGTTTTAATCTATATTGCATGTAAAATCACAATCAAAATATTTGGTAAAAAAAAAAAAGCCATATATGTTTTTGCCGGTATGCTACAGCCCTAGTTTGAACAATTTATTCCCATGTTTAAAACATATTGCCCCTGTGGGACGAGAGCTAAAGGCTGAGTATGCAGGGAGCAGAACGGAAAGGAAAGAGCTCTATATCTGGGCCTGTCCCAGGGCTGGCTAAAGACTCAGAACCGGACTAGATGGGTACATTTACAACTTTAGAGATGTCATTAAATATTGAGATCACATCCTATTGCATGGGGAGAGGTAGTGTTTCAACCCACCCCAATGTCCTAAAGTAACCTTGTGTGGAGTGTGGTACCATGTGGGCTGGATTTTGTGTGTGATGTCATATTTCAGATCAGGCTGTCCAACCCTGGCCAATCAGTTTAAGGCCGGAGGTTTGGGGGAGGCAGTCATAGAGTAGAAGAGCAGCTGGAGAGATCAGTTACAGCCCTGAAGAGCAAAATATTAACCTAAATGAGAGTGGCTGAAGCTCTGACCACCTCTACTTGTGACAGCTGTGTTTCTCTGGAGGTGAACCAGATCAGACAAGAAGTGGAACTAGGTTTTACGTCTCCATTTCAGTCTAAGACACATTACATTGTCTGGCCTATATTGTGATCTGTCATGATTAGTTCCTCTCAGTGTCCCTGGAGGCGAAAGAAACACACACCTGTTTAGGCGAGGTGCTGGCTAGCGGAGTAGAACACTTGAAAAAGAAAAGGAGAGCCGCACACTAGGAGCTCAGACGCAATAATTTAATAACCAACGTTTTGACAGACAAGCTGTCTTCATCAGGGTATAATGACAAACACTGCAGGTCACTTGTTTGTATAGTGTCAAAGGACACACACAGGTGTCTGTAATCATGACCGTGTGTGTCTTGATATTATTGGTTAATTTACAGATATAAATATAACATACAAAAAACATGAATGGATAACATACGATCATAGATGCAATTTGGCTACATAGGCCTACAAACATTTACAATGAATAGCAAAATCACAAGAATGGCTTCAGATCAAAGTCTATGTTGAGACCGAGGTCACCCCCTCTCCGATATAACGTAGGTACGAAATCGAACGGTTCACTTCCAAAAAGTGGGCCACAACTGGGTACGTTGAGTTTTTGCACCTAATGGTGCTACGATGTTCAGAGATTCATCCTTTAATCCGCGCTTCGTTTTACCCACATCATTTTTTACCACAAGGACAAGTTCTAAGATAAATAACTGCCTTAGTGGAACACGTGATAACACCTTTGATTGGAATCTGTTTCCCTGTTTGGGTGTGTCCCTGGCATTAAAACAGTTACAGTTCAGCAGTTGTTCTTCATCTACTACAAATTACAAATGAATTGTTCAAAGGCACATTGACACTTTTTTCACCTTGTCGACTCTAACCCCTAGGCAGTGGCATGTATTCATGGATGGCTTCCCCCCAAAATGTACCAATAAAAAAAAACATTTCATAAAAGTCCTTAAATTCGCAAGAGGCTAAATGTATCTCACTGGAGAAAGCATCCCAGCGAGCAAAACAGCGCCCCTCTGTCTCAGTATGTGTAGCCCATCTATCTGATGCTTTCTGGTCAAAAAGAGTATGACGTTGTTCCCGCCCGTAGCATTGAGTGCAAGGGAAGCTAGAGAGCATTTGGCCTCCCTTGATAGCCAAACAGCGTTGAGTTAAACTAAGTGAGGTCAGTTGTGAATGGTCCTGTGTCACCCAAAATAAAGTGTCAAGGGAATCCAGTTTGGATTTAACTTCACACCAATCACATCACATCAAAAAAATGTATTGTTGCATCTTGTTGTGTCGTTGTCCTCCGGTGGCTAGCTATCTAGCTAAAATCCCTTTCCTAAATTATCCATGAATGGAGATAGGGATTTGGACTTGTGGTTTTACCTAATTCTCTGTACTGGCCAATGATTATAATGGCGATTCTGATCCAACCATAAATTCATACATTGTGCTCCTGACCTGAGAGGATGGAAGTTCAATATGTAGCTAGTTGTAGAAGGCTATTTTAACTAACTGGTCTGGCGTATCGTTGCCCAAGAAAGGAAGTTAGGCTAGCGAACAAGCATTTTAGTCAGGTAGCCTAGGACAACAAAACTTAGTGTGTACTGTATGACAGTCATAGACCGTTTGAGCAACATGAAAGAGGGTGGCATTGGAGTTTCTCTACAAGTAGGGTAAGTCAACATGTTTTTCAACAATGTTTTCTACACACACACACACACACACACACACACACACACACACACACACACACACACACACACACACACACACACACACACACACACACACACACAGAGAGAGGGAGAAATCAGTACCATGGACAGTCACATCATATTTACCTTACATCGATTGGACATAATAGTTTGTGGTATCTTTTAGTTGTCGCTGTATTAGACTAAGCAAAGGTGATTAGATATTGTTGAAATGTTGAAGTTGAAATGGTGCTGCAATAGTGGAGGCTGCGCCTGTTTTCTTTGTGACTTGCGGTAACGCCGTGGTTCTAAATCAATAGCTGTTTAGTAGTCCAAAGATGTCTGAAACATTAACTTGCTTGACCATGCTGTTGTTCATGTGACTGTTTGTTACATGCAATATATTTTGTGGACTTCTCCAGACAGATGTTGTGCTCTGGTTTTGAACTGAAACAAAGGTGTGGTTGAATTTATTCTGCCACTGTGTCTTCTTATTGTCTCTGCCTTAGGCCTATATATCACGGTGTCAAGGAATATGAACTAGCAGGTTATAGAGCAAACAACACAATTATCACATAGGTTGTAATATGGCTTTTTTTCCTGGCTTGGCTTCCCTGGTGATTTTACCCACGCAACGCTACTGCCACTAGGCTACCTGCCACCTTATATAGGAACCTGGTTTTGACACTGGCTTTATATAGGAACCTGGCTTTGACACTGGCTTTATATAGGAACCTGGCTTTGACACTGGCTTTATATAGGAACCTGGCTTTGACATGGGCTTTATATAGGAACCTGGCTTTGACATGGGCTTTATATAGGAACCTGGCTTTGACACTGGCTTTATATAGGAACCTGGCTTTGACACTGGCTTTATATAGGAACCTGGCTTTGACATGGGCTTTATATAGGAATCTGGCTTCGACACTGGCTTTATATAGGAACCTGGCTTTGACATGGGCTTTATATAGGAACCTGGCTTTGACATGGGCTTTATATAGGAACCTGGCTTTGACATGGCCTTTATATAGGAACCTGGCTTTGATATGGCCTTTATATAGGAACCTGGCTTTGACATGGCCTTTATATAGGAACCTGGCTTTGACATGGGCTTTATATAGGAACCTGGCTTTGACATGGCCTTTATATAGGAACCTGGCTTTGACATGGCCTTTATATAGGAACCTGGCTTTGACATGGCCTTTATATAGGAACCTGGCTTTGATATGGCCTTTATATAGGAACCTGGCTTTGACATGGGCTTTATATAGGAATCTGGCTTTGACACGGGCTTTATATAGGAACCTGGCTTTGACACAGGCTTTATATAGGAACCTGGCTTTGACACTGGCTTTATATAGGAACCTGGCTTTGACATGGGCTTTATATAGGAACCTGGCTTTGACACGGGCTTTATATAGGAACCTGGCTTTGACATGGGCTTTATATAGGAACCTGGCTTTGACATGGGCTTTATATAGGAATCTGGCTTTGACACGGGCTTTATATAGGAACCTGGCTTTGACATGGGCTTTATATAGGAACCTGGCTTTGACATGGGCTTTATATAGGAACCTGGCTTTGACATGGGCTTTATATAGGAACCTGCCTTTGACATGGGCTTTATATAGGAACCTGGCTTTGACATGGGCTTTATATAGGAACCTGGCTTTGACACTGGCTTTATATAGGAACCTGGCTTTGACACTGGCTTTATATAGGATCCTGGTTTTGACACTGGCTTTATATAGGAACTTGGCTTTGACACTGGCTTTATATAGGATCCTGGCTTTGACACTGGCTTTATATAGGAACCTGGCTTTGACACTGGCTTTATATAGGAACCTGGCTATATATAGGAACCTGGCTTTGACACTGGCTTTATATAGGAACCTGGCTATATATAGGAACCTGGCTTTGACACTGGCTTTATATAGGAACCTGGCTTTATATAGGAACCTGGCTTTGACATGGGCTTTATATAGGAACCTGGCTTTGACATGGGCTTTATATAGGAACCTGCCTTTGACATGGGCTTTATATAGGAACCTGGCTTTGACATGGGCTTTATATAGGAACCTGGCTTTGACACTGGCTTTATATAGGAACCTGGCTTTGACACTGGCTTTATATAGGATCCTGGTTTTGACACTGGCTTTATATAGGAACTTGGCTTTGACACTGGCTTTATATAGGATCCTGGCTTTGACACTGGCTTTATATAGGAACCTGGCTTTGACACTGGCTTTATATAGGAACCTGGCTATATATAGGAACCTGGCTTTGACACTGGCTTTATATAGGAACCTGGCTATATATAGGAACCTGGCTTTGACACTGGCTTTATATAGGAACCTGGCTATATATAGGAACCTGGCTTTGACACTGGCTTTATATAGGAACCTGGCTTTATATAGGAACCTGGCTTTGACACTGGCTTTATATAAGAACCTGGATTTGACACTGGCTTTGACACACAATGCGGAGACAGAGAGTGCACCATAGTTCAGTCAAGTCAATGGGTTGCCTTGTTCCGTTAGGGATGGGAATGTCTCTATTGCAGTTTCCCAAACTTAAAACGTCCACATTTGTTCCTTGAATGAGTATATTTGCAAGTAAAAGGAGGTCGTTGAAAACACTACAGTACAGGTTTTTACTTCCTTTATATTAGTCTTCCCTATATTTACTTCCCTTTTATTAGTCTGATGAGAATATTTTGATTTGTGTTCTACATTGCTCCCCAAAATATATAAATTGTCTATTATAAAACATTCTCCAAATAGATTGGATGTTGGGTGTAGCCTCTTTTCCTTTTTTTGGGGAAGTATTAATGAAGTCATGTCACAAATAGCATGACATGTACCTATAATCAGACACTTCATATCTCTGTATCACACACTGTGTCCAATAGGAGTTTCCAGCATATCATGATCTAATACAACTAAATAAAGATAACTTCTCACCCTAATTCATGTTAGTGTGACCATGTCAACCACAATTTACTTCCACAATTTACTTCATGACCTCTGTCATTACCACTATGAAACTCTAACACCATTGTTATGAAACTGCTGTTTCCTATTTCACATGAATCTTCACTAATTTTATTTCAAAGGACTCCCTAACTTAAACATAAACCCCAGCATAACAACAAGTCTGAATATGCCTTGGACTGTGTGTGTTCCTTTCCAATGGTACACTACATGACCAAAAGTATGTGGACGCATGCTGATTTTGGAACATTTCATTCCAAAATCATGGCCATTAATATGGAGTTTGTCCCCCCTTTGCTGCTATATCAACCTCTACTTGTCTGGGAAGGCTTTACACTAGATGTTGGAACATTGTTACGGGGACTTGCTTCCATTCAGCCACAAGAGCATTAGTGAGGTCGGGCACTGATGTTGGGTGATTAGGCCTGGCTCGCAGTCTGCGTTCCAATTCCTCCCAAAGCTGTTGGATGGGGTTGAGGTCAGGGCTCTGTGCAGGCCAGTCAAGTTCTTCCACACCGATCTCGGCAAACCATTTGTGTATGGACCTCACTTCGTGCACGAGGGAATTGTCATGCTGAAACAGGAAAGGGCCTTCCCCAAGCTAGTCATCTTGATTACTTTCTTGTGTCATTCTCTCTGGCACCAAAAGTTTAAAAAAGTGTTGATAGGGGACAGAATGCGGTCGGACCATCACATAATTGGCATATACAGTTGAAGTCGGAAGTTTACATACACCTTAGCCAAATACATTTAAACTCAGTTTTTCACAATTCCTGACATTTCATCTTAGTAAAAATTCCCTGTCTTAGGTCAGTTAGGATCACCACTTTATTTTGAGAATGTGAAATGTCAGAATAATAGTAGAGAGAATGATTTATTTCAGCTTTTATTTATTTCATCACATTCCCAGTGGGTCAGAAGTTTACATACACACAATTAGTATTTGGTAGCATTGTCTTAAAATTGTTTAACTTGGGTCAAACGTTTTGGGTAGCCTTCCACAAGCTTCCCACAATAAGTTGGGTGAATTTTGTCCCATTCCGCCTGACAGAGCCGGTGTAACTGAGTCAGGTTTGTAGGCCTCCTTGCTCGCACACGCCTTTTCAGTTCTGGCCACACATTTTCTATAGGATTGAGGTCAGGGCTTTGTGATGGCCACTCCAATACCTTGACTTTGTTGTCCTTAAGCCATTTTGCCACAACTTTGGAAGTATTCTTGGGGTCATTGTCCATTTGGAAGACCCATTTGCGACCAAGCTTTAACTTCCTGACTGATGTCTTGAGATGTTGCTTCAATATATCCGCATAATTTTCCTACCTCATGATCCATCTATTTTGTGAAGTGCACCAGTCCCTCCTGCAGCAAAGCCCCCCCACAACATGATGCTGCCACCCCCGTGCTTCACGGTTCGGATGGTGTTCTTCGGCTTGCAAGCCTCCCCCTTTTCCTCCTAACATAACGATGGTCATTATGGCCAAACAGTTCTATTTTGTTTCATCAGACCAGAGGACATGTCTCCAAAAAGTAGGATCTTTGTCCCCATGTGCAGTTGCAAACCGTAGTCTGTCTTTTTTATGGCGGTTTTGGAGCAGTCGCTTCTTCCTTGCTGAGCGGCCTTTCAGGTTATGTCGATATAGGACTCTTTTTACTGTGGATATAGATACTTTTGTACCTGTTTCCTCCAGCATCTTCACAAGGTCCTTTGCTGTTGTTCTGGGATTGATTTGCACTTTTCGCACAAAAGTACGTTCATCTCTAGGAGACAGAACGCGTCTCCTTCCTGAGCGCTATGACGGCTGCGTGGTCCCATGGTGTTTATACTTGCGTACTATTGTTTGTACAGATGAACGTGGTACCTTCAGGCGTTTGGAAATTGCTGATTTATTTTGATTTTCCCATGATGTCAAGCAAAAAGGCACTGAGTTTGAAGGTAGGCCTTGAAATACATCCACAGGTACACCTCCAATTGACTCAAATGATATCAATTAACCTATCAGAAGCTTCTAAAGCTATCACATCATTTTCTAGAATTTCCCAAGCTGTTTAAAGGCACAGTCAACTTAGTGTATGTAAACTTCTGACCCACTGGAATAGTGATACAGTGAGTTATAAGTGAAATAATCTGTCTGTAAACAATTGTTGGAAAAATGACTTGTGTCATGCACAAAGTAGATGTCCTAACCGACTTGCCAAAACTATAGTTTGTTAACAAGAAATGTGTGGAGTGGTTGAAAAACGAGTTTTAATGACTCCAACCAAAGTGTATGTAAACTTCTGACTTCAACTGTATATGTATATGGGTATGTGTATGTATGTACTGTATATAGATATATATATTTACCCCCAAAATACATGGGGGGTTGGAAATGATGCAGACCATTACATTGATGGAAGCAAATATCTATCCGCAATATTAAAGCTGATCCACCCCTTAAAAAATTTAATTAAATAAAAGGGCCTTCCCCACAAAGTTGGAAGCACAGAATCATCTAGAATATCATTGTATGTTGTAGCGTTAAGATTTCCCTACACCGGAACTAAGGGACCTAACCCGAACCATGAAAAACAGCCCCAGACCATTATTCCTCCTCCACCAAACTTTACAGTTGGCACAATGCATTCGGGCAGGTAGCGTTCTCCTGGCATCTGCCAAACCCAGATTTGTCCTTCGGACTGCCAGATAGTGAAGAGTGATTCATCACTCCATTTAGATTTCAGGTAGAATTCCCCTGTAAATTTACAGCATTATACTGGCATCACAGTTGCCAGCTTAATACTGTAGTGATGCTGTAATATGTAATATGCTGTAATATGTTTTACAGTGCTATTTCACAGCATCCTTGCTGTAAAATGCTGTCATTTCTTACAGTAAGGAAAACAGTATTGTAATGCAACATTACAGTATTAAGCTGGCAACTCTGGTGCCAGGATAATACGGTAAATTTACAGTGAAATTCTACCTGATATCTAAATGTAAGAAAAACAATACATTTATACATAGAATATGTTTATTCAAATTGGTAACAACATTAAAAATGAATTAACAACATAATTGAAAACAGAAGTAACAAGAAGTTAACATATATGTAACCAAATAAGAGAATCATTACAACAATAATGGAAAAACTGTATTGTGTGTGGGTTGTGGGGGAGAGAGAGATAAAGCGAGAGAGGTGAGACGAGTTAAAATTGGGATTGGGTACAATCCTAGATCTTCAGATTCAGAGCTCCCAGCTCCAACATGCAGGACTAAGTGAAATAAAACAATAAAAAGAATAAGAAAAATATCAATAACAATATATACATACTGTATGTCCTGGCATGAGCAGCTATCTAGTCACATTCCACAGTGAGACAGACATGATGAATACACCCAAATACTGCCTTCTGATATTGCTTATCTATTCTGGTGGACCCAATGCAGGTAGAATTACTTTTATTTAGTCCTGTGTGATACTTGACACCGTTGTTAGCTTAGTGTTGAGGTTTGACTCGTCACGCGATGCAGGGGGATCTTGCGCCGTTGTTCCCATTCATTGGCCTCCCATTAGCTTGGAACTGTCAGTTAAGACAGGAGATCTGCCTTAGCTTGTCCTCTGATGTATGCTTTGACCAACAAACAAATAGGCCTTCCCCACTGGGCACAGACCTCAATTCAACATCTATTCCACATTAGTTCAACTTAATTTCATTGAAATGACATGGATACAACAGTGATTAAACCAGTGTGTGCCCAGTGGGACATTGATGCGAAGGCCTTCATGCGATGTTAAAGCTGTGTTTTGCTTGATTTTGCTCTTTGAAAACAGATCCAGTACAGCGGATCTCTTCCATCTTTATTCTGAAGAACTTGAAGGTATGACATTTCAGGGTCTCGTGGCATCATAATCCAACGTAGTGTAGCCAGCCTCCCCTCAAAAATACAATCTGCCTGCCTTTCTCTATCTCTCTCCTCACTCCATCTCTCACTAACTCCCACCTGTCTGTCTCTTACCAGATGAGAGGGGTTCCTCCTGCCACGGCTCTGTCATCCAGGGCCAGTTTGAGGGTTCCGTCCTTACAGCCAATGGGGCATATCATGTAGAGCCCATCCACAGATACACCAGCCAGCCCTCACAACACCACTCAATCATCTACCATGAGGATGACATAGGTAAGAGGATTGTTGAACATCTAATGAGTGTTCTTCTTAAATGTATATCAATTGCTATATTGCTCCCTCAAAATGATATGGTGTATTACAAACGATTCTCAAAATATATCTGCCATTGTGTCACATGGGTATGTATACACCCTTCCTCATTTTTGGAATGAGGAAATTAATATAAACCTATAATCAGACCATGACCTCATCTACCAAAGGTCAAGCTGACATATTTTATGACATCATGGTCAGATGAAATGGACTAACGCTCAATGCCATGGCCTGACACCTCCTTACATTTACATTTTACATTTACATCATTTAGCAGACGCTCTTATCCAGAGCGACTTACAGAAGAGTGCATACATTTTTATTACATTTTTATTACATTTACATTTACCAGACCAGAGCAGACCATGGCCTGACACCACCTTACCAGACCAGAGCAGACCATGGCCTGACACCACCTTACCAGACCAGAGCAGACCATGGCCTGACACCTCCTTACCAGACCAGAGCAGACCATGGCCTGACACCACCTTACCAGACCAGAGCAGACCATGGCCTGACACCTCCTTACCAGACCAGAGCAGACCATGGCCTGACACCTCCTTACCAGACCAGAGCAGACCATGGCCTGACACCTCCTTACCAGACCAGAGCAGACTATGGCCTGACACCTCCTTACCAGACCAGAGCAGACCATGGCCTGACACCTCCTTACCAGACCAGAGCAGACCATGGTCTGACACCTCCTTACCAGACCAGAGCAGACTATGGCCTGACACCTCCTTACCAGACCAGAGCAGACCATGGCCTGACACCTCCTTACCAGACCAGAGCAGACCATGGCCTGACACCTCCTTACCAGACCAGAGCAGACCATGGTCTGACACCTCCTTACCAGACCAGAGCAGACCATGGCCTGACACCTCCTTACCAGACCAGAGCAGACCATGGCCTGACACCTCCTTACCAGACCAGAGCAGACCATGGCCTGACACCTCCTTACCAGACCAGAGCAGACCATGGCCTGACACCTCCTTACCAGACCAGAGCAGACCATGGTCTGACACCTCCTTACCAGACCAGAGCAGACCATGGCCTGACACCTCCTTACCAGACCAGAGCAGACCATGGCCTGACACCTCCTTACCAGACCAGAGCAGACCATGGCCTGACACCTCCTTACCAGACCAGAGCAGACCATGGCCTGACACCTCCTTACCAGACCAGAGCAGACCATGGCCTGACACCTCCTTACCAGACCAGAGCAGACCATGGCCTGACACCTCCTTACCAGACCAGAGCAGACCATGGCCTGACACCTCCTTACCAGACCAGAGCAGACCATGGCCTGACACCTCCTTACCAGACCAGAGCAGACCATGGCATTGATGAAAACAGAGAGGATCCTGCACGAGGGCCAGACTAATGGCTGTCTATTGTTCCCTATCTCTCCTTTTATCCTAACCCAGTTTTAAACCAGCAGGCTGTGGGCTGGGGTTACTGTGGGTCACTGATCCAGTCATGCCCTGTGCTGTTCAGAGCAGACAGGGGGTAACGGGTTAACAGAGTCCTCTTATGGAGCTCTGGGGGGGTGGGAGGAGGTGGAGACTCACTCAGAGCTCCAGCCAAAGAAAATTAAAATCTAAGATGATGTAAGGGAGGAGGAGGAGCAGTGTCAGGTGACCTTCCTCCCAAGCCTGGGAACCCTTTGAGCTGGGTAGGCCTCTGAGAGGGCCTTACTAGAGAGGTTTGGCCAGATGGCACTCATTGGAAAGAGCCGTCATCCTATTTAACATGTGCTTGTGTGTGTTTCAGTGTAAGATCAATTCCAGGAAAGAGGTTAGCTCCCTAAAACTATATTACACACACAAAGCACAACCCACTGGTTTCTCAAGCTTTTTGTATCCCCCAATATACAACTGTAGCAAATAATTTTTTGCGTTTTGTTGATGTTGCTTGTAAGCAGTGTCCTGTACTTTTATACACATGCCAAAATACAGTATTGTTTTATTTATTTTTATTTATTTCACCTTTATTTAACCAGGTAGGCAAGTTGAGAACAAGTTCTCATTTACAATTGCGACCTGGCCAAGATAAAGCAAAGCAGTTCGACAACATACAAAAACACAGAGTTACACATGGAGTAAAACAACGTACAATCAATGATGCAGTAGAAAAATATAAGACTATATTCAATGTGAGCAAATGATGTGAGATAAGGGAGGTAAAGGCAAAAAAGGCCATGGTGGCAAAGTAAATTAAGTATAGCAAGTAAAACACTGGAATGGTAGATTTGTAGTTTGAAGAAAGTTCAAAGTTCAAATAGAAATAATATGGTGCAAAGGAGCAAAATAAATAAAATAAATAAATACAGTAGGGGAAGAGGTAGTAGTTTGGGCTAAATTATAGATGGGCTATGTACAGGTGCAGTGATCTGGGAGCTGCTCTGATAGCTGGTGCTTAAAGCTAGTGAGAGAGATAAGTGTTTCCAGTTTCAGAGATTTTTGTAGTTTGTTCCAGTCATTGGCAGCAGAGAACTGGAAGGAGAGACGACCAAAGGAGGAGTTGGCTTTAGGGGTGACCAGAGAGATATACCTGCTGGAGCGGGTGCTACAGGTGGGTGCTGCTATGGTGACCAGTGAGCGGAGATAAGGGGGGACTTTACCTAGCAGGGTCTTGTAGATGACCTGGAGCCAATGTGTTTGGCGACGATTATGAAGTGAAGGCCAGCCAACGAGAGCGTACAGGTCGCAGTGGTGGGTAGTATATGGGGCTTTGGTGACAAAACGGATGGCACTGTGATAGACTGCATCCAGCTTGTTGAGTAGGGTATTGGAGGCTATTTTGTAAATGACATCGCCGAAGTCGAGGATTGGTAGGATGGGCAGTTTTACGAGGGTATGTTTGGCAGCATGAGTGAAGGATGCTTTGTTGCGAAATAGGAAGCCAATTCTAGATTTAACTTTGGATTGGAGATGATTGATGTGAGTCCGGAAGGAGAGTTTACAGTCTAACCAGACACCTAGGTATTTGTAGTTGTCCACAAATTCTAAGTTAGAACCGTCCAGAGAAGTGATGCTGGACAGGCGGGCAGGTGCAGGCAGCGATCGGTTGAAGAGCATGCATTTAGTTTTACTTGTGTTTAGGAGCAGTTGGAGGCCACGGAAGGAGAGTTGAATGGCATTGAAGCTCGTCTGGAGGGTTGTTAACACAGTGTCCAAAGAAGGGCCAGAAGTATACAGAATGGTGTCGTCTGCGTAGAGGTGGATCAGAGATTCACCAGCAGCAAGAGCGACATCATTGATGTATACAGAGAAAAGAGTTGGCCCAAGAATTGAACCCTGTGGTACCCCCATAGAGACTGCCAGAGGTCCGGACAGCAGGCCCTCCGATTTGACACACTGAACTCAGTCAGAGAAGTAGTTGGTGAACCAGGCGACGCAATCGTTTGAGAAACCAAGTATAAGGAAGTTACAGTAGGCAATATTTAATTGAAACACCAGAACTGATGGAGACCGATGTGTTATATCAGTACAATCAGTGCATGTGGGCATGAGGTAATGTAGCTCTTTTGTACTACACTAACTTCCTGTGGTTGTCATCTGGTCCCCAGACATGGGACAGCCTAGGTTTGTTTGTAAATAGGCCTTTAGGAACAGCCCTCCAGACAGACAGACTGTCTGTTTAACATCTTACTAACATTACTTTTATCAACAGACTTGTCTGACTAATTATTAGGACTTTTTATTTATTTAGCCAACTAGGCAAGTCAGTTAAGAACAAACTGTTATTTACAATGACAGCCTACCCCAGCCAAACCCTAACCCGGACGACACTGGGCCAATTGTGCACAGCCCTATGGGACACCCAATCACGGCCAGCTGTCATACAGCCTGGAATCAAACCTGGGTTTGTAGTGACACCTCTAGCACTGAGATGCAGTGCCTTAGACCGCTGCACCACTCAGGAAGTCATGGTACATGAGGTGTGTGGCATAAATTTACTCCATGAAGACCAAGCTCATAACAATATTATGAAGGCACCGTGGAAGAAGTTTTACCACCCATGGGGTTATAAAGCATTGAGGTTATCTCCAATGGCTTTGATAAGAGTAGTCTTTTGAAGTGTGTGTGTGTGTGCACGTGCGTCTGTGTGTTTGTGTTCAGGGAGGAGATAGAGCCGTGGGAGCAGGCTAGTACTGACAGGTCCCCATGCTGTGTAGAGTCCTGGCAGACAACCCACATTTAAACAATATCAGAGAGAGGAGTGTCCGACTGTGTCTGTGTGTGAGCTCTCCATGGTAAACCCCTGGTCACGTGATCTCTCTTTTGAAGTCACACCACCTTGGTGTGAGAGAGGGATAACCTTTGAGCATTTGTCATGCTCGCTGGGGCTCTGTCATTCAGCCTGCCAGCTCTCCTTCCGCTCTGGGTATCATTAGTGAAGGGGCTCACTCATGAAAACATACCTTGACTTCCCCGCCAACATCCTGCAAGCAAGCAGATTGACAAAGTCTCTAGTTCTGCTTGTAGGTGAACAACAAAACAAAAACAACAGTGAAGCATATGTATTCCAGATGTGTGAAATCATTTTTGCTTAAAGATCGATTCAAAAGATGGACAGCCCTCACACAGTGCTTTCACACATTGTTCGTATTGCAGTCCCGTGTAGCTCAGTTGGTAGAGCATGGCATTTGCAACACCAGGGTTGTGTGTTCACTCCCATGGGGGACTAGTATGAACAAAATAAAAAAAGTATGAAAAATGTATGAAGTCACTCTGGATAAGAGTGTCTCCTAAATTACTAAAATGTGTGTTGTAAAGGTCCAGCTGTTGAATTTCATCCAGCATCGAAGACTGATTTCAGTCCCTTCATGGAGGATTTCGTGAACTAATCTGTGTTGGGAAATACCCCCTGTGACCACGCTTGCAACACCCCCACAAGGTCTTCTCCTGGCCCGGGTTGATGACATGATTTTAAGCCCACCATGGATGACGTCTAAGGGTGGCTACTTTTAGCAAATTACTCTGTTACTTTGACATAACTTTTAAATGAGCACATTCAGAGTATTCATGTGGCCATTAACTCCAAAAAATATATCTGGTAACTAGGGGTTCTGATCTACTCTGTGGCTGAGTATGGCAGCGTCTCAGTGGACGTTTTATGGAATACACTTTTAGTCCTGAATTGGTTTGATCTTCAGGTAATCCGAACAGGAAATCCACCTATGGTTTTTATGATGGATGTAGTACGTTTCAAACGTGCACATTACAATAGGCTGTGTAATAGGCTGTTTAAACTATGTATGGGATATTTCTCTACTGCAGTGAGACAGATTGAGTTTAGTTTTTTAAGTTGGCAAAGAACTATGCCTTTTTTTAAGAGTTTGGCTGCACTGTCCAGAAACTTCTAGACCGTTTGCTTATTTTTGTCTCCCCACGCATGCATAGTTGAGAGAGAGCCCAACTCTTCATCTCTGAGGCTCAGGGAGCTATGGCAGATGTCTGGAAATAATTCTGTCAATGGGTCAACGCCCGGCATTTAACCCCCTCCCCCTCTCCCCAGTCCAACATCCCCACCCATGCCATCTATAGAGCCAACAACTCTCATTGGCCATAGGTGCCTCAGCAGAACGGTGTGACCCAATCACGAGTGTTTGATGGAGCGACAGGTCGCCCAGCTGGCAACCTGACAGTAGTATTTTCTCAGTCCTCCATGGTTCAACAATCAGGTCTTCCTCTGTCAGCCCTCCAATCTGGGTCGCCAATTAATAACATGGCAGAAATCCAGGAAATCACATGTTTAAGTGATTATTGTCATACAATAATGCCATACAGATGTACAGTGCCTTTGGAAAGTATTCAGACCTCTTGACTTTTTCCACATTTTGTTACGTTACAGCCTTAATCCAAAATGGATTAAATAAATAAAAATCCTCAGCAAACTACACACGATACCCCCATAACGACAACATTTTTGAAATGTGTTAAAAATAACAAACAGAAATACCTTTTTACATAATTATTCAGACCCTTTGCTGTGAGACTTGAAATTGAGCTCAGGTGCATCCTGTTTCCATTGATCATCCTTGAGATGTTTCTACAACTTGATTGGTGTCCACCTGTGGTAAATTCAATTGATTGGACATGATCTGGAAAGGCACACACCTGTCTATATAAGGTCCCACAGTTGACAGTGTATGTCAGAGCAAAAACCAAGCCATGAGGTAGAGGGAATTGTCCGTAGAGCTCCGAGACAGGATTGTGTCGAGGCACAGATCTGGGGAAGGGTACCAAAACATTTCTGCAGCATTGAAGGTTCCCAAGAACACAGTGGCTTCCATCATTCTTTAATGGAAGAGGTTTGGAACCAGCAAGGCTCTTCCTAGAGCTTCCCACCTGGCCGAACTGAGCAATTGGGGGAGAAGAGCCTTGGTCAGGGAGGTGACCAAAAACCCGATGGCCACTCTGACAGATGGGAGAACCTTCCAGAAGGACACTCATCTCTGCAGCACTCCACCAATCAGGCATTTATGGTAGAGTGGCCAGACGGAAGCCACTCCTCAGTAAAAGGCAGCCCGCTTGGGGTTTGCCAAAAAACTCTCAGACCATAAGAAACAAGATTCTCTGGTCTGATGAAACTGAGATTAAACTCTTTGGCCTGAATGCCAAGCATCACGTCTGGAGAAAACCTGGCACCATCCCTACGGTGAAGCATGGTGGTGGCAGCATCATGCTGTGGGGATGTTTTTCAGCGGCAGGGACTGGGAGACTATTCAGGATCGAGGCAAAGATGAACGGAGCTAAGTACAGAGAGATCCTTGATGAAAACCGTTTCCAGAGCGCTCAGGACCACAGACTGGGGGCGAAGGTTTACCTTCCAACAGGACAACGACCCTAAGCACACAGGCAAGACAATGCAGGAGTGGGTTCGGGACAAGTCTCTGAATGTCCTTGAGTGGTCCAGCCAGAGCCCGGACTTGAACCCGATCGAACATCTCTGGAGAGACCTGAAAATAGCTATGCAGCAACGCTCCCTATCCAACCTGACAGAGCTTGAGAGGTTCCTTGGTGTCCACATCACCAACAAACGATCATGGTCCAAACACACCAAGACAGTTGTGAAGAGGACATCCCGAAAATCGGTCTTCTCACCAAAAACGTCTGTAGCGTACAAACCGTTTGACCTACAAACTATTTTGACTAAAAAGGGGAGAATCTCACGAACACGATGGGGGTCTCCATTTTGCTCTCCAACCCCCATAAGTGTCACAGGAATCGTCTGAAGGTAACCGGTACCGGTTTTAAAATATGCATGGAAGTATGAAGGTAGTTTTGTGCCTCCCCAAAAAAGGGGTTAAATACTGTATGTGTACAAAAAATAAAACATATTTACTGAGTTTTCTTATATTTCAGACACTTCAAAACCTTCTTTCTTATGATTTTTTTTACTGTCTTTTTTGCCATTTATGGATGTGTTATTCTATGTGTTTTTGCTGGGCTATTGCAGTAAAGGCCAAATTCAATATTTTGTCAAATATATATATATTATACCTAAAGGGGTCCTGAAATGCAAAACAAATAGCTAAATGATCCACAGTATGACCATCTTAAAACAATTCCATATGTCAGCTTAGAATAAAGGTGTCACGTCCCTTCAATAGAGTTCCAGACACTTGTTGAATCTATACCAAGGTGCATTGAAGCTGTTCTGGCGTGTGGTGGCCTAACGACCTATTATAATGGCACCGGAGGGGATTGCTGCCGTTTTATGGGCTCCTAAACAACTGTGCTATTTTTATAGATATTTTTTTGCGTTGTTTGTAACTTATTTTGTACATAATGTTGCTGCTACCGTCTCTTATGACCGAAAAAGCTTCTGGATATCAGAACAGCGATCACTGGACAAAGATTTTTTCTTTAATGAGTCCCGATGCGAAGGATATACTGCAAACAGGATTATCTCAGTTCGAGACTATCCTACCAATGGGACATTAAAAACTTGTAATATCTTATGTTTCACAGAGTCGTGGCTGAACGACAATACAGATAATATACAACTGACTGGGTTTACCGTGCATCAGCAGGACAGAACAGCTACGTCTGGTAAGACGAGGGGTGTTGGTGTGTGTATATTTGTCAATAACAGCTGGTATGCAATGTCTAATATTTAGGAGGCCTCGAGGTAATGCTCGCCTGAGGTAGAGTACCTCATGATTAACTGTAGACCACGCTATCTACCAAGAGAGTTTTCATCTATATTTTTCGTAGCTGTCTATTTACCACCACAAACCTGATGCTGGCACTAAGGCCGCACTTAACGAGCTGTATAAGGCCAGAAGCAAACAAGAAAATGCTCATCCAGAAGCGGCGCTCCTCGTGACCAGGGACTTTTATGCAGGCAAACTTAAATCCGCTTTACCACATTTCTACCAGCATGTCACATGTACAATCAGAGGGAAAAAAACTCTAGACCACCTTAACTCCACACACAGAGACGCACAGAGACGCATACAAAGCTCTCCTTCACCCTCAATTTGGCAAATCTGACCATAATTCTATCCTCCTGATTCCTGCTTACGAGCAAAAACTAAAGCAGGAAGTACCAGTGACTCGCTCAATACGATGTGGTCAGATGACGCGGATGCTACGCTACAGGACTGTTTTGCTAGCACAGACTGGAACATGTTCCGGGATTCATCCAATGGCATTGAGGAGTATACCACCTCAGTCACCAGCTTCATCAGTAAGTGCATCGATGACGTCGTCCCCACCGTGACCGTACGTACATATCCCACCAGAAGCCATGTATTAGAGGCCACATCCGCACCGAGCTAACGTTTAGAGCTGCCGCTTTCAAGGAGCGGGACACTAATCTGGATGCTTATAAGAAATCCTGCTATGCCCTTAGATGAACCATCAAACAGGAAAAGTATCAATACAGGACTAAGATTGAATCCTACTACACTCTTACGCTTGTCAGATGTGGCAGGGCTTGCAAACTATTGCGGACTACAAAGGGAAACCCAGCCGCGAGCTGCCCAGTGACGCGAGCCTACCAGACGAGTGAAATACCTTTCATGCTTGCTTCGAGGGAAGCAACATTGAAGCATGCATGAGAGCACCAGCTGTTCCGGAAAACTGTGTGATCACGCTCTCCATAACCGATGTGAGTAAGACCTTTAAATAGGTCAACATTCACAAGGCCGCGAGGCCAGACTGATTACCAGGATGTGTACTCAGATCATGCGTGGACCAACTGGCAAGTGTCTTCACTGACATTTACAACCTCTCCCTGACCGAGTCTGTAATACCTACATGTTTCAAGCAAACCAGCATAGTCCCTGTGCCCAAGAAAGCAAAGGTAACCTGCCTAAATGTCTACCGCCCCGTAGCCCTCACATCTGGACAAAAGGAATAACTATGTGAGAATGCTGTTCATTGTCTACAGCTCAGCGTTCACAACCATAGTGCTCATCACTAAGCCAAGGACCCTGGGACTAAACACCTCCCTCTGCTACTGGATCCTGGACTTCCGGATAGGCCGACCCCAGGTGGTAAGGGTAGGCAACAACACATCTGACACGCTGATCCTCAACACGGAGGCCCCTCAGAGGTGCGTTCTTAGTCCCCTCCAGTACTTCCTGTTCACTCACGACTGCATGGCCAAGCACAACTCCAACACCATCATTAAGTTTGCTGACGACACAACACTGATCACCGACAACGATGAGACAGCCTATATGGAGGAGGTCAAAGACCTGGCCATGTGGTGCCAGGATAACAACCTCTCACTCAACGTGAGCAAGACAAAGGAGCTGATCGTGGACTATAGGAAAAGGAGGGACGAACATGCCCCCATTCACATCAACAGGGCTGTAGTAGAACGGGTCGAGAGTTTCAAGTTCCTTGGTGTCCACATCATCAACAAACTATCATGTATCATGGTCCAAACACATCAAGACAGTTGTGAAGAGGGCACGACAACACCTTTTCCCCCTCAGGAGACTGAAAATATTTGACATGGGTCCCCAGATGGTATGGTAACTGCTCAACATCTGACCGTAAATCGCTACAGAGGGTAGTGTGTACAGCCCAGTACATCACTGGGGTCAAGCTTCCTGCCATCCAGGACCTCTATACTAGGCAGTGTCAGAGGAAGGTCCAAAGAATTGTCAAAGACCCAAGCAATAAGACTGCTGAACAATTAATCAAATGGCCACTTGGACTATTTACATTGACAACCCCCCTTTCTTTGTTTTTACACTGCTGCTACTAGCTGCTTATTATCAATGCATAGTCACTTTACCCCTACCTTGATTTGATTTGACACTATGTTGATGTTTCCTTTATTTTGGCAGTTATCTGTATGCATCCTTACTTTTTATTGATAAAAAGTAGCTGTGCAACTCGTATTTCAACACTACAAACACATGTTCACTGCTTCCTGCCAGAGAGGAAATGCTGTTTGATGTTTCAGGTGTCCACCCACGCCAACACATGCAGTGAGTGAGTCATTAACCTTCTCCGGACATGGCTTATATTTCAGCAATCCAGCCTCCATTAACCTAGACTAGTGGGTGTGCCGGTCATCAGTGTGTTGATTTTACACAACGCCATATTAGGGCCAATGCTGGTGGATTATCCACAATCATGTGACCACCTCCTACGCTCAAATGGAGGAGTAGAACATAGTACAAGGCCCCTTACCTTTGGCCTACTGCAATGACTGTTTGATGGGAATTCAGATTGCTGCATTTGTTGGAAAGAGTCTTTGCTTTTACGGGAAAACATCAGTGTACAATCATGATAACTATTACGAATTTAGTCACTAGGGTTGGTTTGTGTTAAAAATAAACATTTACAAGTATATGCAAATTAGAAAGTCAATGTGTTTGTGTTTGATGCTTATTTATAAAACCCTCTTAGGCCTCACTCCACCCTATCTGAGATATCTACTGCAGCCCTCATCCTCCACATACAACACCTGTTCTGCCAGTCACATTCTGTTAAAGGTCCTTCTTGACCTTTGTGCTGTTGACTGTGCCCAATAATGTTTGTACCATGTTTTGTGCTGCTACCATGTTGTGTTGCTACCATGTTGTTGTTATGTTGTGTTGCTACCATGCTGTCTTGTCATGTGTTGCTGCCTTGCTATGTTGTTGTCTTAGGTCTCTCTTTATGTAGTGTTGTGTTGTCTTGTTCTGATGTGTGTTTTGTCCTATATTTATTTTGTATTTTGTATTGTTTTTAATCCCAGGCCCCAGTCACCACAGGAGACCTTTTGCCTTTTGGTAGGCCATCATTGTAAATAATAATTTGTTCTTAACTGACTTGCCTAGTTAAATAAAGGTTAAATAAAAAATAAATACATTTGTATTTGAAATCCTGAAGAACCGTGGTGAATTAAGGCAGAAGCATGAATTTTTTGTGAAAACTTCAAGAGGCTGAATATGTCTTGCACATTTGGTTTTGGATGTACATTTCTTTAAATGTTTAACTGTGTAGTTGTGCATGTGTTCATACAGTAAGATATATATTTTTAAAGATTTTAAATTTTTTTTTTTACCAAATTAGTGCACTAGGCTTTTACTACTCCTGTATGAGCAGAGAAAAATACTCATCAGCAGAGCAGGGATAAAAATCCACGTAAATTCTCCTCCCAATGGAAGCAGCCTGTCACGGCTGTTCAAAGGATCGGACCAAAGTGCGGCATGGTTGTAGTTCCACATATTTATACCGTGAAATGTTGCAATACACAAATAACTACAATAACAAAAACAACAAACTGTGACGCAGAGAGAAATAAACACTACTCAAAAGATAACAACCCACAAACACAAATGGAAAAACCCCCTACATAAATATGATCTCCAATTAGAGACAATGAGAACCAGCTGCCTCTAATTGGAGATCATCCCAACAACCCCAACATAGAAATAGAAACCTAGAAAAACAACATAGATAACAAGAAAACCACCCAAAAACACTCCCTGTCACACCCTGACCTACTCTAATATAGAAAATGACATCTTACAAGGGTCAGGACATGACAGTACCCCATCCCCCCCCCCCCCCCCCCCAAAGGTGCAGACTCCGAATGCAACCAAAAAAAAACCAACAAAACAACCACAAAGCACAAAGGGAGGGTAGGGAGGGTGACAAATGTCTATGGTGGCTCTAGTGCGAAACCCAGAACCTTACTATCCCTCCGATCCTCCAACAGCGGAGGTGGCTCCGGTTCAGGGTGTAACCCCCGTTCCGCCTGCAGATCCCTCCGCATCTGTAACACCGGACCGTGGATCGTTATCGGAGGAATCGGACTGTAGATCATTACCGGAAGCGCTGGGCTGCAGACCGCCGCTGGAGGTTCTGGGCAGCAGACCGCCGCTGAAGGCTCTGGGCTGCAGACCGCCGCTGAAGGCTCCAGGCTGCAGACCGCCGCTGAAGGCTCCGGACTGGGGAGCGTCGCTGGAGGCTCCGGACTGGGGAGCGTCACTGGAGGCTCTGGACTGGGAATGTGCACTGGAATCCTGATGCGTGGGACTGGCATGGGTGGTGCCAGACTGGTAACACGCACCTCAGGACGAGTGCAGGGAGCAGGAACAGGACACTCCGGACTGGGCATGCGCACTGGAGGTCTGATGCGTGGGACTGGCCTAGGTGGTGCCAGACTGGTAACACGCACCTCAGGACGAGTGCAGGGAGCAGGAACAGGACACTCCGGACTGGGCATGCGCACTGGAGGTCTGATGCGTGGAACTGGCCTAGGTGGCGCCAGACTGGTAACACGCACCTCAGGGCGAGTGTGGGAAGGAGGCACAGGACGTACTGGGCTATGGAGGCGAACTGGAGACCAGGCATGCTGAGCAGGCCTACTCCTTCCTGGCTGAATGCTCATCTTAGCCCGACACCGATGAGGAGCTTGCACCGAGCGCACAGGGCTGTGAGTGCGTATGGGCGATATAGTGCGCATCACACCATAACCCAGTGCTCGTTCATCCTCTCGCTCCTCAGCATGCCCGCTCCGCAGCGCTCTTAACGCCAGCACCTCTCTCCAGAATCTTGCGTCAAACTCCGCGCTCGACTCTCTGACTGGCTCCGGTTCACTCCACAGCTCTCCACGGTAAGCACGGGAAGTTGGCTCAGGTCTCCCCTCTGACATTGGCAAACTTCCCGTATGCCCCCCCAAATTTTTTTTGGGGGGGCTGCCTCTCAACCTGGCCTCTTAGTGGATATAGGGCCTCGTAGTATCGTCGCTCCCTTTTTGCGGCTTCAATTTCCTCTCTCGGGCGACGATACTCCCCAGCCTGCCTCCAGGGTCCTTTCCCATCCAAAATCTCCTCCCAAGTCCATTCCTCCAGCTGATCCCTACCGCGCTGCTTGGTCCTTTTGTGGTGGGTTGTTCTGTCACGGCTGTTCAAAGGATCGGACCAACGCGCAGCATGGTTGTAGTTCCACATATTTATACCGTGAAACGTTGCAATACACAAATAACTTGAATAACAAAAACAACAAACCGTGACGCAGAGAGAAATAAACACTACTCAAAAGATAACAACCCACAAACACAAATGGAAAAACCCCCTACATAAATATGATCTCCAATTAGAGACAACGAGAACCGGCTGCCTCTAATTGGAGATCATCCCAACAACCCCAACATAGAAATAGAAACCTAGAAAACAACATAGAAACAGATAACAAGAAAACCACCCAAAAACACCCCCTGTCATGCCCTGACCTACTCTACTATAGAAAATGACATCTTACAAGGGTCAGGACGTGACACAGCCATGACGGGTTCTGTGGTGCAGAGTGTCTGCAGTGCGTCTGCAGCGCCTTGCCCATAGCCTCAGACCCAATAAAGTAGGCCAGACATCACCTCACACACACACACACACACACACACACACACACACACACACACACACACACACACACACACACACACACACACACACACACACACACACACACACACACACACACACACACACAGTGTTTGGTACTAGTATTGGCACCACTATGGCATAGTGTTTGACAGAATGATAAAATGGCAGATAAGATAAAAGATAAGAGAAAAGAGTGCCCACATAAACTCAGCAAAAAAAGAAACGTCCTCTCACTGTCAACAGCGTTAATTTTCAGCAAACTTAACATGTGTAAATATATTTATGAACATAACAAGATTCAACAACTGAGACATAAACTGAACAAGTTCCTCAGATATGTGACTAACAGAAATGGAATAATGTGTCCCTGAACGAGCAGTATGGCTGGTGGCATTGTCATGCTGGAGGGTCATGTCAGGTTGAGCCTGCAGGAAGGGTACCACATGAGGGAGGAGGATGTCTTCCCTGTAACGCACAGCATTGAGATTGCCTGCAATGACAACAAGCTCAGTCCGATGATGCTGTGACACACCACCCCAGACCATGACGGACCCTCCACCTCCAAATTGATCCCGCTCCAGAGTACAGGCCTTAATGTAACGCTCATTCCTTCGACGATAAACACGAATCCGACCATCACCCCTGGTGAGACAAACCCGTGACTCGTCAGTGAAGAGCACTTTTTGCCAGTCCTGTCTGGTCCAGCGATGGTGGGTTTGTGTCCATAGGCAACGCTGTTGCCGGTGGTGTCTGGTGAGGACCTGCCTTACAACAGGCCTACGGGCACAAACCTGTCATCCTGTCCCGCAGGTGTGATGTTCGGATGTACCAATCCTGTGCAGGTGTTGTTACACGTGGTCTGCCACTGCGAGGACGATCAGCTGTCCGTCCTGTCTCCCTGTAGCGCTGTCTTAGGCGTCTCACAGTACGAACTTTGCAATTTATTGCCCTGGCCACATCTGCAGTCCTCATGCCTCCTTGCAGCATGCCTAAGGCACGTTCACGCAGATGAGCAGGGACCCTGGGCATCTTTCTTTTTGTGTTTTTCAGAGTCAGTAGAAAGGCCTCTTTAGTGTCCTAAGTTTTCATATCTGCGACCTTAATTGCCTACCGTCTGTAAGCTGTTAGTGTCTTAACGACCGTTCCACAGGTGCATGTCCTTTAATTGTTTATGGTTCATAGAACAATCATGTGAAACAGTGTTTAAACCCTTTACAATGAAGATCTGTGAAGTTATTTGGATTTTACGAATTATCTTTGAAAGACAGGGTCCTGAAAAGGAGACATTTCTTTTTTTGCTGAGTTTAGCATTGATTTGATTGTTTTTCCTCTGTAGATGATCTGCAGATACAATAGCTATTGCAGGTCATATTATGTTTAGAGCTATAAGCTACCCTGTAAATTGATTAAATAAACAGCAGGTATGACTTTGCGTGTCAGCTCCATGAATAATCTATTATAGGCAGGCCATTGTCTCTAAGGCATGAGGCTAGTTTGGTTATGGTCCCTATATCTTGATCAACAATGGGCACAGGGAGATTTGAACATATACAGAACATCATGTGAAGTTATTTATAGCCACATGCTTGGAAACATACATAATTTCCTTTATTTTGAGATTAGCTATAAAATGGATTGAGCAGATGTTGTTCCATGAGGAATTTTCCATCCTGCCGAACCCGTTCTCTCCCCTCAAACACGTTCCCACAGGTGACTGGCCCTCTGTCTATGTGGCAGACGTATTACCTTCTTTTTTTTACCGGACAATGTGATTTTAACAACAAACCTTAGCTTTGCCCAAAAGGGTAATAACCATACATTTGTGGTGGTGTGAGAATGCACAAGGCCGTAAAGCTAAATAGCTCATGTTCTTGCTGAAAGGTTATGACTAGACGCCTATTTTGTCATTTTGAGCATGGCTATCTAGTGACTACCATCTCATGTGACGTCCACAGGAAGTTCCGGTGTCCAGGTCGAAGAGAACATCGGACAATTCTAAAACCAGCTGCCTGCTCTATCTCCCTGCCGACCACTTCTACTACAGGAAGTTCGAGAGCGTTGAAGCTGTTGTGGCTCAGGTAATTGGTCTAAAGAAATGTGAACCCAAAAAATACCAAATACGTGGTCTGTATGATGTTGGATGCCTTAAAAAAACTAAATGTATTGGTCACACACATATTTAGCAGATGTTATTGCGCGTGTAGCGAATTGCTTGTGTTCCTAGCTCCAACAGGGCAGTAGTATCTTAACAATTCACAAAAATACACACAAATCTAAAAGTAAAACAATGGAATTAAGAATATATACAGTACACCTTAGCCAAAAACATTTAAACTCAGTTTTTCACAATTCCTGACATTTAATCCTAGTAAAGATTACCTGTTTTAGGTCAGTTAGGATCACCACTTTATTTTAAGAATGTGAAATGTCAGAATAATAGTCGGAAGTTTACATACACTTAGGTTGGTGTCATTAAAACTTGTTTTCAACCACTCAACAAATTTCTTGTTAACAAACTATAGTTTTGGCAAGTCGGTTAGGACATCTACTATGACACAAGTAATTTTTCCAACAATTGTTTACAGACAGATTATTTCACTTATCATTCACTGTATCATAATTCCAGTGGGTCAGAAGTTTACATACACTAAGTTGACTGTGCCTTTAAACAGCTTGGACAATTCCAGAAAATGATGTCATGGCTTTAGAAGCTTCTGATAGGCTAATTGATATAATTCCCACAGGTGACTGTAATTTGAGTCAATTGGAGGTGTACCTGTGGATGTATTTCAAGGCCTACCTTCAAACTCCTGATTTTGTTCATTTACCCACTTACAAAGAAATGATCAGTCTATAATTTTAATGGTAGGTTTATTTGAACAGTGAGAGACAGAATAACAACAAAAAAATCCAGAAAAACACGTCAAAAATGTTATAAAATGATTTGCATTCTAATGAGGGAAATAAGTATTTGACCCCTCTGCAAAACATGACTTAGTACTTGGTGGCAAAACCCTTGTTGGCAATCACAGAGGTCAGACGTTTCTTGTAGTAGGCCACCAGGTTTGCACACATCTCAGGAGGGATTTTCTCCCACTCCTCTTTGCAGATTTTCTCCAAGTCATTAAGGTTTCGAGGCTGACATTTGGCAACTCGAACCTTCAGCTCCCTCCACAGATTTCCTATGGGATTAAGGTCTGGAGACTGGCTAGGCCACTCCAGGACCTTAATGTGCTTCTTCTTGAGCCACTCCTTTGTTGCCTTGGCCTTGTGTTTTGGGTCATTGTCATGCTGGAATACCCATCCACGACCCATTTTCAATGCCCTGGCTGAGGGAAGGATGTTCTCACCCAAGATTTGACGGTACATGGCCCCGTCCATCGTCCCTTTGATGCGGTGAAGTTGTCCCGTCCCCTTAGCAGAAAAACACCCCCACAGCATAATGTTTCCACCTCCATGTTTGACGGTGGAGATGGTGTTCTTGTGGTCATAGGCAGCATTCCTCCTCCTCCAAACATGGCGAGTTGAGTTGATGCCAAAGAGCTCCATTTTGGTCTCATCTGACCACAACACTTTCACCAGTTGTCCTCTGAATCATTCAGATGTTCATTGCCAAATGTCAGACGGGCATGTATATGTATTCTTGAGCAGGGGGACCTGGCGGGCGCTGCAGGATTTCAGTCCTTCACGGCGTAGTGTGTTACCAATTGTTTTCTTGGTGACTATGGTCCCAGCTGCCTTGAGAAGAACATCCCGTGTAATTCTCATGATCATTGCAACTCCACGAGGTGAGATCTTGCATGGAGCCCCAGGCCGAGGGATATTGACAGTTCTTTTGTGTTTCTTCCTTTGCGAATAATCGCACCAACTGTTGTCACCTTCTCAACAAGCTGCTTGGCTATGGTCTTGCAGCCCATTCCAGCCTTGTGTAGGTCTACAATCTTGTCCCTGACATCCTTGGAGAGCTCTTTGGTCTTGGCCATGGTGGAGAGTTTGGAATCTGATTGATTGATTGCTTCTGTGGACAGGTGTCTTTTATACAGGTAACAAGCTGAGATTAGGAGCACTCCCTTTAAGAGTGTGCTCCTAATCCCAGCTCGTTACCTGTATAAAAGACACCTGGGAGCCAGACATCTTTCTGATTGAGAGGGGGTCAAATACTTATTTCCCTCATTAAAATGCAAATCAATTTATAACATTTTTGACATGCGTTTTTCCGGATATTTTTGTTGTTATTCTGTCTCTCACTGTTCAAATAAACCTACCATTAAAATTATAGACTGATCCTTTCTTTATCAGTAGGCAAACGTACAAAATCAGCAGGGGATCAAATACTTTCCCCCCCCACTGTAGGTATTCCTCTTGTCCAGATGCGATCCATGTCTATGTAAGGGGGTTTATTGTTCCTGTTCGTTCAGCCCAATGGCCAAATGCTACTTTCCAAAGTTTTTACTCCAAATTTCCATTTATGGAATGGAGAGAGAATTTATTTAATTTTTGGACAGATAAGAAACCTCTGCCCTTTCCGTCTGCCATTTGTGAGTTACTTCAATGGGAAGGGAGTCTGCCACATCTGACTTGTTCTGTGTTTCATGACCCAGAGAACATGCAGTACATTTGAAACCCTAGCATGCTAGATGCCGTCATTATGTAGTATTAGTATGCCAGAGATAAGGCATCAGGATTTCCCTGTCTCTCAGTAACCCCATCCGTTCTATTTACCTTTGTTCTCAGAAGTTGCGTCCAGAACTGGAGGTACTTCTCGATATCAGATACATCTGGACAAAAGCTCACTGACTTGTTTTGGGTCATTTGCATTTGGGTTAACCATTGTCCAACATATTTAGGCCTTCCCTGCTGTCTATCGATATCGGAACTCCTTTTCGGGAATTATCTGGTTTTTTTCCCCGAATTTGATGAAAACCTTTGATAACTTTAGAGCTTTTGGATCTCGACTGTCTGTCAAACAAGTTATTTAATACAGAAGGCTATTATTCTGTTAAAAGCTTTGCTACATAAACCAGACATCAAAGCAATCCTAATAGTGTTTGATGTTATTCAGGATTAGTTAGATTGAATAAAAGATAAATGTCAACAGTTCAATGCTGCTATTCAGTCAGATGACTGGATAAAACAGATTATTAAGGAGACATGTTGGAATTCCATTTGGTATGTTCAGTATGAGTTCATTAAATTAGCTTTTGATGTTGAACGTTCAGGCCTGTCTGCGTAATGCATGTGCGTTAAAGACACACCACCTTTTCTGTGCCAACTGCCAAGCCCTCTCTTCTCCTGACCACACAGCTACTGTGGCACCACACTGGCAGGGATTAGGAGAGAGCTTCAGGGCACATGGTGCCATATGTGTCAAGGCAGTGTGCCAGGCGTAAGCGCTAGCTGCCCCATAAGTTAACCCAATGCTAAGGGCATATCAACACAGGTTCTATTGCTATTTGGCTGCCTTCCCCTCCACAGGCCCTCAGCTACAGTCTGTGCCAGCTACACCCTTCAGAATGTAGTCACTCCACTGCCATGCCCAGCACTATTACATTTACATCATTTAGCAGACGCTCTTTTCCAGAGCGACTTACAAATTGGTGCATTCACCTTATGATATCCAGTGGAACAACCACTTTATAATAGTACATCTAGATCTTTTTTTTTGGGGGGGGGGGGGGGGGGTTAGAAGGATTACTTTATCCTATCCCAGGTATTCCTTAAAGAGGTGGGGTTTCAGGTGTCTCCGGAAGGTGGTGATTGACTCCGCTGTCCTGGCGTCGTGAGGGACTACTATGCTGGGGCTGCCAAGATGGCTGCAGCCAAGTCCTTGTTCCAGGATAGTTTCCCCTGGGTGTTCGTGTGACTGTACATGCACATGACACAGTCCCAGTCCCTGCAGCCCCAGAGAATGGTAGTGAACTCTGGCATAACTGGCGCACTGACTGGGTCAAAGGCTCACCGCCCCACCCACCCAACAGCCTGCCTGTCCACCCGCCGCCTGCCTGACTGGCTGGGATGCTGTGCAATAAATGTCCCTATGGCAGTGATTTAAGTGTCTGTGTGGAAACGTCCCATAATGGAACAATGGTAAACAGTGGGTCAGAACATACTGTATGATGGTCTGGATTAGAGATTGTCACACATTGATCTGGGAGTCTGGTGACATAACTTCATCTTAAAAAAGAAAAGGAAAAGCGTCACACTCTAAGAGCTCCGATGCAATCTTTTATTTCCACCGCTTCGACAGCCAAGCTGTCTTCATTGGGGTATACTGACAGCACAGGTCACCAGTTTATATAGGGTTTCAAAGGACTCGTGCAGGTGTATGTAATTATGGCCGGCTGTGGCATGATTTCATTGGTCGATTTACAAATATCAATAGTACATATAAAAAAGCATGAATAAATAGCATACGATCATAGATACAATTAGGCTATATCATATAGGCCTACAAACACAATATTAGTTACAATGGATAGCAAAAACACAATAATCACAGGAATGGCTTCAGATCAAACTCTGAGAGCGAAGGGAGCGAGGGTCTTTAAATTAAAGAGTCGTGCAGACCTCTCGTTTTAACAAAGAATTGTCAAGGTCACGTCGTGTTCGATGCCAATATAATGAAGGGACGAAACAGGGTGGTTCGCTTCCGAAAACTGGGCAGCAACTGCGTACGTCACGTTTTTGCACCTAATTGTGATACGGTGCTCAGAGATTCTTACTTTTTTTAGTTCTCGCTTCGTTTTGCCCACATAATTTTTACCTGACGGACAAGTTATTAGATAAATAACTGCCTTAGTGGAGCACTTGATAACACCTTTCATTGGGATCTGTTTCTCTGTTTGCGGGGGTTTGAAGGATCAACATTTGTAAGTGCCATTGCGTTGAGCGTGGTAAATCAGAGGTTACCAATTGATCTCTGAGATTTCTGCCCCGGGAGAATAGGATCAAGGGAGGGTGCGAAAACGCATTACCGATACTGTCATCGGATTTTAGAATGTGCCAATATTTGTGGACGATTCCCTTTTGTTCAGAGCATTTTGAATAGCGCTTAGTGAGAACTCAATGATTATTATTTTTATCTCGATTTTGTTTTTGATTTTCTCAACATCCATGTTTTGTACCCCCTTTCATTGAATTTTCTTTGAATCTCAGCCATGTTTCTGTCGAAGTTTGATTGTTTTTTGTAAATTCTTTTGATTTGACAGAATTGGCTGTTGGGCAAACTGTTTTTCAAGGGAAGCGGGTGGCATCTATCCGCCTTCAACAAACTGTTACGATCAGTGGGTTTCTTGTAAAGATCTGTGTATAGAACATTATCAATTTATGTTCAAATAATCAATTTATAAATTGATAAGGGCTATTGATAAGAGACAGGTAAATGAGTAATCTGTTTGGAGAAGGGGATTGTAAATACACACAGCAATTGTTTTAGATTCTTTTTCCTGATGATCCTTGGAGACTAATGTGAAACCAACCATATGGAAGCAAACTGAAAATCATATCAACATGACATGTACTGCAGCTCTGTAACATAGATTTTGTCAATGATCTTCTCCTGTCTGATGGTTTCACCACTGTTATGGTTGTTGTGGACAGATTCTCAAAATCCTGCCATTTTTTCCCTCTCTCATGTCTCCCTACCACTCTCCAGGTCGCTGAGGCACTGTTCCAGCAGATCATCTGGCACTATGGCCTTCCGGAGGATATCGTCTCCAATCGTGGCCCTCAATTCACATCATGTGAGAAAGAGCAGGCGGAAACAATAGGCGGATCGCCACCACAGTGAGGCTCCCGTGTTCCATCCTGGTGATCGCGTCTGCCTCTCCATCAGGAACCTCCCGCTCCGTCTGCCCTGTAAGATGCTGATTCCCTGGTTTGTGTGGCCGTTCAAGGTCCTCCGGGAAGGTCAACGAGGTAATTTACATATTACAACTCCGCACTAACTATCGGATCTCACCATGTTTTCATGTTTCCCTCCTCAGGCCGGTGGTTCCTGGTCCCCTGGTGGATGCCGTCCCCCACAAAACCCCTCCGCCTCCCTTGGACATTGAGGGGAGCCGTGCCTATGCCGTCAGATCACTCCGTCGTGGGGGTCGGCTACAGTACCTGGTGGACTGGGAGGGGTACGGTCCAGAGGAGCGGTGCTGAGTTCTGGCGGATGACATTCTAGATCCCCACATCATCCAAGAATTTCACCTTCCCTACCGGACCGGCCTGCTCCTCGCACTTGGGGCTGTCCTCCTGGCCGGCGTCATCCTGCGGTTGGAGCCGCGCGTTGGGGGGAGGTACTGTCACCTACTCCCGCTCCCCCTCTCCGGCACTCAACGTCGCCGGTCTACTAACCACCAGTCATTACGCACACCTGACAACCCTCATTACGCACACATGCGTCCCATCATGAGGCACACCTGGATTCCATCATTACCCTGATTACTTCCCCTTTATCTAGCACTCCTTTGTTATCACCCACCAGGCAATATTGTTTATTTTTCCATGTAAGACGCCTCCCTTGTTTTGTATGGGAGGGGTACGGTGCGGAGGGGTACGGTGCGGAGGGGTACGGTGCGGGTTCCCTCTCCAGAAATTAGCGGATGTCCACATCTATGTCCTAGAGTATGGGGGCAACGATTTGGGAGGGCTGTATGATGGGACCACTCAGGACAGGGACCTCTCCCGAATCGTGGAGAAGGGACAGGGTATCGGCTTTGATGTTCTTTGAACCTGGGCGGTATGAGAAGGTGACGATGAATCTAATAAAGAAAAGGGCCCACCTTGCTTGGCGTAGGTTGAGCCGCCTCGCTGTCCGTATTTACTCCAAGTTCCAATGGTCGGTGAGGGTGAGAAACAGGTCCGTGGCTCCCACCAGCCAGTGTCTCCACTCTTCTAATGCCAACTTCACTGCCAGGAGCTCCCTATCACCGTCATCATAGTTCCTCTCTGCAGGGGACAGTTTTTTAGAGTAGTATGCACATGGATATAGTTTTTGTGGATTACCTTGACGCTATGACAGAACGGCCCCCACGCCCACTTTTGAGGTGTCCACCTCCACCACGAAGTGCAGCGTAGGGTCTGGGTGTTTCAGAAATGGGGCGGAGGTGAAATGCCTCTTCAGCAGTGGAAAGGCCTCATCAGCTGCAGGATTCCACGCCAACTTAAGGGGACCACCTTTGAGGAGAGAGGTGAGTGGAGAGGCGATGGAGCTGAAGTTCCTGATGAAGAGGTGGTAAAAGTTGGCAAACCCCAAAAACCGTTGTCTCAATGGTTGTTGGGACTGGCCATGACCTGACCGCACCTATCTTCCTTTCCTCCATAACTACTCCCTGCGGGCTGATCCAATATCCCAAGAAGGAGATGGCAACCTGATGGAACTGGCTCTTCTCCACTTTGATGTACAGATGGTTATCCAGAAGGCGTCCCGAAACCCCTCGTTCACGAATGTCTGGAACACCGACTAAACCATAAGGCATCACCAAGTACCCGTAGTGCCCAGAGAAGGGTGCTGAAGGCCGTCTTCCATTCATCCCCCTCCTGGATGCGGATCAAATTGTAGGCACTCCGCAGGTCCAGCTTGGTAAAAAAACTGGTCCCTGCGGAGCTGTTCAATTGCAGACGGCACCAATGGGAGGGGGTAGCGGTACTTGGTGGTGATGGCATTGAGCCATCTGTAGTCAATACAAGGACGAAGACCCCCCTCCTTCTTGGCCATGAAGAAGAAACCTGCCAACGCAGGGGATGTGGATGGGTGGAAGGAACCCTGTTGGACAGCCTCCTGGATGTACTCCTCCATAGCCTTTGCTTCAGCCACAGACAGTTGCGATCTGCCCAACGCATTACCGGGGGCAAACAACCCGCCCTCCAGGACACCTACAGCACCCGATGTCACAGAAAGGTCAAAAAGATCATCAAGGACATCAACCACCCGAGCCACGGCCTGTTCACCCCGCTACCATCCAGAAGGCAAGGTCCGTACAGGTGCATCAAAGCTGTGACAGAGAGACTGAAAAACAGCTTCTATCTCAAGACCATTATACTGTTAAACATCCATCACTAGCACATTAGAGGTTGCTGCCTTTAGGTATGGAGTAGAAATCACTGGTGGCGCAAGTCTTGGAGAAAACCTCCCGGAGATCCTGGTAAACCTTGGATGTCGGCCTGGAGGGCAAACACAGGACTCTCAACCGACGTGGAATGACAGGGTAAAGGATAGCAGCTCTCCCGGCATCCGGGTGCCCAGGCCATAATCTCTATCCTCAGCCAGTAGATGGTGGTGTCGGGGCATTTGTGTACTGGTGCCTTTCTTGGTACAGGGTTCCCACGGTGATGGTGAGGGGTGCTGTGATGCATGTGACTGTGCCAGATCCCAGTGGTCAGTTATCCAGCGCTTGAACCAGAAACTGAGAGGAGAGCGGGTATGATGTTATGTTCAGTGGTCAGTTATCCAGCGCTTGAACCAGAAACTGAGAGGAGAGCGGGTATGATGTTATGTTCAGGGAGTAGGCAATGGCCTGGTCAAAAGTCCACTACAACTGTAGAAACAACACGTAAGGGACAGCCAGCTAGTGAAATCGGTACTAAAAAGGTTTTGGTGGAGAGTGAAGATGATGAAATACTCACACCTACCCCACGAGACGAATGATCACTGGACCGTCCCTCTGCTCTAGTGAATCTTGGGTTAGAACATAGTGGACACCGTTGAAGCTGGTGTCCTTCCTGGCCACAAAAGGGACAGAGCTCCAGCTGTCTCCAACTGCGTCGCTCAGCCGTGGGGAGGCGTGTGGCCCCTACCTCCATGGGTTCAGGCTCTGACTTAGAGCGGTCAACAAAGGAGGGAGAGAGGTGATGGGAGTCCCGATGCTCCCGAAGGAGATTATCCAGACGGATGGCAATCGTGATGTGTGTCCAATGAGAGGGTGTCATCTCGGCATGCCAACTCTGTCTGGACCTCCTCATGCAATCTTTTTTTGAATAAGGTGCAGAGTGCCGGTTAATTCCATCCGCTGGATGCTGCCTCTGTACGAAAAGTGAGGGCGTACTCCGCAGTGGTCTGGTCCTCCTGCCATAGTTGGAGTAGGCACTCAATCCCCTCTTCCCTCCGGTGGATGACCGAAGACTCTTCTGAACAGAGCCATGAACCTCCCATAGGAACCCAGCTCCTCCTCTCTCCCAGATGGCCGTAGCCCACTTCAACGCCCGCTCGGTCAACAGGGTACTAACCGTGGCAACCTTGGACCTCTCGGAGGTGGGGGCTCCCATTTGATGAGCAAAATAGAGGGAGCACTGGAGGAGGATGCCACTGTATTTGGATGGTCCCGTCATATTTGTCTGGAAGGGACAAATGAGCATCGATGACCTGGACAGACTGCTGAATGGGCTGGAGTGATGGCTCGCTGGGTCGACTCATGGTAGAGGATCCTCCACTCATTGGGGGTGACGCCCCTTGGGGAAGATCTAGACATTGAAGAACGCGGAGGACCTCATACAGTTGCGCCAGGTGATCGTGGTGTTGGCGAAGTAGGTCTCCCTGTTCGTCGACGATCTGAGAGATATCTTGGTTGGCTGCTGCTTCCATTTTGTGAGGCAATACTCTGTAACGTAGACGCAGGGAGTCAGGAAGCAAGTGCAATTAGTGAGTTTAATGACAAAGAACATAGAACAATACCAAACAAGGGAAGCGTCTTACATGGAAAAATAAACAATATTGCCTGGTGGGTGATAACAAATGAGTGCTAGATAAAGGTGAAGTAATCAGGGTAGTGATGGAGTCCAGGTGTGCCTCATGATGGGGCTGTTGTGGAAATTCCACACATAGACACTCGAAGTCAATCTTAAATTAATAATTGTTTATTAACAGTGCACTGTAGAGGTTCCAACCAACCATGTACACATGCTGATCAGGAGTTCCTCTGTCCAGTGTCTGTTCTTTTGCCCATCTTAATCTTTTATTTTTATTGGCCAGTCTGAGATATGGCTTTTTCTTTGCAACTCTGCCTAGAAGGCCAGCATCCCGGACTTGCCTCTTCACTGTTGATGTTGAGACTGGTGTTTTGCGGGTACTATTTAATGAAACTGCCAGTTGAGGGACTTGTGAGGCGTCTGTGTCATGGCTGCTCCCGCTCTTCCCCCCTGGCGCTCAAGGGCGCCAGGCTCCCCAGCATTACGGACTCCTGCAACCATCAATACGCACACCTGCCTTCACCCATCACGCGCTTCAGCGATTATTGGACTCACCTGGACTCAATCAGTCTGTTTCTCTAACTAGACACTAATGTACTTGTCCTCTTGCTCAGTTGTGCAACGGGGCTTCCCACTCCTCTTTTTATTCTGGTTAGAGACAGTTTGCGCTGTTCTGTGAAGGGAGTAGTACACAGCATTGTATGAGATCGCCAGTTTCTTGTCAATTTCTCGCATGGAATAGCCTTCAGTCTGTTCAACCTCTCTTTCGTATCGTCCAAGAACCCTAAAGATTGTAAAGCTGCTGCGGTTATCCCCCTCTTCAAAGGGGGTGACACTCTAGACCCAAACTGTTACAGACCTATATCCGTCCTGCCCTGCCTTTCTAAAGTCTTCGAAAGCCAGGTTAACAGATCACTGACCATTTCGAATCCCACCATACCTTCTCCGCTGTGCAATCCGGTTTCCGAGCTGGTCACGTGTGCACCTCAGCCACGCTCAAGGTACTAAACGATACCATAACTGCCATCGGTAAAAGACAGTACTGAGGAGCCGTCTTCATCAACCTGGCCAAGGCTTTCGACTCTGTCAATCCCCGTATTCTTATCGGCAGACTCAACAGCCTTGGTTTCTCAAATGACTGCCTCACCTGGTTCACCAACTACTTCTCAGATAGAGTTCAGTGTGTCAAATTGTAGGGCCTGTTGTCCAGACCTCTGGCAGTCTCTATGGGGTACCACAGGGTTCAATTCTCGGGTCGACTCTTTTCTCTGTATATATCAACGATGGCGCTCTTGCTGCGGGTGATTCTCTGATCCACCTCTACGCAGACGACACCATTATGTATACATCTGGCCCTTCTTTGGACACTGTGTTAACAAACCTCCAAACAAGCTTCAATGCCATACAACACTCCTTCTGTGGCCTCCAACTGCTCTTAAATGCTAGTAAAACTAAATGCATGCTTTTCAACCGATCGCTGCCCGCACACACTAGCATCACTACTCTGGACGGTTCTGACTTAGAATATGTGGACAACTACAAATACCTAGGTGTCTGGCTAGACTGTAAACTCTCCTTCCAGACTCATAATAAACATCTCCAATCCAAAATTAAATCAAGAATTGGCTTCCTATTTTGCAACAAAGCCTCCTTCACTCACGCTGCCAAACATACCCTCGTAAAACTGACTATCCTACCGATTCTCGACTTGGCGATGTCATTTACAAAATAACCTCCAACACTCTACTCAGCAAACTGTATGCAGTCTATCACAGTGCCATCCGTTTTGTCACCAAAGCCCCATATATCACCCACCACTGCGACCTGTATGCTCTCGTCGGCTGGCCCTCGCTACATATTCGTTGCCAGACTTACTGGCTCCAGGTCGTCTATAAGTCTTTGCTAGTTAAAGCTCCGCCTTATCTCAGCTCACCGGTCACCATAACAACACCCACCCGTAGCACACGCTCCAGCAGGCATATCTCACTGGTCATCCCCAAAGCCAACACCTCTTTAGCCGCCTTTCCTTCCAGTTCTCTGCTGCCAATGACTGGAACGAATTGCAAAAATCGCTGAAGTTGGAGACTTATATCTCCCTCACTAACTTTAAGCATCAGCTATCTGAGCAGCTTACCGATCGCTGCAGCTGTACACAGCCCATCTGTAAACAGCCCATCCAATCTACCTACCTCATCCCCATATTGTTTTTATTTTATTTTTTGCTCTTTTTTGCACACCAGTATTTCTACTTACACATCATCATCTGCACATCTATCACTCCAGTGTTAATTTGCTAAATTGTAATTACTTCGCTACTATGGCCTATTTATTGCCTTACCTCCTTACGCCATTTGCACACACTGTATATAGACTTTTTCTATTGTGTTATTGACTGTACGTTCGTTTATTCCATGTGTAACTCTGTGTTGTTGTTTGTGTCACACTGCTTTGCTTTATCTTGGCCAGGTCGCAGTTGTAAATGAGAACTTGTTCTCAACTGGCCTACCTGGTTAAATAAAGGTGAAATAAAAAATTACAACATTAACAATGTCTACACTGTCTTTCTGATCAATTTGATGTTATTTTAATGTACAAAAAAATGTGCTTTTCATTCTGTCACGTCCTGACCAGTAAATGGGTTATTTGTTATTGTAGTTTGGTCAGGACGTGGCAGGGGGGTGTTTGTTTCATGTGGTTCGGGGTTTGTTGGGATATGTGTTTATGTAGAGGGGTGTTTGTTTAGAGAATTCCGGGGTTTTTGGTTATGTTCTATGTTTTGTATTTCTATGCTCTGTCTATGTTGTGTATTTCTTTGTGTTGGCTTGGTATGGCTCTCAATCAGGAACAGCTGTACATCGTTGTTGCTGAGATGGAGTCATACTTAGGTAGCCCTGTTTTCACCTGTCATTTGTGTGAAGTTGTTTTTGCACTGCTATGTTTAGCCTGTAATACTGTGCGTTCGTTCGTTTTCTTGTTTTGTTTTGTTAAGTGTTCTAATAAAAGTTAATATGAGCACTCAACCCGCTGCGCCTTGGTCCACTGTATACGACTACCGTTACACATTCAAAAACAAGGATATTTCTAAGTGATGCAAATGAATAAGTTAAATCTGAATACCAAATACTGAGAAGTGAGCAGGAAAGGTGTGCGTAGGAAAGGCATACATTCCTAAATCTGGATCGAGCCCTCAGTGAATGTGGCACATGGCATTAGCCACGCTATTTAGACTGGGCTTACATCTGCTCCTCTCTTCTCACCTCTCCTGACTAGCCAGATTCTTTCCACTCGTGACAATTTATGTTGTCCATGGCCCTTGTTGTGGCCATTGGGCATCTTTATTTTTAAAGCAAGCATTATACTGTAAATGGTGCACTGATGTTGTCTGCCTGTAAATATGGCCCTTGTGTTGTCACTGATGACCCCATTCTCACAGGAAAGAGACACGGCTGCTGTCTCCTCACTCCGAGGCATCAATATTTATGACAGAGGAAAGTTCACGCTGTGCATCGTTGTTGCATGCAGAAGAGTAGGGATTAAATGTTCTGTATGCCTGGGTTGACATGTGACTGGTTTGCACGTGTAAGGTATGCAGGGTACAATGTCAGCAGTCTCCCGCCCATGCTGAAAATATAGTGGCTTAAAAAGATCTGTGGAGGAGATTATGAATTGTATTAATGCCATATCCACTGTACTGTAGCTTTCTCCTTTCCTCCACTCCTAACTGCATTTTCTGCCATAGACATAAAATGAATAAAACCGGCGTTCCCATTCAAGTCAATGATCGCCAAATGGGTGAACTGGTGGCCATAAAAGCAGGAAGTGTACCCATCAATATGAGCTGCGATTTCTTGATTCAACTCAACTAACATTACAAAAAAATACATTCCATTGCATGATCCACATCAGTTAACATCATTTGAAAGAACATTCTATATTACCATGGAAATGATTGCATCACTCTACAAGGCAGCAATTGTGAGTGTACCCATGAGTTTACCAGTCAAATTGCCTGAGTTAGAGGTTCCAAGCTCATTCTATTAATTGTTTTGTACAACACCTTGCTTGTTTCAACAAGGGGCAACAAAGTTTAATCACATTGTTGAGTCCATGTTATCGCAGAAACAGACTCAAACATACGAATGACCGCCCGTCCCATCTTCAGTCAGCTGTTTGTTCCCAAAATAGTTATGACGGTCAGTTTATTTCCATGGCGGTTTTCATCCATAACCGCCGGTTACACGGTTATATGGTAATTGTGCCAGCCCTAACTGTAGTGAGTCTCCTCAAGCAGAGAAATATCGAATCACACTGTGAGTGTTTTTTTTTAATGTTAAATATTCTGTCCCTTTTGGCTCTGTGTCCTCCTCTCCCAGGTTGCCTCCTACGAGAGAGCGGTGAATGATACTTATGACAAGGCCGACTTTGATGGACTCAGGCTAATCAACTTCATAGTGAAATACCTCAGTGTAAGAACTCCTAGACTCACAATGGCTGCAATGTTTCCTGTTTCAGGGCTTATCCAATTTAGATGTGCTGATGTTACGCTATGATAACCCCGAGCTTCATCTTGATGTGCAATTCACAAACTAATTATGTTTTCCCTTTCTTTCTCTCTTCCTTAGACTCAAAAGCTGCTTTATGACAGATTTTAAGAGCTATTATAGAAATAATGCAGTGTTCTCAGGTGGTGCTGATGTGTCTGAGAGAAACTGGGAAAATGACTGTCTGTCCGACCTGCTGACCAACAGGGACTACAGTGGAGTCCTGGGGCTGGTCTGGTAGGGCAAGACAGGCACACACACACAGACACACATGACCACCTTGTCATCAATGGCCTCTAATACTAATCTGCATTATAATGCATTTGCACTATGTACACTTCCGCACAACACTGTTTAATATACACTGTGCATAATTGCCACGGCAGCATCCATGCCTCTGTAAATTGTCAATTGTATATTCCCGCTGTAATCAGTCTATACCCTAGAGTTTGATGTTTAATGTTCCGATATTGCTATAGTCTGTATGATGTCTGTGTGAACTTGTGTCTGTATTCTGTTTGTATATTGTCTATTGCTGGCAGCACCTTCTCACTAAGGCTAATTCCAGGTATGTGTAAATGTACTTGGCAAATAAAAGTGATTCTGATTCTGACTAAAGCACTCTTGTTGTTATGGGATGTGATCTAACAGAATCCCCTCAGCAGTTACAACATGGCCATAAAAACAGTCCCCCCACTACCTCTTAAACACCACTGCATTACACACACATACAAACCCACCCCTATCTGTGAGTTGTGGGGGGCAGTGCCCATATTTGTAACAGTTGAGCTAGCTTAGCACCTTTCAAGTGGTTGGTATTTGCCCTTTGTCCATTTCTGGCCTTGATATGTGACAAGATAGAGGTCACCCCTGGCCCTTCCCAACACCCACATTGGAAAAGTTTCCATACTAAGTCAAGGTAAATAGGGTTATTGAATATTTGACCTTCACAGCATCAACTGCAGGTGACTTTGGATAAAGAAAGTTAACATGGCTGTCATAAGGCTGGAAAAGGGTTTAGCATAGTGCTTTTTCAAGTCCATAAACTGGGCTCTGCCAACACTCCTGTGGATGTTTTTAAGATGGTACATGTAGAATAGATATTTTTCCTACTGGCCTGTGTCCAAAGTGTGCTGAATTATTGTACAACGAGTGTATGAGCCCTGTTAGTTTTCTCTCCCTACGGCCGGAGTTCAATCACTGAATTTTGACTGCACTCCAATCACAGCTGTGTGTCCAATCATAGGCAAATTACAATTGGCCCAGAACCAAGCGGCATGGCTGGCCCTTAAATTAAAATCAAATGTTATTGGTCATATACACATGGTTAGCAGATGTTATTGCGAGTGTAGCGAAATGCTTGTGTTTCTAGTTCCGACAGGGCAGCAATATCTAACATGTAATCTAACAATTCCACAACAACTACCTAATACACACAAATCTAAGTAAAGGAATGGAATAGGAATATATACATATAAATATATATGGATGAGCAATGACATGCAGGGGGTGGAGCGGGGGGGTGGGGGGCAATATCAATAACAAATTGTCAATCTCTCCTGGCTCAAAGTTGAGGAGAGATTGACTGCATCACTTTGTGAGAGGTATTGACTTGCTGAACGCACCAAAGTGTCTGTTCAAACAACTAACACACAGCTCATACATACCGCACAAGACATGTCACCAGGGGTCTCTTCACAGTCCCCAAGTCTAGAACAGTATCTGGGAAACATGCAGTACTATATAGAGCAGTAACTACATGGAACTCTCTTCCACATCAAGTAACTCAAGCGAGCAGTAAAATTAGATTTAAAAAACCCCAGATAAAACAACACAGCACAACGCGGACTGAAGAGACACACACTCTACACAAACACACATTGTAATGTTGTGGTATTGTGCGATTTTATATTGTAAATGTGTAATAATGTAATAATGACTTGTATGATGTATTGTGTTATTTCTGATGTAAACTGTTGTTGTGTTTTGTTTTAATGTAATTGTTTTGACCCTGTTTGGAACCCAGGAAGAGTAGCTGCTGTAATGGGGATCCTAATAAATAAATAAAATTACTAAATAAAAGTAGCGTGTCCAATGTATTCACTAGAAGCCAAATTCACATCTGAACTTGTCCACATCTGATATGCATCTTATTTTACCTGACTTGACCCGTGTGAATACCCCAGGTTTTGTGGGTAAAGCGTTTTACGGAAACTGATCATCTTTGCAAAAACACCTCAGGAATGTCATCGATAAAACACTGTGCTGCCATTCTATGGACAATGTGACATTTCTTAATGTCACCGCGGTTTCACAGGCCGGTGACAAAGCCTTCTTTGTTTTATTATTGTTGTTTTGGAGGAAGCGGGACCTGTTCCCACAGTGGGTGGAGCACCTTTTCCATCACAATATCAGCTAGGCCGCCTTTTGATTGGCTAATCAGAGGGGTGTGAGAGAGAGACTTTCATGGTCACACGTGACCAGAATGCTTTGAACCCTGGCCCCAGCTACCCCCCTCACCCACCCTCAGACGCTTTAACTTCACTGAACACAGGGTGACCGCATTCCACAGCCCCTGCAGAAGCATAGTTTGGTCACCATGGTGAGGTCTCACATGAGAAGCACGCTTACACATGCAAACACACACACTCACACAGTCTCGATGACATTGCTGTGACATTGAATGGCTTGAACCACTGACATGTGACAACCCAAAGAATTACCACAATGTGAGAATGTTTCACCTGAGTCTAGATAAAAGGCCTAAATCCACAGTATCGCCATCAGCCAAATCTTCCTAATTTATTGGTCAAGGTAGAGAGATTGGGTAACATGAACTATATGGCATGGTGCTATAAATCCAGAGACATTGTACTGAGCATTGCCACTTCCCAGCCCCACACCACTACAATTTCTTTTCCTTTTGACAAGCTGATTGCGAAAGTATGGGTGTTAATTTTCCAGCAGCAACAATATAGGAGGTTGTTTAAATGTCTCCATAAAGCGTTGTGGTAGCAAAATGGTTAACTAACTGTTTATGTTTTTCAGAACAACAGGGTCAATTCTATTCAGTTCAGTCAATTCAGGAAGTAAATTGAAATTCCAATTGAAGAACTGAAAGAACATCATTGAATTTGAATGGCATTTTTTTATTCTTGAATGGAAATGTCTATACATCTCAAGTTGAATAAAATGTATAGAATTCGGCATTCACAAAAAGGGTAGGCAATGGCCTTTACATCAAAACACTTCTGATAATCAGCCATAGGAAGGGAATTTCTTTGGAGTGAGGACACTATGAGCGAATCAAAACACACAAGCCTTACCCTCAACCGAAGACACACACACACACACACACACACACACACACACACACACACACACACACACACACACACACACACACACACACACACACACACACACACACACACACACACACACACACAAAACACTGCCCCAGTTGTTCCTCTGTTGACAATGAACTCAGTGGAAGGGTGTCCATAGTGATGAGGAGCAACAGCTTATTCCATTGGAGCTGCATCAACAATGTTTGGCACACAGAGCCTCACAGAGCTAAAACAGCATTGTCTGAGCTCAGTGAAAAACTAGCCTGACATACAGTAGAAAGCATAGCTCCAGCTTGGAACAGACTGAAACCAGACACACATCCCTGTACAAGGACTCACATGGTACGGTGGCAACTCTCGACAACCTACGCTTTTGCTGCTTAATGTGAAGTGGATAAATGATGGGAAAGTTTTGTTGTTTTGACAGTGCAGTCTAAATATAGCACACGGTCCACCCATCTGTTTCCCGGGCATCCTCGTTCAAACGAGAGCCTCACTTGAGTCATGTCCCCCTTCTACTATTGTTTGTTTGTTTGTCCAAGACCGTGAAAGAGAGTGTGTGTGTGTAGTGTGTGTGTGTGTGAGAGAGAGAGAGAGAGAGAGAGAGAGAGAGAGAGAGAGAGACAAGACGGACCCACTGGTTGCCCTCTAGGTTACAGAGAGCTGGTAGTCCCGTCCACCAAACTACAAGGTGTGAAATGGAAGAGACTCAGGGGGTATGCTAATTTGTTATAGAGCAGACCTAACCCACTATACTAAATTACTCAAAAGAGGACCATTTTACATCTGGCTGGAAATGAATAAGGAAATTATCTCAACAGAGAAAATAGCCTCATGTGTGCTACCTATATCCCCCCAATAGAATCTCCATACTTTAATGATGACAGCTTCTCCATCCTAGAGAGGGAGATCAACAATTTCCAGGCTCAGGTCCTAAATGCCAGAACTAGACAAGAGCCCAACACCCCCAGCACACAGGGGGACAAACACCTTCCTGGAGGTGACAGCATTCCCTCCCCCATATGCCCCCCTAGACACAACTATGACAACATAACCAACAAAAATGGGACGCAACTCCTGCAGCTGTACATAGTCAATGGTAGGCTTCGAGGGGACTCCTATGGTAGGTACACCTACAGATCATCAGAGTCTCTTAGAGCGTTCAAAGTCAGTCCACTGACACCCCTATCAGATCACAGCAAAATCCCACTCTACTTGGACAGAGCTATGCTCAATCATGAGGCATCAAAGCCAAAGGAACTGAATAATATTAAGAAATGCTATAGATGGAAGGAAAATAGTGTGGAAATCTACCAAAAAACAATTAGGAACAACAAATTCAATCCCTTCTAGACAATTTCCTGGACAAAAGGTTTCACTGTAATAGTGAAGGTGTAAACTTGGCAGTAGAAAACCTAAACAGTATATTTGACCTCTCAGCTTCCCTATCAAATCTAAAAATGTCAAGCAGACAACCTAAGAAAATTACCAACAATGACAAATGGTTTGATTAAGAACGCAAAAACCGAAGAAAAAAATTGAGAAACCTATCCAACCAAAAACACAGAGACCCAGAAAACCTGAGCCTATGCCTTCACTATGGTGAATCACTAAAACAATACAGAAATACACTACGGAGAAAGAAGGAACAGCACGTCAGAAATCAGCTCAATGTTATTAAAGAATCCATAGAATCTAACCACTTCTGGGAAAATTGGAAAACTCTAAACAAACAACACAAAGAGTTATCTATCCAAAACGAAGATGTATGGATAAACCACTTCTCCAATCCTTTTGGCTCTGAAACAATGAACAAACAGCAAAAGCATATACACTACCGTTCAAAAGTTTGGGGTCACTTAGAAATGTCCTTGTTTTTGATAGAAAAACACATTTGTCCATTGAAATAACATCAAATTGATCAGAAATACAGTGTAGACATTGTTAATGTTGTAAATGACTATTGTAGCTGTAAACGGCAGATTTTTTGTAGAATATCTACATAGGCGTACAGAAGCCCATTATCAGCAACCATCACTCCTGTGTTCCAATGGCACGTTGTGTTAGCTAATCCAAGTTTATCATTTTAAAAGGATAATTGATCATTACTAAACCCTTTTGCAATTACGCTAGCACAGCTGAAAACTGTTGTTCTGATTAAAGAAGCAATAAAACTGGCCTTCTTTAGACCAGTTGAGTATCTGGAGCATCAGCATTTGTGGGTTCAATTACAGGCTCAAAATGTCCAGAAACAAAGACCTTTCTTCTGAAACTCATCAGTCTATTCTTGCTCTGAGAAATTAGGGCTATTCCATGCGAGAAATTGCCAAGAAAGTGAAGATCTCGTACAATGCTGTGTACTACTCCCTTCACAGAACAGCGCAAACTGGCTCTAACCAGAATAGAAAGAGGAGTGGGTGGCCCCGGTGCACGACTGAGCAAGAGGACAAGTACATTAGAGTGTCTAGTTTGAGAAACAGATGCCTCACAAGTCCTCAACTGGCAGCTTCATTAAATAGTACCCGCAAAACACCAGTCTCAATGTCAACAGTGAAGAGGCGACTCTGGGATGCTGGCCTTGTAGGCAGAGTTCCTCTGTCCAGTATCTGTGTTATTTTGCCCATCTTAATCTTTTCTTTTTATTAGCCAGTCTGAGATATGGCTTTTTCTTTGCAACTCTGCCTAGAAGGCCAGAACACAGGAGTGATGGTTGCTGATAATGGGCCTCTGTACGCCTATGTAGATATTCTACAAAAAATCTGCTGTTTCCAGCTACAATAGTCATTTACAACATTAACAATGTCTACACTGTATTTCTGATCAATTTGATGTTCTTTTAATGGACAAAAAAATTGCTTTTCTTTAAAAAAGAAGGACATTTCTAAGTGGCCCCAAACTTTTGAACGGTAGTGTACATGATCAAATACAAATCTTAGAATCAACTATTAAAGACTACCAGAACCCACTGGATTCTTTAATTACATTGAATGAACTACAGGACAAAATACAAACCCTCCAACCCAAATAGGTCTTTGGGGTTGATGGTATTCTAAATTAAATGATAAAATATACAGACCACAAATTCCAATTGGCTATACTTAAACTCTTTAACATCATCCTCAGCTCTGGCATCTTCCCCCAATGTTTGGAACAAAGGACTGATCACCCAAATCCACAAAGTGGAGACAAATTCGACCCGGGGGATATGCGGCAACAGCAACCTTGGGAAATTCCTCTGCATTATCATTAACAGCAGACTCGTACATTTCCTCATCAAAAATAATGTACTGAGCAAATGTCAAATTGGCTTTTTACCAAATTACTGTACGACAGACCATGTATTCACCCTGCACACCCTAATTGACAAACAAACAAACCAATACAAAGGCAAAGTCTTCTCATGTTTTGTTGATTCCAAAAAAGCTTTCGAGTCAATTTGGCATGAGGGTCTGATATACAAATTGATGGAAAGTGGTGTTGGGGGAAAAACATAGGACATTATAAAATCCATGTTCACAAACAACAAGTGTGCGGTTAAAATTGCCAAAAAACACACATTTCTTTCCACAGGGCCAGGGGGTGAGATAGGGATGCAGCTTAAGCCCCACCCTCTTCAACATATATATCAACGAATTGGCAAGGGCACTAGAACAGTCTGCAGCACCTCACCCTAATAGAATCTAAAGTGAAATGTCTACTATTTGCTGATGATCTGGTGCTTCTTTCCTCAACCAAGGAGGGCCTACAGCAGCACCTTGATCTTCTGCACAGACCTGGGCCCTGACAGTGAATTTCAGTAAGACAAAAATAATGGTCTTCCAAAAAAGGTCCAGTTGCCAGGACCACAAATACAAATTCCATCTAGACACCGTTGCCCTTGAGCACTCAAGAAACTATGCATACAGTTGAAGTTGGAAGTTTAAATGTATTTGACTAAGGTGTATGTAAACTCAGTTTTTCACAATTCTTGACATTTAATCATAGTAAACATTCCCTGTCTTACGTCAGTTAGGATCAGAACTTTATTTTAATTATGTGAAATGTCAGAATAATAGTAGAGAGAATGATTTATTTCAGCTTTTATTGCTTTCATCACATTCCCAGTGGGTCAGAAGTTTACATGCACTCAATTAGTATTTGGTAGCATTGCCTTTAAATTGTTTTACGTGGGTCAAACATTTCGGGTAGCCTTCCACAAGCTTCCCACAATAAGTTGGGTGAATTTTGTCCCATTCCTCCTGACAGAGCTGGTGTAACTGAGTCGGGTTTGTAGGCCTCCTTGCTCGCACACGCCTTTTCAGTTCTGCCCACAAGTTTTCTATAGGATTGAGGTCAGGGCTTGTGACGGCCACTCCAATACCTTCACTTGTTATTCTTAAGCCATTTTGCCACAACTTTGGAAGTATGCTTGGTGTCATTGTCTATTTGGAAGACCCATTTGTGACCATGCTTTAACGAAGACCATGTCTTGAGATGTTGTTTCAATATAGCCACATAATTTTCCTACCTCATGATGCCATCTATTTTGTGAAGTGCACCAGTCCTTCCTGCAGCAAAGCACCCCCACAACATGATGCTGCCACCCCCGTGCTTCACGGTTGGGATGGTGTTCTTCAGCTTGCAAGCCTCCCCCTTTTCCCTCCAAACATAACAATGGTCATTATGGCCAAACAGTTCTATTTTTGTTTCATCAGACCAGAGGACATTTCTCCAAAAAGTACGATCTTTGTCCCCATATGCAGTTGCAAACCGTAGTCTGGCTTTTTTATGGCGGTTTTGGAGCAATGGTTTCTTCCTTGCTGAGCGGACTTTCAGGTTATGTCGATATAGGACTCGTTTTACTGTAGATATAGATATTTTAGTACCTGTTTCCTCCAGCATCTTCACAAGGTCCTTTGCTGTTGTTCTGGGATTGATTTTCACTTTTCACACCAAAGTACATTCATCTCTAGGAGACAGAACCGGTCTCCTTCCTGAGCGGTATGACGGCTGTCTGGTCCCATGGTGTTTATACTTGCGTACTATTCTTTGTACAGATGAACGTGGTATCTTCAGGCGATTGGACATTTTTTCTGAGGTCTTCGCTGATTTCTTTTGATTTCCCCATGATGTCAAGCAAAGAGGCACTGAGTTTGAAGGTAGGCCTTGAAATACATCCACAGGTACACCTCCAATTGACTCAAATGATGTCAATTAGCATATCAGAAGCTTCTAAAGCCATGACATCATTTCCTGGAATTGTCCAAGCTGTTTAAAGGCACAGTCAACTTAGTGTATGTAAACTTCTGACCAACTGGAATTGTGATACAGTGAATTATAAATGAAAAAACTTGTATGTAAACAATTGTTGGAAAAATGACTTGTGTCATGCACAAAGTCGATGTCTTAACCGACTTGCCAAAACTATAGTTTTGTTAACAAGAAATTTGTGGAGTGGTTTAAAAACAAGTTTTAATGACTCCAACCTAAGTGTATGTAAACTTCCAACTTCAATTGTACCTCGGCCTAAACATCAGCGCCACTGGTAACTTCCACAAAGCTGTAAACGATCTGAGAGACAAGGGAAGAAGGGCCTTCTATGCAATCAAAAGGAACATAAAATTCGACATACCAATAAGGATCTGGCTAAAAATAATTGAATCAGTTGTAGAACCCTTTGCCCTTTATGGTTGTGAGGTCTGTGGTCCGCTCACCAACTAAGAATTCACAAAATGGGACAAACAGCAACACCAGACAAACACCAACACAGACTCCGCATGCAGAATTCTGCAAAAATATCCTCAGTGTAAAACGTAAAACACCAAATAATGCATGCTAATTATGAAAATCCAGAAAAGAGACGTTCAATTCTACAACCACCTAAAAGGAAGCGGTTTCCAAACCTTCCATAACAAAGCCATCACCTACAGAGAAATGAACCTGGAGAAGAGCCCCCCTAAGCAAGCTGGTCCTGGGGCTCTGTTAACAAACACAAACAGACCCCACAGAGCCACAGGACAGCAACACAATTAGACCCAACCAAATCATGAGAAAACACTGAAAATAATTTACAAAAACACTGAGCAAACTAGAATGCAATTTGGCCCTAAACAGAGAGTAAACAGTAGCAGAATACCTGACCACTGTGACTGACCAAAAATTAAGGAAATCTTTGACTATGTACAGACTCAGTGAGCATAGCCTTGCTTTTGAGAAAGGCTGCCGAAGGCAGACCTGGCTCTCAAGAGAGGACAGGCTATGTGCACACTGCTCACAAAATGAGACGGAAACTAAGCTGCACTTCCTAACCTCATGCCGAATGTATGACCATATTAGAGACACATAGTTTTCTCAGATTACACAGACCCACAAAGAATTTGAAAACAAATCCAATTTTGATCAACTCCCATATGTATTGGGTGAAAATCCACAGTGTGGAATCACAACAACAAGATTTGTGACCTGTTGCCACAAGAAAAGGGAAACCAATGAAGAACAAACCCCAATGTAAATACAACCTATATTTATGTTTATTTATTTTCCATTTTGTACTTTAACTATTTGCACACCATTACAACACTGTATATAGACATAATACGACATTTGAAATGTCTTTATTCTTTTTATTGTTTATTTCACTTTTGTTTATTATCTATTTCACTTGCTTTGGCAATGTAAACATATGTTTCCGATGCCAATAAAGCTCCTTAAATTGAATTGAGAGAGAGAGAAAGAGAAAGAACGAGAGCGAGAGAGAGAAAGCGAGAGATAGTGAGATAGAAAGGAAGAGAGAGAGAGACAGAGAGAGAGAGACAGAGAGAGTGTGAGAGAGAGAGAGAGAGAGAGAGAGAGAGAAAGAGAGAGAGAGAGAGATATATATAGAGAGAGACAGAGAGAGTGTGAGAGAGAGAGAGAGAGAGAGAGAGATAGAGAGAGAGAAAGAGAGAGTAACTGCATCAGAGTGTTAGTGTGTGGGGGTGGTGTGTTTGTGGTGAGTCTAGGAGACTAATAATAGGAAGCATTCATCAGGGCTCTTTCTAAGGCAGAAAGGGGGAGGAGGACATGACATAAACAGGGCTGATTGCAGTTGGCCAAACCACAACCTAAGATCACAACACTGGTGCCAAAGCCATGCTCTTTCTAGGAAATCCAGCCCTCTGAATAGCCCCTTTGGGTCCATTCAGTGAGGATGCGCACGGCATTCTTGATTAGCCTGGAGATGTCCGTCTTGGCATGCAGCCAGGCCCGTGTTGTGAATTCCCCAAGCGAAGCATGCCTGGGTTGGCAATGTGTTCTCAAGCAGGGACTCCTTTTGATGGTGATTCTTAATTGCCTTTTTGATCAGCCTGAAAGGCATGGCAATCTCTAGGACTTGTGTAAATCCTGGATGCTGAGTACCATTGGGATGAACACTTTCAGATTAATGTACAGTAAAAACAGCCTCATCCACAAAGCAGCATGGATTTGATGCTCAAATTAGAGGTTGCCCTAACCCACAGATCTAGGATCAGATTATCATTTCTCCAATGTAAACCTAACATAGCCTTGATTAAATAATACCTGCCTCTATATCAGCAATTAGGGGAAACACCTCCCTACTTCGGGTTGGGCAGGCAGGGGAAAGAGGGCAGCCTTGTTTTTGCAGCTCAACCTTCACTGTCCTCCAGTGCAGTGGTGAAAAAAGTACCCAATTGTCATACTTGAGTAAAATTACTATTTGAGTAAAAGCAAAGATACCTTAATAGAAAATGACTCAAGTAAACGTGAAAGTTACCCAGTAAAATACTACTTGAATAAAAGTCAGAAAGTGTTTGGTTTTAAATATACAGTAGGGCAGAGTTGCAAAGAAAAAGCCATATCTCAGACTGGCCAATAAAAAGATTAAGATTGGCAAAAGAACACAGACGCTGCACAGAGGAACTCTGCCTAGAAAGCCAGCATCCCGGAGTCGCCTCTTCACTGTTGACGTTGAGACTGGTGTTTTGCTGGTACTATATAATGAAGCTGCCAGTTGAGGACTTGTGAGGCATCTGTTTCTCAAACTAGACACTCTAATGTACTTGTCCTCTTGCTCAGTTATGCACTCCTCTTTCTGTTCTGGTTAGAGTGTAGTGGGGAGCGTAATTGGCGGCAGAGAAGTCAGGCGCAGGAGAGCAGAACTGGGTAATAACCGGAGATTTATTAAGCAAAACAAACAGCATCCAGAACGACAAGATAAATGGGCATGGAAATAACCCGTCGTGCACTCACGGGGAACATGCACAAGCACTACAATAAACAATCCCACATAAAGACATGGGGGGAACAGAGTGTTAAATACACAACAAGTAATTGAGGGAATTGAAACCAGGTGTGAGGAAAAACAAGACAAAACACATGGAAAATGAAAAGTGGATCGATGATGGCTAGAAGACCGGCGACGCCGACCGCCGAGCGCCGCCCGAACAAGGAGAGGACCCGACTTCGGCGGAAGTCGTGACATAGAGCCAGTTTGCGCTGTTCTGTGAAGGGAGTGGTACACAGCGTTGTACGAGATCTTCAGTTTCTTGGCAATTTCTTGCATGGAATAGCCCTAATTTCTCAGAACAAGAATAGACTGATGAGTTTCAGAAGAAAGTTACTTGTTTCTGGCCATTTTGAGCCTGTAATCGACCCCACAAATGCTGATGCTCCAGATACTCAACTGTGCTAAAGATGGCCAGTTTTATTGCTTCTTTAATCAGGACAACAGTTTTCAGATATGCTAACATAATTGCAAAAGGGTTTAGTAATGATGAATTATCCTTTTAAAATGATAAACTTGGATTAGCTAACACAACGTGCCATTGGAACACAGGAGTGATGGTTGCTGATAATGGGCCACTGTACGCCATAAAAAATCAGCCGTTTCTAACTACAATAGTCATTTACAACATTAACATAGACAGTTAACATTAACATGTCTACACTGCATTTCTGATCGATTAGATACTATTTTAATGGACAAAAAATGTGTTTTTCTTTCAAAAACAAGGACATTTCTAAGTGACCCCAAACTTTTGAACGGTAGTGTTTATATAATTTTTAAGTCAAAAAATGGATGCAGCTACTACAGATTGCCCCTTTAAGTCTATCAAAAGTGTGCAAGTTTGAGCATGTGTCCATTAGACCTATGGATTTTTTTTTTTATCAGCATGAATTAGATTGAGTGATAAAAGCCCCACTTTTATTCCATAGGCTTGGATTTGCACTATGCAGCTGTTGCAAGAGCACATTTTTCACTGGCTGTCCACTGGTTTCAAAAGCAATGATTGATAGGCAGCTTAAACTTCTTGAATTCAACTATTATTGGATTCAAATACACATTGAGATTTTTGAACAGCCATCCACAACAACCCCAATCTGTAAGGCGCAAATATCTAAATGATAGCGCAGCAGTTTGATTCAATGCACTACGTAGATTATATTTTTTATTTAACTAGGTAAGTCAGTTAAGAACAAATTATTATTTACAATGACGGCCTACCACGGCCAAACCCTAACGATGCTGGGCCAATTGTGTGCCACCCTATGGGACTCCCTATCACAGCTGGTTGTGATACTGCCTGGAATTGAACCAGGATCTGTAGTGATGTTTCTTGCACTGAGATGCAGTGCCTTAGACTGCTGCGCCACTTGGGAGCCCAAGATATCAATAATAAGTGATATCCGTTATGCCGTAGAGTACACCACTGCTGTAATCCTTCCTTCCAAGTGTTTATTCAAGTTGGATAATCTTCGAATGCCGACAGCAGTCGCACCATTGGAAGACATAGCTTGGACTGTAGCCTACAAAAGCCTATTCCTACCCTTTTCCCGCGATCCATCAAGCACATTTGGTGTGTCATCATAGTGGTCTCTGACTTGTGGTCAGACTCGCTCAAGTGGAACAAACTTAAACTTGTGCCTTTTTTCAATGCTAATTTGAAGTGTAAAGATTTTTTTCGCAAACATCCTTTCTGAATTTAAAAGTAATCCTCGAAGTAATCATCTAGTTTTTAAAGTATCTGTAATCTGATTGCATTATTTTTGTTTGTAACAGATTACAGTTACAGTTTTTTGTAATCCCTTACATGTAACGAATTACATGTAGTCCGTTACTCCCCAACCCAGCAGAGTGGTTATATAAAAGACATAGGTAGCACTTGCATGTGCTGGACAGGCCCTGTTACCCAAAGCATACACATCAGGCATGGGACTGAAATACCGGAAAAGGGACAGATTTGGGGGTAGGGGTGTATGTGTGTGTAAGGGGAGTTCCTTGTTCTTGTTTTTTATTAGCTAAGTCTATACAGTAGTCAAATGAAACATTGTCCTTCATTGTTGTTGGTGGTGGTGTTGATGATGATGACTATAGTGGTTCTGCAGTGGTAGCCGGAGGTTTAATGCTAGTAGCGGTTATTTCCTGGGAACAACATAATACGTGCTGTCCTCACTATTTGCTTGTATAAGTTGCAAATATCGTTTGTCTGAGACAGGTAGAAAAGGCTAAATGCCACCCTCACATGCCCTGACCACATGACCTGAATTCCGAACACTATTCATAGATGTGGTAAAGTGATCAATCAAACTCGACCAAAACAAAGGAAATGCCAGGTAAGGAGAATTTATGCAGCAGTTAAGGATAACTAACGTGGCATGTTAGGAAAAGGGTTAGGGTTAGCTAAAATTCTCTCCTAACCTGCTATGAAAAGCCACTTCCGGTCATAGCTGTACTCCCTCTACTCAAAACCTCAGAATCTCTTCATTCCCCCCATCAAAATTTGCCTACATTTAGGCTATTGTTTGTGTGTGTATTGCATACTATGTTGGGGTACAAATCTGAGTATAATAGTTTTATGGATGTCAACCCCAATACATGTTCAAGTCATCGTCCCCAATCATTACATTTAAAAAGAACATGTCTATGCTACCAGCTTATACGAATGGGAGTTAGCATTTAGCATACATTTTTTCTAACCCCAAAAATGACTATTTTTAATATTATGCAGCAAAGACAGCCAAATATATTCAAATCGGATTTTAGTAACCACATTGTGGGCCTGTTAGAACGCAAAAATCAAGACAGATTTAACAAATATATCCACTTTGTAAAATCACTTTTTTTTTATGTGCACCAATGACTCGTCCTTGTTCTTTCCCCTAAGGTCTGCATTCCATTGATCTCTTTACTGCAATCAATAAGTATCTGTCAGTGCCCCCCGAGAAGCAGAGCTGATCCTTTGTTGAGCCAAGGCGAGAGGACTCTGCCCTACTCCTACAGCCCATGTCAGATCCATGACCAAGGTTTTTCAATGATCCACATACTGTCACAAAATGGGCCTCTCTGAAATGAGTGGGGGCCTAGCTGAGGGATGATGTCACAGTACTGTATTCTGTGAGAAAAAGGCCAGCTGTTTGCAGTGCAGGAGTGTTATATAAGCCAACAGGCATCGGTGGTCACCAATACAGACCCAACTGGCTGTGAGGCTTTCATCTGCCACAGTGAGACTTAAGCCTGCCTTCTGGCCTGTCCACCCCTCCACTAATATGCAGGGGGCTGGGGACAACCACTATAAAACTCGGGGAAAAAATTGCCCTGTTTTGTAAAAGTATTTACTGAAAGGATGTGGTAGGGTCAAGGTCACAGTGGTCACTTTTGCAACTTAGAATGCAAACAATATAGTGTAGGATGGAAAAAAGTACCGGTGGACGTCTGGTGGACAGCTTTAACATGGCTATTCAAGTAGAATATACAGTACCAGTCTGCTTCACAGAGTTCAAGTAACAGACACATCTCAACATCAACTGTTCAGAGGAGACTGCATGAATCATGCCTTCATGGTCGAATTGCTGCAAAGAAACCACTACTAAAGGACACCAATAAGAAGAGACTTGCTTGGGTCAAGAAACACAAGCAATGGACATTAGACCGATGGAAATCTGTACTTTAGTCTGATGAGTCCAAATTTGAGATTTTTGGTTCCAACCGCCGTGTCGTTGTGAGACGCAGAGTAGGTGAACGGATGATCTCCGCATGTGTGGTTCCCATCGTGAAGCATGGAGTAGGAGGTGTGATGGTGTGGGGGTGCTTTGCTGGTGACACTATCAGTGACTTATTTAGAATTCAAGGCACACTTAACCAGCATGGCTACCACAGCATTCTGCAGCGATACACCATCCTATCTGGTTTGCGCTTAGTCGGACTATCATTTGTTTTTCAACAGGACAATGACCCAACACACCATGCTGTGTAATGGCTATTTTACCAAGAACGAGAGTGATGGAGTGCTGCATCACATGACCTGGCCTCCACAATCACCCGACCTCAACCCAATTGAGATGGGTTGAGATGAGTTGGACTGCAGAGTGAAGGAAACGCTGCCAACAAGTGCTCAGCATATGTGGGAACTCCTTCAAGACTGTTGGAAAAGCATTCCAGGTGAAGCTGGTAGAGAGAATGCTAAGAGTGTGCAAAGCTGCCATCAAGGCGAAAGGTGGCTACTTTGAAGAATCTCAAAAATCAAATATATTTTGATTTGTTTAACACTTTTTTGGTTACTACATGATTCCATATGTGTTATTTCATAGTTTTGATGTCTTCACTATTATTCTACAATGTAGAAAATAGTAAAACTAAAGAGAAACCTTTGAATGAGTAGGTGTTTCCAAACTTTTGACTGGTACTGTCTAAGTAGAGCTACAGTACAGTATATATATACAGTACAGTATATATACAGTATAACACCTAACACGTTCATGAGGTTAAGCAACCCACTGCAGCTGAGGTTTCTCCCGCTCTATTGTCACTGTTCAGGGCATGTTGTTGTCTACTGTACACATTGTGCCAAGCAAATTGCCCTTTCACCTAAATTATAGTCTCAAGACTTAATACCTTACCTTTGCTCTACTTACCTTTCCCTTATATTTTAGGGAACTGCGGAGGGATTTGTTCAAGACACACGCTGCAGAACTACACCCAGTACCTCCCCCCTTAAAACATGTTAAGGTCACCCTGGCCCACGAGCTGTGCCACAGTCTGGGTGCCGCTGTGAGAACTGGACAATGTCATCCTTGCCTATTGTTATTGTTTTTCCCCATTGGAGTTCCAACACATACTTTTATTTGTTATTTCACTGATATTTGATGTTTGATATGTCATTATATGCCATTTGATTACATTACCTCTTTTGTTGTACAGGTCTTGTTGCAGGTCTTGTTGCAGGTCTTGTTGCAGGTCTTGTTGCAGACTTGAACCCTATGGCAGATGTGTTCTTATCTCTTGAAATTTGAACAGTATTGCCCACAATATCGAACTATTACAAAGGAAAACATTAGGCCATAGGGTTAGATAAGATCATGTCCTGGCTTGTTGTCATGCAGGATTTGTTTTGAGTGTGTACATGTAGTATGATCAATCCAAAATCAAATCTAATCAAATGCTATTTGTCACATGCGCCGAATACAACAGGTGTAGAACTTACTGTGAAATGCTTACTTACAAGCCCTTAACCAACAATGCAGTTCAAGAAATAGAGTTAAGAAAATAATGACTAAATAAACTAAAGTAATTTTTAAAATAAAAAGTAACACAATAAAATAACAATACCGAGGCCATATACAGGGGTACCGAGTCAATGTGCGGGTGTACAGGTTAGTCGAGGTAATTTGTACATGTAGGTAGGGGTAAAGTGACTATGCATAGATAGTAAACGGTGAGTAGCAGCAGTGTAAAACAATGTGGGGTGGGGCACTTGATTAATTGTTCAGCAGTCTTATGGCTTGGGGGTAGAAGCTGTTAAGGAGCCTTTGGTCCTAGACTTGGCGCTACGGTACCGCTTGCCGTGCAGTAGCAGAGAGAACAGTCTATGACTTGGGTGACTGGAGTCTTTGACAATTTTTTGGACCTTCCTCTGACACCGCCTGGTATAGAGGTCCTGGATAGCAGGAAGCTTGGTCCCAGTGATGTACTGGGCCGTACACACTACCCTCTTTAGCGCCTTATGGTCGGATGCCGAGCAGTTTCCATACCAGGCGGCGATGCAACTGGTCAGGATGCTCTCGATTGTGCAGTTGTAGAACTTTTTGGGGATCTGGGGACCCATGCCAAACCTTTTCAGTCTCCTGAGTGGGAAAATATGTTGTTGTGTCCTCTTCACAACTGTCTTGGTGTGTTTGGACCATGATAGTTTGTTGGTGACATGGACACCAAGGAACTTGAAACTCTTGACCCGCTCCACTACAGCCCCATTGATGTTAACTGGGGTGTTTGTCTGGCCCTCCTTTTCCTGAAGTCCACAATCAGCTCCCTTGTTTTGCTCACATTGAGGGGGAGGTTGTTGTCCTGGCATCACACTGCCAGGTCTCTGGCCTCCTCCTTATAGGCTGTCTCATCGTTGTCGGTGATCAGGCCTACCACTGTCATGTCTTCAGCAAACTTAATGATGCTGTTGGAGTCGTGCTTAGCCACGCAGTCGTGGGTGAACAGGGAGTACAGGAGGGGACTAAGCATGCACCCCTGATGGGCCAACGTGTTGAAGATCAGCGTGGCAGATGTGTTATTGCCTATCCTTACCACCTGGGGGGCGGCCTGTCAAGAAGTCCAAGATTCAGTTGGAGAGGGAGGTGTTTAGTCCCAGGGTCTTTTCCTTGGTGATGAGCTTTGTGGGCACTATGGAGTTGAACGCTGAGCTGTAGTCAATGAACAGAATTCTCACATACAGTCTCTTCGGAATGTATTCAGACCCCTTGACTTTTTCCACATTTTGTTACGTTACAGCCTTGTTCTAAAATGTATTAAATATTATTTTTTTTCAGCAATTTACTCACAATACCCCATAATGACAAAGCGAAAACAGGTTTTTAGAAATTTTTGCAAATGTATTAAAAATAAAAAACAGAAAAACCTTATTTACATAAGTATTCAGACCCTTTGATATCAGACTCAAAATTGAGCACAGGTGCATCCTGTTTCCATTGATCATCCTTGCGATCTTACTACAACTTGATTGGAGTCCACCTGTGGTAAATTCAATTGATTGGACATGATTTGGAAAGGCATACAACAGTCTATAGAAGGTCCCACAGTTGACAGTGCATGTCAGAGCAAAAAGCAAGCCATGAGGTCAAAATAATTGGCCGTAGAACTCCGAGACAGGATTGTGTCGAGGCACAAATCTGGGGAAGGCTACCAAAAAATGTCTGCAGCATTGAAGGTCCCCAAGAAAACAGTGACCTCCATAATTCTTAAAATGAAGAAGTTTGGAACCACCAAGACGCTTCCTATTGCTGGCCGCCCGGTCAAACTGAGCAGTCGGGGGAGAAGGGCCTTCGTCAGGGAGGTTACCAAGAACCCGATGGTCAATCTGACAGAGCTCTAGAGTTTCTCTAAGGAGATGGCAGAACCTTCCAGAAGGACAACCATCTCTGCAGCACTCCACCAATCAGGCCTTTATGGTAGAGTGGCCAGACGGAAGCCACTCCTCAGTAAAAGGCACATGACAGCCCACTTGGAGTTTGCCAAAAGTCACCTAAAAACTCTCAGACCATGAGAAACAAGATTCTCTGGTCTGATGAAACCAAGATTGAACTCTTTGGCCTGAATGCCAAGCATCACATCTGGAGGAAACCAGGCACCATCCCTCCAGTGAAGCATGGTAGTGGCAGCATAATGCTGTGGTGATGTTTTTCAGCAGCAAGGACTGGAAGACTAGTCAGGGATGAGGAAAAGATGAATGGAGCGAAGTACAGCAAGATTCTTGATGAAAACCTGCTCCAGAGCGCTCAGGACTTGTCATGCCCTGAGAGACCTGAGAGCCTTTTTATGTCTCTATTTAGGTTTGGTCAGGGTGTGATTTGGGTGGGCATTCTATGTCCTTTTTTCTATGTTTTTGTATTTCCTTGTTTTGGCCTGGTATGGCTCTCAATTAGGGACAGCTGTACATTTACATTTACATTTACATTTAAGTCATTTAGCAGACACTCTTATCCAGAGCGACTTACAAATTGGTGCATTCACCTTATGATATCCAGTGGAACAACCACTTTACAATAGTGCATCTAAATCTTTTAAGGGGGGGGGGGGGGTTAGAAGGATTACTTTATCCTATCTTAGGTATTCCTTAAAGAGGTGGGGTTTCAGGTGTCTCCGGAAGGTGGTGATTGACTCCGCTGTCCTGGCGTCGTGAGGGAGCTTGTTCCACCATTGGGGTGCCAGAGCAGCGAACAGTTTTGACTGGGCTGAGCGGGAACTGTGCTTCCTCAGAGGTAGGGGGGCCAGCAGGCCAGAGGTGGATGAACGCAGTGCCCTTGTTTGGGTGTAGGGCCTGATCAGAGCCTGAAGGTATGGAGGTGCCGTTCCCTTCACAGCTCCGTAGGCAATCACCATGGTCTTGTAGCGGATGCGAGCTTCAACTGGAAGCCAGTGGAGAGAGCGGAGGAGCGGGGTGACGTGAGAGAACTTGGGAAGGTTGAACACCAGACGGGCTGCGGCGTTCTGGATGAGTTGTAGGGGTTTAATGGCACAGGCAGGGAGCCCAGCCAACAGCGAGTTGCAGTAATCCAGACGGGAGATGACAAGTGCCTGGATTAGGACCTGCGCCGCTTCCTCTACATCGTTGTCGCTGATTGAGAGCCATACTTAGGCAGCCTGTATTCCTTTGGGGTTTTGTGGGTAGTTGTTTTCTGTCTTGTGTGTTGGCCTGGCAGAACTGTTGACTTTCGTTTTCAGTCCAGAGCCTACAGAGACGGCCTACAGTTCAGAGCCTACAGAGACGGCCTACAGTCCAGAGCCTACAGAGACGGCCTACAGTCCGGAGCCTACAGAGAGGGCCTACAGCCCTGAGCCTCCAGCAACGCTCCTCAGCCCGGAGCCTCCAGTGCTCCCCCCCAGCCCGGTCTATCCTATGCCTCCTCCACGGACCAGACCTCCAGTAGGTCTCCCCAGCCTGTTGAGTCCTGTGCCTGCTCCCAGAGCCAGGCCTCCTGCATGTCTCCCCAGCCTGGTGAGTCCTGTGCCTGCTCCCAGAGCCAGGCCTCCTGCATGTCTCCCCAGCCTGGTGGATCCTGTGCCTGCGCCCAGAGCCAGGCCTCCTGCATGTCTCCCCAGCCTGGTGAGTCCTGTGCCTGCTCCCAGAGCCAGGCCTCCTGCATGTCTCCCCAGCCTGGTGGATCCTGTGCCTGCGCCCAGAGCCAGGCCTCCTGCAAGTCTCCCCAGCCTGGTGAGTCCTGTGCCTGCGCCCAGAGCCAGGCCTCCTGCAAGTCTCCCCTGCCTGGTGCGTCCTGTGCCTGCGCCCAGAGCTAGGCCTCCTGCATGTCTCCCCAGCCTGGTGAGTCCTGTGCCTGCGCCCAGAGCCAGGCCTGCAGCTAGTCCCGCCAGTCCGGCGCTGCCAGAGCCGCCCGCCAGTCCGGCGCAGCCAGAGCCGCCCGCCTGTCCGGCGCAGCCAGAGTCGCCCGCCTGTCCGGCGCTGCCAGAGTCGCCCTCCAGTCCGGGGCCCGCGGCAAGGGACCCCGGGGTCTGCGTCCCGCTCCAGAGCCGCCACAGCGGAGAAATGCCCACCCAGAACCTCCCCTATAGGTTCAGGTTTTGTGGCCGGAGTCCGCACCTTTGGGTGGGGGGGGGGGGGGGGTACTGTCACGCCCTGACCTGAGAGCCTTTTTATGTCTCTATTTAGGTTTGGTCAGGGTGTTTTGGGTGGGCATTCTATGTCCTTTTTTCTATGTTTTTGTATTTCTTTGTTTTGGCCTGGTATGGCTCTCAATCAGGGACAGCTGTACATCATTGTCGCTGATTGGGAGCCATTCTTAGGCAGCCTGTTTTCCTTTGGGGTTTTGTGGGTAGTTGTTTTCTGTCTTGTGTGTTCACCTGGCAGAACTGTTGACTTTCGTTTTCTTGTGTTATTTAAAGTGATTCATTAAAGTTAATATGAGCACTTACCACACTGCATCTTGGTCCCCTCTGTCAGACGATCGTTACAGGACTTCAGACTGCGGTGAAGGTTCACCTTCTAACAGGACAACGACCCTAAGCACACAGCCCAGACAACGCAGGAGTGTCTTCGGGACAAGTCTCTGAATGTCCTTGAGTGGCCCAGCCAGAGCCCGGACTTGAACCCGATCGAACATCTCTGGAAAGACCTGAAAATAGCTGTGCAGAAACGCTCCCCATCTAACCTGACAGAGCTTGAGAGGATTTTCAGAGAAGAATAAGAGAAACTCTCCAAATACAGGTGTACCAAGCTTGTAGCGTCATACCCAAGAAGACTCAATGCTGTAATCGCTGCCAAAGGTGCTTCTACAAAGTACTGAGTAAAGGGTCTGAATACTTATTTGTAGTAAATTTGCAAAATAACAAAACAAACTGTTTTTGCTTTGTCATTATGTGGTATTGTGTGTAGATCGATGAGGGAAAAAAACGATTGAATCAATCTTAGAATAAGTCAAAAGGTTTTTGAATTCTTTCCGAAGGCACTGTAGGTGTTCCTTTTGTCCAGGTGGGAAAGGGCAGTGTGGAATGTGATTGAGATTGTGTCATCTGTGGATCTGTTGTGGTGGTATGCGAGTGGAGTGGGTCTAGGGTTTCTGAAATGATGGTGTTGATGTGAGTCATGACCAGCCTTTCAAAGAACTTCATGGCTACCGACGTGAGTGCTACGGGGCGGTAGTCATTTAGGCAGGTTTCCTTCGCTTTCTTCGGCACAGGGACTGTGGTGATCTGCTTGAAACATGAAGGTATTACAGACTAAGGTCAGGGAAAGGTTGAACACGTCAGTGAAGACATTTGCCAGTTGGTATGCGCATGCTCTGAGTACACGACCTTGTAATCCATCTGGCCTTGTGATTGTTGACCTGTTTAAAGATCTAGCTCACATCGGCTATGGAGAGCGTGATCACACAGTCAATCCAGAACAGCTGGTGCTTTCATGCATGCTTCTGTGTTGCTTGCCTCAAAGCAAGCATAAAAGACATTTAGCTTGTCTGGTAGACTCGCGCCACTGGGCAGCTCGATGCTGGGTTTCCCTTTGTAGTCAGTAATAGTTTGCAAGCCCTGCCACATCCGATGATCTGCTATTTCTGCATTTCCCACGTATTGGGCACCCTAAAACCTACATGGCTGTTTGCCTTGTTCGAGAACGAATCAATCTGCAAATGATTCACTTCACTTTGCCAGATGTTAAAAAGAGTGAACTTTAGTGACTAACGTACACTGAGTGTACAAAATATTAGGAACACCTTCCTAATACAGAGTTGCAACCCTTTTGCCCTCAGAACATACTCAATTTGTTGAGGCATGGACTCTACAAGGTGTAGAAATCGTTCCACAAGGATATTGGCCCATGTTGACTCCAATGCTTCCCACAGTTGTGTCAAGTTGGCTGAATGTCCTTTGGGTGGTGGACCATTCTTGAAACACATGGGAAACTGTTGAGAGTGAAAAACCCAGCATTGTTGCAGTTCTTGACACACTCAAACTGATGCGCCTGGCACCTAGTACCATACCAGATTCAAAGACACTTAAATCTTTTGTCTTGCCCATTCACCTTCTGAATGGCACACATATACAATCCATGTCTCAGTTTTCTCAAGGCTTAAAAAATCCTTCTTTAACCTGTCTCCTCGCCCTCAGCTACACTGATTGAAGTGGATTTAACAAGTGACATCAAAAAGGGATCATAGCTTACAGCTGGATTCACCTGGTCAGTCAGAAGCTGTCTGTTTTTCTATGCTTCATGTTTCCTGTTGCCACCTGTAAATAACCTGATTGATTTTTGCAACTGCTCAACTGTGTTCTTCATGTTTTGTTCACTCAGTGTACATTGAGTATCTTCATAAATTACCTACTTACGGAGAGAGAGAGAGAGAGAGAGAGAGAGAGAGAGCGTGACGAAGAACAGACAGACATAACACTACACGTAGTGTAATGTCTGGCGACGGAGAAGAAGGCTGAAGTTTTACGTGTCCCCAACCGATTGTGTTTTTTTGTTTGTTATTTGCGTTGTTTGTAACTTATTTTTTGACTTATTTTGTTCATAATGTTGCCGCTATCGTCTCTCATGACCAAAAATAACTTCTGGACATCAGGACTGCGATTACTCAGCACGGACTGGCTGAATCCTTTTTTTCCTTTAACGAGTCTGGCGAGCCCGACGCGAATGATGTACTGCTTTCTCGGGAACAAGCCCAGATCCCTGTGATTTGCGTGAAGGGGAGGCAGAGAAAAAGGGGCCAGAGGGCGGGCTGTCTTCTGAAAATTTGTAGGAGATCAAATAAACCCCCACTTCCTTCCATTCTGCTAGCAAATGTGTAATCTTTGGAGAATAAAATCGATGAACTACGAAGAAGTTTAAACTACCAATGGGACATTCAAAACTGTAATATATTATGCTTCACAGAGTCGTGGCTGAACGATGACACTATCAACATACAGCTGGCTGGTTATACTGTACGCTGTACTGGCAGGATAGAACAGCGGTGTCTGGTAAGACAAGGGGTGGAGGACTATGTATTTTTGTAAATAACAGCTGGTGCACGATATCTAAGGAAGTCTCGAGCTATCGCTCACCTGAGATAGAGTAACTCATGATAAGCTGTAGACCACACTATCTACCTAGAGAGTTTTCATCTGTATTTTTCATAGCTGTTTACATACCACACCAGACTGAGGCTGGCACTAAGACAGCATTGAATGAGCTGTTTTCCGCAAATAAGCAATCAAGAAAACGCTCACCCAGAGGTGGCGCTCCTAGTAGCCGGGGACTATGAATTTCTATCAGCATGTGTCACGGATCCCTCCGGAACTTTCATTACGAACACTTGGCCCCTATTCCAAGTGATTAGTAATTGTATAAGTGTGTCCTTGGTTTACCATTGTCCTGTCGATTATTGTTAAAATATCCGTTGGTGCGTGTGAGTACCTGTGCTGTGTGTTTTGGTTTTCGTGCCATTGTGGATTGCTCAGATGATTATGGGTCTCGTCCCGTGTGTCAATCATTGTGCGCTTATGTTATTTATTCAAGGTGCTCCTCGCTCTTTTGTTTGGGTTTCTACCCTGTGTTTTGTATAGTGTTTGTTTGGTCTTCGTCCCCATGCCTTTAAAAGGCACGCCGTAATTTGGGAATAATAAAAAAACGATTACACATTCCTGAGCCTGTCTCCCGAATCATTCATACCAACGTGACAGCATGTTAAATGTACAACCAGAGGGGAAAAAAAGTCTTGACCACCTTTACTCCACACACAGAGACGCATACAAAGCTCTCCCTCCATTTGGCAAATCTGACCATAATTCTATATTCCTGATTTCTGCATACAAGCAAAAATTAAAGCAGGAAGCACCAGTGACTAGATCAATAAAAAAGTGCTCAGATGAAGCAGATGCTAAGCTACAGGACTGTTTTGCTAGCACAGACTGGAATATGTTCCGGGATTCCTCCGATGACATTGAGGAGTAGTACACCACATCAGTCATTGGCTTCATCAATAAGTGCATCGATGACCTCGTCCCCACAATGACCGTACGTACATAACCCAACCAGAAGCCATGGATTACAGGCAACATCCGCACGGAGCTAAAGGCTAGAGCTGCCGCTTTTAAGGAGCGGGACTCTAACCCGGAAGCTTATAAGATATCCAGCTATGTCCTCTGACGAACCATCAAACAGGCAAAGCGTCAATACAGGACGAAGATCAAATCATACTCCATCGGCTCTGATGTGGCAGGGCTTGCAAACCATTACAGACTACAAAGGGAAGCCCAGCCGAGAGCTGCCCAGTGACACGAGCCTACCAGACGAGCAAAACAACTTCTATGCTCTCTTCGAGGAAAATACCACTGAAACATTGCTGAGAGCACCAGCTGTTCCGGAAGACTGTGTGATCACGCTCTCTGCAGTTGATGTGAGTAAGACCTTTGAACAGGTCAACATTCACAAGGCCGCAGGGACCTGTCCGAGTCTGTAATACCAACATGTTTTAAGCAGACCACCGTAGTGCCTGTGCCCAAGACATTAAGGTAACATGCCTAAATGACTACCGACCCGTAGCCCTCACGTCTGTAGCTATGAAGTGCTTTGAAAGGCTGGTCATGTCTCACATCAACACCATTATCCCAGAAACCCTAGACCCACTCCAATTTGCATACTGCCCCAACAGATCCACTGTCAGGGATTTCTTCGTCGGAGGACGATATAGCAAAATCATCGTCGGAAAAAGATGACCAAAATGCAGCAGGGTTGTGATAGTTCATTTTTTGAACATTTAATAAACTCAAAAAACGAACATACAAAAATAACAAAACGAACTTACGATTTACAGACAGTCCTGTTAGGCTTACACACGCTAAACACGAAACAATCTCCCACAAATACACAGACAAACACACCCAACTAATATAGGACTTCCAATCAAAGGCAACACCACACAGCTGCCTTCAATTGGAAGTCCACCCCAATTAACTCAACATAGAAACAGATCAACCAGACTACACATAGAAATACATCAACATAGACCATAACTCAAAACCCGGAAATAATAAATCAAACGCCCTCCTAACTAACACACCACCCTGAACCACATAAATCAAATACCCTCTGCCACGTCCTGACCAAACTAAAATGACAATTAACCCTTATACTGGCCAGGACGTGACATCCACAGATGATGCAATCTCTATTGCACTCCACACTGCCCTTTCCCACCTGGACAAAAGGAACACCTACATGAGAATGCAATTAATTGACTACAGCTCAGCGTTCAACAGCATAGTGCCCTCAAAGCTCATCAATAAACTAAGGACCCTGGGACTAAACACCTTCTGCAACTGGATCCTGGACTTCCTGACAGGCCGCCCCCCAGGTGTTAAGGGTAGGTAACAACACATCCGCCACGCTGATCCTCAACACAGGGACCCCTCAGGGGTGCGTGCTTAGTCCCCTCCTGTATTCTCTGTTCACTCATGACTGCATAGCCAGGCACGACTCCAACACCATCATTAAGTTTGCCGATGACACAACAGTGGTAGGCCTGATCACCAACAACGACAAGACAGCCTATAGGGAGGAGGTCAGAGACCTGGCAGTGTGGTGCCAGGACAACAACCTCTCCCTCAACGTGATCAAGACAATGGAGATGATTGTGGACTACAGGAAAAGGAGGACCAAGCACGCCCTCATCCTAATCGACGGGGCTGCATTGGAGCAGGAGGAGAGCTTCAAGTTCCTTGGTGTCCACATCACCAACAAACTAACATGGTCCAAGCACACCAAGACAGCCGTGAAGAGAGCACAACAAAACCTATTCCCCCTCAGGAGACTGAAAAGATTTGGCATGGGTCCTCAGATCCTCAAAAGGTTCTACAGCTGCACCATCGAGAGCATCCTGACTGGTTGCATCACTGCCTGATATGGCAACTGCTCGGCCTCTGACCGCAAGGCCCTACAGAGGGTAGTGCGAACGGCCCTGTACATCACTGGGACCAAGCTTCCTGCCATCCAGGACCTCTATACCAGACGGTGTCAGAGGAAGGCCAAAAATTGTCCAAGACTCCAGCCACCCTAGTCATAGACTGTTCTCTTTGCTGTTCTCTTTGTCCAAGAGGCTTCTAAACAGCTTCTACCACCAAGCCATAAGACTCCTGAACATTTAATCAAATGGCTACCCAGACTATTTGCATTGCCCCCCTACTCTCCCCCTCTTTTACATCGCTGCTACTCTCTGTTGTTATCATCTTTGCATATTCACTTTAATAACTCTACCTACATGTACATATTACCTCACATGTACATATTACCGCACATTGACTCTGTACCGGTACCCCCCTGTATATAGTCTCGCTATAGTTATTTTACTGCTGCTCTTTAATTACTTGTTACCTTTAATATCTGTATTTAAAATAAAATAAAATGTAACTGCATTGTTGGTATGTAAGCATTTCACTGTAATACCTGTTGTATTATGGCGCACGTGACTAATACAATTTGATTTGCTTTGATTTGATCTTCATAAATGCCTGGAATTACTCAGTTGCAGAGAGAGAAAGAGAGCGAGAGAGAGAGACAGAGGAGGTATTTTTTGTTCAGACCTGTAGCGCCTCACCCACGAACGAAGCAGTCATCCTTTTTGACCGTCAGGACTCGGCTAATACACTTGATGCTGCAGTGAGAGAACTTATCGTTGTTCTCCCAGACCACGTTATTGGTGTGAGGGAACATCAGGAACCTACCTTTCACTCCAAAAGAACCAAGGTTCCAATTTTGGGAAAGCAAGTACTTTTTAAAATAGTTAATTCCCCTCAAGATCACAGACTGAAGACTAAAACTAGGTCTCTTTATTGATGGATACAAATGCTTGTTAACTTAGATGAAGGTAATTTGACACGAGAGAAAAAAGTGCTGTGTTACTGATGCCCATAGTTCTGGAAGTGGAATACATTGTTTTCATAACAAACGACACACCAAGGACAGCACAGATAGATGGGGGGAGGGGGGAGGGGGCTGTTCCTTATGTTTGGTATACTCAGTGTACAGTGAGGGAAAAAAGTATTTGATCCCCTGCTGATTTTGTACGTTTGCCCACTGACAAAGAAATGATCAGTCTATAATTTTAATGGTAGGTTTATTTGAACAGTGTGAGACAGAATAACAACAAAAAAATCCAGAGAAACGCATGTCAAAAATGTTATAAAATGATTTGCATTTTAATGAGGGAAATAAGTATTTGACCCCTCTGCAAAACATGACTTAGTACTTGGTGGCAAAACCCTTGTTGGTAATCACAGATGTCAGACGTTTCTTGTAGTTGGCCACCAGGTTTGCACACATCTCAGGAGGGATTTTGTCCCACTCCTCTTTGCAGATCTTCTCCAAGTCATTAAGGTTTCGAGGCTGACGTTTGGCAACTCGAACCTTCAGCTCCCTCCACATATTTTCTATGGGATTAAGGTCTGGAGACTGGCTAGGCCACTCCAGGACCTTAATGTGCTTCTTCTTGAGCCACTCCTTTGTTGCCTTGGCCTTGTGTTTTGGGTCATTGTCATGCTGGAATACCCATCCACGACCCATTTTCAATGCCCTGGCTGAGGGAAGGAGGTTCTCACCCAAGATTTGACGGTACATGGCCCCGGCCATTGTCCCTTTGATGCGGTGAAGTTGTCCTGTCCCCTTAGCAGAAAAACACCCACAAAGCATAATGTTTCCACCTCCATGTTTGACGGTGGGGATGGTATTTTTGGGGTCATAGGCAGCATTCCTCCTCCTCCAAACACGGCGAGTTGAGTTGATGCCAAAGAGCTCCATTTTGGTCTCATCTGACCACAACACTTTCACCCAGTTGTCCTCTGAATCATTCAGATGTTCATTGGCAAACTTCAGACGGGCATGTATATGTGCTTTCTTGAGCAGGGGGACCCTGCGGGCGCTGCAGGATTTCAGTTTTTCACGGCGTAGTGTGTTAACAATTGTTTTCTTGGTGACTATGGTCCCAGCTGCCTTGAGATCATTGACAAGATCCTCCCGTGTAGTTCTGGGCTGATTCCTCACCATTCTCATGATCATTGCAACTCCACGAGGTGAGATCTTGCATGGAGCCCCAGGCCGAGGGAGATTGACAGTTCTTTTGTGTTTCTTCCATTTGCGAATAATCGCACCAACTGTTGTCACCTTCTCACCAAGCTGCTTGGCGATGGTCTTGTAGCCCATTCCAGCCTTGTGTAGGTCTACAATCTTGTCCCTGACATCCTTGGAGAACTCTTTGGTCTTGGCCATGGTGGAGAGTTTGGAATCTGATTGATTGATTGCTTCTGTGGACAGGTGTCTTTTATACAGGTAACAAGCTGAGATTAGGAGCACTCCCTTTAAGAGTGTGCTCCTAACCTCAGCTCGTTACCTGTATAAAAGACACCTGGGAGCCAGAAATCTTTCTGATTGAGAGGGGGTCAAATACTTATTTCCCTCATTAAAATGCAAATCAATTTATAACATTTTTGACATGCGTTTTTCTGGATTTTTTTGTTGTTATTCTGTCTCTCACTGTTCAAATAAACCTACCATTAAAATTATAGACTGATCATTTCTTTGTCAGTGGGCAAACGTACAAAATCAGCAGGGGATCAAATACTTTTTTCCCTCACTGTATATGAGTCAGCAGTGTTTTGATGAAATAATGTGTGTGGGTATACATGTCCTGTCAGCAATTGATCAGCCAATCTGTGGGAACCAGATCATGGAGGAGGGGGAGGAGTGGGATCTGGGCCATAACGAGACAGATGTCTGCTGCACAGAGAACAAGGAACCCATGGGAACCCAGTGTTGCCTGAAACCTGGCAAGCATTGCAGGTAACTTCTGGTCAAAAGTTTGCAGTAGGATCAAATCAAAATCAAATCAAATTGTATTTGGCACCTGCACCAAATACAACAGGTGTAGACCTTACAGTGAAATTCTTACTTACAAGCCCTTAAACCAACAATGCAGTTTTAAGAAAAATAAATGTTAAGAAACTATTTACTAATATAAACTGAAGTTAAAAAAATAATCTAAGAATTCAGGTAATTTAGGTAATAAGTACATGTAGGTAGAGGTAAAGTGACTATGCATGGATAATAAACAGAGAGTAGCAGCAGCGTAGAAAATGGGGGGGACAATGCAAATAGTCCAGGTAGCCATTTGATTAGCTGTTCAGGAGTCTTGGCTTAGTAGGATGAAAAAAGCCCTTTGTGATTCGCTGGTCCTAAATCTGTTTCTATGGGTAATTACACATTTCTGTCCAAAGTTTACATAACATCTCCCATGGAGCTCTTAATAAGAAGATTAACATGTTTGACAAAGCAGAGTTGTGGTTGTGGCTAAAGGGATAATTACAGCATTTCATACCATTCAAAACAAAACATTAAACAACACCCATATTATGAAATTGTCTCTTTGCCTGTCTGCCCACCCACCTGTTTCTTTCTTTCCTTCTGTCCCCTCAGTCCCAGTTAGGGACTGTGCTGTGGCCAAGAGTGTATCATAAGCTGTCAGGGGACAGATGTGAGGAGGAGTCAGACTGTCAGCTGGAGAGTGTGTGCTCTGGTCTCTCCCCCATTTGCCCTGAGCCTACAGCCAAGACCAACAGAACCGTATGTAGTCTGGGCACTCGGGTGTGTCTCAATGGAGGGCCAGATAATGACTCAACATTTTCAGTCATTGTACCCACTGTCTCAATGTGATGACATTCCAACGTCAGCAGTATCCACTTTAACAGGATCTGTTGTCCTTGGTTGCCATCTTGAGTGAATATCCTCCATTTTTTTACCCTTTCAGATGATAAATGTGGTTCTGAGTTTGGAGAGTCATTCTGATTGGGAAGATTTCAATGTAAATTCCATATGTATGGCTCTCTATGGGGGCATACATCCTGAAATATTAGATTTGGGCCAGAACCCATTTCTGATGCAGCCTGGAACAGGGAACAAGTTAACTGAACACGGATGTTTAGGATTTGTGAGAATGAGTAGGCCTGTCTGGCACTGTCTAGCAGACATTTTTTTTCTGTGAGACTTTGGTGTTCTTTTTCTTCTGTTCTCCTTTCATTCTCTCTATGTCCTCTCCCCTCTTTCCTGTATTGTATTTCACCCTCCCTCTTTTCCTCTCTCTCACTATCCTTCCCTCCTCTCCCCCTGTCCTTTTCCCTTTCTCCATCTCTCTCTCGCTCGTTCTCCCTCCTTCCCTCTAGCCTATCCTTCTCTCTCTGTCCATTTCTCCATCTATTTCTCAGAATTGTCACTTTGAGTCACAGTGTGTGAGTTACAGCCTGGAGCAGTGTGACTGTCCTGGGAGAGTCCAAGAAAGGGAAGTGCCACGTGCTGCCAGCAGCCAGGTAACCACAATCCCTCTTCTCCTCCCTCACCCTCGTCTCCTCCCCTGCTGCACTTAAATCTGGGGAATGTGTTTATGATTTGGGGACAAACAAGACCGTGTACATTTGCTTTGTCTTTCCCCTAACAACCAAAAGGGCATCTGATGTGTTGGGCTGTGTAAAAGCAGAATTTAACAAGGATAAGGAGCTTGGTTACCAATGTGTGCATGTGCTTTTTCCCTCCGTAAACTCAATCTTTCACCTTTAACAAAATGTTTACCTGTATTTTCCCATGGATTTCTTCACCTTTGACATGCCTGCGACCTGCACCACTTCCTCTGTCCTGACTAAGCAGTTCCAGGGTAAGCGTGTAGCCTTGGTTGCCGGGGAGCCGTGTTCAGCCAAGCAGGTCTACTGCGACAAGTTCCTGGTGTTCTAGGCATCCTGGACACTGACAGGCCCATCGCCAGGCTGAAGAACTCCTTCCTCCACCTGGTAGACCTGGATGAGTTTGACAACCTGGCTGAGTGGATGAAGGTTTGTTTTATGGGGGTCGGCTATCTATCTACCCTATGATGTATTCAGGTTGTTAATTTACAACAGGCCAGAGGATCCTAGAAGATGTAGTGTGTTGAGATGTGTGTTGAGCTCAGTGTGTGTATGGAAAGCTTCCTGTTTTGATGTTCTTCGTTCAGATGTTCCAGCCTCAGTTGGCTTTGAGCTTTGGCCTCGCTTGAAAGTGCGGCGAATCAGGAATGCCCACAGGGATTTAAAAGAGCTACTTGGGTCACATGTCAGGTTGAGTTAGCGAGAGGGTGACCCCTACTCAGGGTTGGGGAGTAACAGATTACATGTAATCCGTTACATATAAGGGATTATAATAAAACGGTTACAGCAATCAGTCATGTTACAAGCAAAAATATTGTAATCAGATTACAGATACTTTTGAAAAACTACATTATTACTTTGATGATTACTTTTAAATTCAGAAAGGATATTTGCAAAAAAAATCTTTGACACTTCTCTGTTTTCTCAATGATATTCAAATTAGCATTGAAAAAAGGCACAAGTTTAAGTTTGTTCCACCTGAGCGAGTCTGACCACAAGTCAGAGACCACTATGATGACACACCAAATGTGTTTGATGGATTGCGGGAAAAGAGTAGGAATAGGCTTTTGTAGGCTACAGTCCAAGCTATGTTGGACTACTTTCGGCATCCAAAGATTATCCAACTTGAATAAACCCTTGGAGGTAAGGACACCAGCGGTGGTGTAATAAGCGATACGGATATCCCTTATTATTGATATTTACATAGTGCATTGATGTGACTCATACTGCTGCTCTCTCATTTAGCTACTTGTGCCTTACGGATTGTGGTTGTTGTGGATGGCTGTCCACAAATATAAATGTATATTTGAACCAAATAATGGTTGAATTCAAGAAGTTTAAGCTGCCTATCAATCATTGTTTTTGAAACCAGTGGACAGCCAGTGAAAAATGCACTCTTGCAACAGTTACATAGTGCAGAGCCCAGCCTATGGAATAAAAGTGGGGCTTTATTACTCAATCTAATTCATGCTGATAAAAACAATGACATCCATAGGCCTAATGGACACATGCTCAAACTCACACACTTTTGATAAGGGGAAATCTGTAGCTGCTACATACATTCTTTGACAAATTATATATATTGATGTAAAGATATAATTGAATGGTATTATTATATGTAGTAGAAAGCGATGGGTTAGAAGAAGCCTACATAACCAACCCATAAAGTACAATGTAACATCCATGTACAGTATGGCCAGCTATGTAAACTTTAACAGTGATTTATCCTGCAATAGATGTCTTTCAATTGGTAACATACATTTTTGTCTTCTTCTAATGCCTTTTAAGGGGAAAGTAATCTAAAAGTAACCGAATGTAATTAGATTATGTTACTGAGTTTGGGTAATCCAAAAGTTACGTTACTGATTACAATTTTGGACAGGTAACTGCAATGGATTACATTTAGAAAGTGACCTACCCAACCCAGCCTCTACTTGCGCTTAGATGTACCGTTCACTCCCTCTGACCAGGGCTTTTTAGTGTTAATGGATTTTATATTGTCCGTATCTGTGCATCCATACCCCCTTCCAGCTCAAAGAAAATAAAAACGTTTTTTTATTTCTCCCCAATTGGCAGTTACAGTCTTGTCCCATCGCTGCAACTACCGTACGGACTCGCGAGAGGCGAAGGTCAAGAGCCATGCATCCGCACTGCTTCTTGACACACTGCCCGTTTAACCCGGAAGCACCAATGTGTCAGAGGAAACACTGTGCACCTGGTGACCGAAGTCAGCATGCATGCACCCGGACTGCCACAGGAATCACTAGAGCGCAATGGGACAAGGACATCCCGGCAGGCCAAACCCTCCCCTAACCCGGACAACCCTGGGCCAATTGTGCGCTGCCTCATGGTTCTCCCGATCGTGGCCGGCTGCGACATAGCCTGAGATTGAACCTGGGCTGTAGTGATGCCTCTAGCACTGCACTCGGGAGGCCCCCAGCTCAAAGTTGATGTCTTACCTTTTCTTTGATTCGAGGACAGTACTACACATAACTGGTTTGGGAGCTATGCCAGCTATGGTAAAGGTTATTAGGCTGTGATATGGCAACAGTAGTGTTTCCACACCACAGCTGAACCACTAATGCATGCCCATTGGTTCCATCCAAATCAGTGTGTCACATTTGGAATGTTAACTGACTAACATCCTGTAGCAAATGGCTTCTTGAAGAAAAGATCATGTCACCTCAAGTCAATGTGAATGAAAGTAAATGGAATTGGAGGTGTTTTGGCTATTAAACAGCTAACTATAGCAGGCTTGAACTAGAGTGGGCGAATGTTTGACTTGTTGTGCTCTTGTCGTCCGCAGGCTCACTGGTAGGCTATTCTCCTGGCCATCATGACTCTGTCTGCCGTGATGGTCAACACCGTGTGTCTGTGTGAATGCACCCTGTAGCTCCATTTCTGTCTCTGACTAGGACAAAGACTATAACCGTCAACTCTCTAACTATGTTAACAAGTACGTCATAACTCTGTGCCACGTTCCTCAATGCATGTGTGGTGGAAAAGGGGGTGTTGCCAAGTTTGTTTTGCCCTCACTGATCTACGAGTGGGATGTTCTTTTTTACATCCACCTGTCCATTCATGCACTTAATGTACCATTCTTCCTTCCGTCCATGGCCTTCCATCAGTGTCCTTCGCTTAGCAATTTGAACCTGAAGGCTAATTTGATCCTTGACAATCATCCAGTTTTCCACCGTAGTGGCATTGTCTCATTTGACACAATGGACCAGCTTGAACCAGTTTGAAGGACACAAGGATTGCCTCTAGTCACCTGTATTGTGTATGTCTGTCCACTGGAGTACTGAGGTATCTAGATGAGGTGAGGACTAAAATAAGCTGTATAGACAGACATGGTACACCAGGCAGAATAGTCCAGTTTTACTCAGAGCTGTTGTTGTTCATCAGCCATTGTACTGGAGCTTGAAAAGAGAGTGCCACTGAAAAACAAGAGACCATTTGATATTGGTGGGTCAGCCAAATGGAAAGGCATCAGAATCTAAGGGACAGCACAGTATTCATTCCCCTTGACTTATGACACATTTTGTTGTCTTACAACCTGAATTTAAAATGCATTAAATACATTTTGTTGCTCACCCATTTACATACAACACCCCATAATGACAAGGTGATATTTTTGCACATTTATTGAAAATTAAATACAGAAATATCTCATTTAAATAAATATTCACACCCCTGAGTCAATACATGTTAGAATCCCTTTTGACAAAGATTACAGCTGTGAGTCTTTCTGAATAGGCCTGTAAGAACTTTGCACACCTGGATTGCACAATATTTGCATATTATTATTATATTAAAAAAATGTGGTTGATGATCATTGCTAAACATACATTTTCAAGTCTTGCCATAGATTTTCATGCCGATTTAAGTCAAAACTGTAACTAGGCCATTCAGGAACATTCAATGTCATCTTGGTAAGCAACGCCAGTGTATATTTGGCATTGTGTTTTAGGTTATTGTCCTGCTGAAAGGTGAATTTGTCTCCTAGTTTCTGTTGGAAAGGAGACTGAACCAGGTTTTCCTCTAGGATTTAGACTGGCTTAGCTCTATTCCATTTATTTGTATCCAAAAAAACTCCCTATTCCTTGCTGGTGACAAACATACCCATAACATGATGGAGCCACCAGCATGCTTGAAAATATGAAGAGTGGTACTCAGTGATGTGTTGTGTTGGATTTTCCCCGAACATAATGCTTTCTATTCAGGACAGGGGCGCAACTTTCACTGGGGATGGGGGGGGACATGTCCCCACTAGTTTTGTCATTGGAATGTGATACAAAATGAGGCAACCGTGTGCTTTAGCACCATGCAGACGCCTCTGGCTGTTTGGAGTGTTTATCCGACAAATGATATATATATATATATATCCCCCCAATTCTAAAGCCAAAGTTGCATCCCTGATTCAAGACAAAAAGTTAATTTCTTTGCAGTTTTACTTAGTGCCTTATTGCAAACAGGATACATGTTTTGGAATATTTTTATTCTGTGCAGTCTTCCTTCTATTCACTCTGTCATTTAGGTTAGTATTGTGGAGTATGTTGTTGATCCATCCTCAGTTCTCCCATTACAGCCATTAAACTAACTGTTTTAAAGTCACCATTGGCCTCATGTTAGGAAGGATATCTGTATTTTTGTAGTGTCTGGGTGTATTGATACACCATCCAAAGTGTAATTAATAACTTCACCATGATCAAAGGCATTGGAAAACCTCCATATTCTTTGTTGAATCTGTGTTTGAAATTCACTGCTCGACTGAGGTACCTTACAAATACAGAGATGAGGTGGTCATTCAAAAATCATGTTAACCACTATTACTGCACAGTGTGTCCATTCACCTTGTTAAACACATTTTTACTCCTGAAAATATTTAGGCTTGCCATAAAAGGGTTGAATACTTCTTGACTCAAGACATTAAAGCTTTCACTTGTAATTTATTTTAAAAGTGTTCTAAAAACATAATTCCATTTTGACATTATGGGGTATTGTGTATAGGCCAGTGACACAAATCTAAATGTAATCCATTTTAAATTCAGGCTGTAGCACAACAAAATGGTAAAAAAAAGTTAAGTGGTGTGAATACTTTGAAGGCACTGTATGTTCTAAAATGGAATGTAGATTGTGTATAATACAGTGCTGAGTTGGTCTCTTGGATGGGTTTACATTTTTATAGTATATCTAAGCATGATCCTGGACAATTTTACAACCTTGTTTCCATTAAAACACACTCCAACTTCAAAATAGCAGTTCCAATTTATTAAAGTATGTATACGGTCACATATGTACAGGTATATACAGATATAATTTAAAAAGTTAAGACGGTAAAAAATATATTGATTAACATTTTACCATAGAATCATATGCTAACATATTTACACATGGTGCACTTAGTAAGTAACTGGTTTAGTAACCCTTTCCTCTGGTTCAGTGCAAAAGTTTATACCACCTTTTCTACAGGCTCAATAGAACAGGCAGAAATGAAATAAGTCACAATGATTACAATACCGGTCTCTAAATGTATAATATTAGTTATAAATAGCCTACTCAGTGCTGTTAAAATAGTCTGACAATCAGATATTATTAATAGCCAATTCTTAACTGTAACTATGATGCAAAGTCCACTGAGGAAGTCTGTCATGTTTCTATTGCTGATGTCAGCGCTGATAACAACTCATTGACTTCTTTGAGTTTAGCTACCTGGTCACAATTATATGGCATAGACAGCTAAATGAGCATTATTTGTGTCATAGTTTAGCAGCAACCATGGATATGTTAGTCAAAATACATCACATAAGCACTTGCTAGAGGTAATAGTTCCATATGAATAATTGAAAAAAAAAAGCTATAATTGTAATAACTGCAAATATGGTTCACTGATATGCACTGTATTTTGCTGCAAAGGCCTCACTATTGCTGGTTTCAAATTAATATACTGTATAAAAATAGCAGCCATTGCATTATTGCTCAAGTGCTTGACTAAATTCACAAATTTCTCAGAATAATGTGCATTTCAGACCTCATGAATATTACTGTCTCAAAGACCAGGTAAAAGAAACTCACTATAATTTTTTTTTAAATGTACACATTAACAAAAAATACATACAGTAGGTTAAGACAAGTTATTTTAAGGCACACTGAGTCCGATCCTACAATCGCATAGTATTGAGGACGACAATGGTGAATGCTTTAAGCATAAATTAAGGAAACACATGAGGTTTGAAATGCAGGTACCTCGAGGCCTCTACTCAGCCGGTCAATGGGTCTCTGTCAATCAGAGGCACCAAAGACTTTGTATAAGAGCCATCTCTTTGGGGTTGCCAGAAAAATCAGCAAAGACGATGGCATTTACTATTATTTAGCACCACACCGTAGTTGATGCACCACAAAAGCAGTGCTTAAAAAAAATAAAAAATAAAAAACACTTCACATACATTTTTAAATAACACAGTTCTGGACACAATGTGATAATGTCTTTGTATAGTTTGAAAGACAAAATAAATTACATCTGTATAAATAATTTCTCTAAGAGCTGCGGAAGGAGGACATTCATCTGTTGCTCCATACATTCAGTGGTTCCCCAGGTTCACTCTGTAAAACAAAGGTTAATATTTGTCTAATCAATGGACCCGACTGGCAATAATTCAGGAAAAATAAATAAATAGATTAGATCAAAAGAAAATACCTTTTTGAAGTTTTCCTCCATTCGTCCTTGCATTTTACAAACGTAACTTCCTGTTGTAAGCTCAGAGCATGAGGATCTTTAATGCAGAACTCCATCCTGGAAAAGGGTCGAACAAGAATAGCACATTAAAACCAAACTAATAAATAATAGTTTTGCGCTCTTTCAAAAATATTATATTTCTGATGTTTGTATGGATGAAAATTCCATTTCATGATTTTAGAGAAATTAGGCCTCTTAAAACTAACTTTTTCTGCGTCTCCCCGACTCGGATGCGTATTTTGTGGACCTCCACTTCAGACTCCGCAGAGTCACCTGACCACCAGGAAGACACCATGTTGAGCATGAACGAGGCAGACCAGCTAGTAGACTCCTCCCACTTGAACTTCACCATCAGGAGGTCACCAATGTCTTTCTCCGCTACCAGCAGGAAGGAATGGGTCTTATTGGTTGTTATCTTCTCCTTTCTGCCAATGGGAAAGAGCATAGAGGCTCAACTGATTACGGTCAACTCACTTCACAAGAACAAATAATTGACCTTTGAGTGAAGGTGTCATGTCTAAGCACACACCACAGTAGCACTAGAACTTTAACTATAGACCATAAAGATTAATGTTATCATAAACGTGAGAAATGATGTCAAGTGTCTTATCATGTTGATGTACTAGCATGTGCTTTGTTGTATGGTTTAACCACTTGTTGGACCAGGTACTCACAGTGTCAGTTTGAGGTCTTCAACCTCTCCTTTGGTTCCAATCAGGGAGACTGTCAGTGAAGGCTCCATCTCAGACCTGTTCACCTTGCTGGAGAAGTGGATCTTCACCTGGTAGTGATAGACTCTGAACGGCATGGAGGCCCTGGTCTTGGTGTACAGTTTGACGCTCCGTGTCTTGCGAACCTTGCTGATATCATAGCCCACGGTGTTACAGTGGTTCCTGCGGCAGCTGAGGCACATTCCGCGGTCGAACATCTCTTTGCTCCCGCAGCGGTACGCCATGCTGGCCTCCTGCTCGTTGACCAGGGAGTCGATGAACAGGTGGATGGAGCGCTCGTGGGAACACCTTGGAACATCATTGATAGCTAGGAACATAAAGGGGATAGTTGCATCACTGGTCCGCATTAAAAACCAGAGTTGAGATTCTCAATTGGAGGACGGGCAATCAAATGATAACAAGTAGATGCATCTAGTAGTATGTCACTAACCCTGAGAAAGCTCCATTCCCTCACATTACCATTAGACAGAGTTATATCAACCGTCATTTTGGGGAGCTACAATAGGAGTGATGTTGTTGGTGACCTGAAGGGATTTTCTCTAGTCGTGATGTTTGCAGTCCTCTGATGTTAACAGGCATGAATAGGCCTTTGTTAGTCGTAAAGACAGATTAGTGATTAGCTGCACAGTTACTGCAACTGATGTACGTCAGGTTGTACTGACTTCATCACCCTATTGTTCCTTGTTCACAAGCCTTACCATCTTCCAATAAGTTACAAGCTGACAATTACATGTCTGATTTAGCCAATGATAACGCAATAACCAGATTGACAACAGAGTCATTGTGTGGAAAGTGATTGTTATATGCCGAATATTTAACCAATTGTATAGAATGACACTAAAATATCAAGATGTGATTCTCACCAAAGAGGCCAAGTTTGGATATTGTTTCCAGAGGGCTTTGCAGATTGCAGCCTGGCTGGAAGCTGCCTCCATTGGGGTAGATGTCCACATGGCCTACAGGCTGCTGGATGCCGATGCTTAAGCCCAGAGAGCCCCGCGTGAACGTGTGGAGAACATCCACAAAGTGGGCATCATCTGGGGACAGGCGGCGGTGAGCGTGCTCCCCCTCGAAGTCTGGACCAGCTGGGTCAAGACCTGTAAAGAGAAGTGAGCAATCAGTGAGGAGTGGAACAAGCCAAATAATTAAAGTTGGTACAGGCCAAAGAGCCAATCAATGATTAGCAACAGTGCTATCATCCTGTCTTATGTTTCTCTATAAGACATATTTACCAGTTATTCTGCCCACTTTATTGGAGGCGTGGCTCCCAGCGAATCCTGCAACATGAGCACCCAGACTGTAGCCAATGAGATGGAGGTTTTCAAGAGGGATGTTTGTTGCCTCCTTGGAAACACATTGGAGTAGTGTCAAGTTCATTGCCATGGAAACAATGTACAGTAACTCTTCATACTTTTTGTTTAGAATATGTTATTCATTATTTATCTGAGAAACAGTGCAGTGTCTTAGATGTTGAGTCATCGTACAAACCTCCAGCCAGTCAATGAAGCGAGCAATCTCTTGTCCCACCATCTTGGTGTTCTGGGCAGCTACTGGATAGTGGTTCTGGGCTGTGTACAGCCAGTCCACCACGATCACATTGGCTTCCTGCTCTCTCTTGTACAGCGCCGAAACCAGCTTGGCCACCCAGCTCTCAAACAAGCCGCTCACCTGTTGAGGCAGATGGAAAGAACGAATGGTGTTATTGACGGGGTAATGCAAGTCCATGAGCAATAGTTGTTAAGGACTTAATGTCACAGACATGCTGCGACAGATTGGAGGGGCTTACTGTCCAGCCGTGGATCACCAGGAAGGTTTTGGATGTGCTGTTGAAAGTGCATTCTTTGAGAGATTCCGGGTTGCCGGGGATGATGTAGCAGATGTCGTCTTCCGGCATCAAAGGCTTCCGGAGGGAGAATTTGGCATAGGCATGAGGGGTGGCATCGTTGTTTCGGATCAAGTCCTTGAAGTTGTCCATTAAATTATCTGAGAATAAATGTAATGTAAACACAAAACATCTGCTTAAGACATTTTGGAAAAGTCATTACTAAATGTTTGAAGATGCCATTGCAGTAAAGAGAATGGAAGCTTTAGAGCCATCTAGGCTGTTTCTAATCTTTAACCACATTGGTGGTGGGAACTTCTGACTGCACAGGCCCCTCAGTGCCTGGGGGGCTACTTGCAAGGCCAGATTAACAAATCATATACATTTCCGGGACATGGGCCCCGGGGTTTCAGCCCCTGTATTAATCAGGCCCTGGCTACTAGGGTTCAGTCGGTCAGACAGACCCTATAGAAACCACAGCTTCTCCCAGCTTTGTCCCTCTAGCTCTGAAAAATCCCAAAGGGTTTCAAAGTAGCTGTGTTCCCAGTGGGTCAGCTGACTCCTCAGCCAAGGCTACTGCACTGAATGGAGGTTGCATATTCCATGAAGGTTAAAGCAGACAAAGACATTTCTAATAACGAAAATAAACAATATACTAAGTGTTCATATGCATCAACTGACTATATCTACGTCCTACTTCAGCATTGCCGAAGACAGCCGAAAATTAATTATTTTTTTTAAGGGGAAAAAATACATGTACAGTACCAGTCAAAAGTTTGGACACCTACTCATTCAAGGTTCTCTTTTTTTTTTTTTTTTTACTATTTTCAAAGTTGTAGAATAATAGTGGAAGACAACAATGAAATAACACATACGGAATCATGCAGTAACCAAAAAAAAATTAAACTATCATGTATATTCGAGATTATTCAAAGTAGCCACACTTTGCCTTGATGACAGCTTTGCACACTCTCTCAACCAGCTTCATGAGGTAGTCACCTGGAATGCATTTCAATTAACAGGTGTGCCTTGTTAAGTTATTTTGTAGAATTTCTTTCCTTCTTAATGCGTTTGAGCCAATCAGTTATGTTGTGACAAGACAGTGGTGGTATACAGAAGATAGCCCTATATGGTAAAAGACCAAGTCCATTTTACGAGCAAGAACAGCTCAAATAAGCAAAGAGAAACAGTCCATCATTACTTTAAGACATGAAGGTCAGTCAATGCAGAAAATTAAGAACTTTCAAAGTTTCTTCAAGTGCAGTCGCAAAAGCCATCAAGCGCTATGATGAATCTGGCTCTCATGAAGACCGCCACAGGAAAGGAAGACCCAGAGTTACCTCTGCTGCAGAGGATACGTTCATTAGAGTTACCAGCCTCAGAAATTGCAGGCTAAATAAATGCTTCAGAGTTTAGGTAACAGACAACTCATTATCAACTGTTCAGAGGAGACTACGTGAATCAGGACTTCGTGGTCAAATTCTTGCAAAATAAAATACACTACTAACGGACACCAATAATAAGAAGAGACTTGCTTGAGCCAAGAAACATGAGCAATGGACATTACCGGTGGAAATCTGTCCTTTTGTCTAATTAGTCCAAATGTTTGATTTTTGGTTCCAACCGCCAGCTCTTGGTGAGACGCAGAGTAGGTGAACAGATGATCTCTGATGTGTGGTTCCCACCGTGAAGCATGGAGGTGTGATGGTGCTTTGCTTGTGACATTGTCAGTGATTTATTTAGAATTCAAGGCACACTTAACCAGCATGGCTACCACAGCATTCTGCAGCGATACACCATCCCATCTAGTTTGTGCTTAGTGGGACTATCATTTGTTTTTCAACAGGACAATGACCCAACACACCTCCAGGCTGTGTAAGGGCTATTTGACCAAGAAGGAGACTGATGGAGTGCTGCATCAGATGACCTGGCCTCCACAATCACCTGAACTCAACCCAATTGAGATGGTTTGGGATGAGTATGACTGCAGAGCAAAGGAAAAGCAGCCAACAAGTGCTCAGCATATGTGGGAACTCCTTCAAGACTGTTGGAAAAGCATTCCAGGTGAAGCTGGTTAAGAGAATGCAAAGAGTGTGCAAAGCTGTCATCAAGGCAAAGGGTTGCAACTTTGAAGAATCTAAACTATACGTTGATTTGTTTAACACATAATTCCATGTGTTATTTCATAGTTGAGGTCTACAATGTAAAAAAAAAGTACAAAGAAAAACCCTTGAATAAGTAGGTGTCCAAACTTTGACTGGTACTGTATATTTGAGATTATGCATGTATATGTATATTCTTATGTATCAACACTAGAACACAACGTTCTCAATCCCTATGGTAACATTACTCTGTATGAATGGGTGTTCAGCTTCACACTTGTCATCATGTCCTATACAAACTATTTATTCTAAGTCATCAAACTCATTAGTAGTCTATTATAGCACCTCCAGAAAATGTATATAGTAGACTTATTAGATAAGTGACAGTATCTGTAGGCTGTCAACTACACGAATTAATTATGAGGGGTTAAATTCTTCAGAGAATATTTCACTTATGCAGCACAAATGAAATTCTCTTCTATCAAGACTGCAAAACAAGGTTGAAAAGTATTTTGCCTCAATATTGGCTACTCACCTAGTGTAGAAATCGAGTCCCCCTCTTCCAAAGACGCCACATAAAATACTGCATCTAACACAAGAAAGTAAAGACAATGCACTTGCAACCCTTTCATTTCTTTGCAGCCTAATAATTCGTATTTTGAGGAAATGTATGTAAAAGTCTGCAATCTCAGCACAGGGGGTGGAAAAAATGTAACGTAAAACCGCGACAATTTTCCACCGGTTAGAATATTTCCCGTGCGTTCCCTGGCGCGTAGTGTTGATATCTGAGCCACCTTGAACTGCCCAGTTCTTAAATAGGACCTCTCCCTCTGTCGCAAACCCATTGGTTGCTTTTCCCTTTCCCCAGGAGGAAGGGGGGTAAAGTAAATTATAATACGAAATCACGTTGATAACTGGCAATGCCGTTTTAATTATAATAGTTGTAATTATAATAGTTGTAAGTTATTAGTGTTATTTGTTTACAGTGTGTGAGATAGAACACTCAGGCCTGGATTCAATCAGCCAAGTTAACCAGCGTAGCCGATACCTGCAAAGCTGATGTTTTGTCGGTCGGAGGTGGAACTGCATTGGAGCTGTCAAATCGGTGAGCAGCTGCTCCTGTGATCATTGTCTTGAAGACACACCCATCCCACTCGCATTAGAAGTTCACAATGAGAAATTGTTGTCGGCTATATAGGAATAATGATCCTCAAATTGAAAATCATTAAACGAAATAATGAGGATTTCTATCAACCTAATCAAGCTGTAGATTACATCTCATATTCCAGTGACTGAACTTGTAAACAAGGCTGCATGGGATTTCTCTTAATGCGATTTCGGGTTTCCACTAGTTACCATAGCCACAAAGTCTAAATTGGCTAATAGTAAGAATTCATGAAAACAAACAATTTGCTTTTTGGTCTTAATTTAAGGTTATGGTTAGGCACAAGGTTAGCAGTGTGGTTAAGGTTAGGTATAAAATCACATTTTAAGAAGATAAATTGTAGAAATAGGCAGGTTTTAGGATTTTGTTGCTGTGTACATTGATTCAGGGAGCTGCTTGTGAATTTGACAGGGGCACAACTTTCACTGGGGATGGGGGACAAGTCCCTCCCACATTGTGAAATAGCATTTTTGCCCCCCCCCCCCCCCCCCCCCCCCCAAACTAACCACCTTACTTTCCCATTTGCTTTAAGTAACCTTCTGTCTTATGTGACCATACCAAACGTAACATCCCGGGTCAAAGTTTACTATGTTACGGCTAGTCTATGAGACCAGGCTGTCAAATGTTGATTCTGATCTGGCTAGATTGATTTTGTTGTAGCCTATCACTACAAATGGCCTTGCTCTTGAATGCATGAGTGAGGGCGATTTAAGCATAAAGGTTTTTTAGCATGCCTACATTACATTATGTTAACTTAACATTTGCATTAATTGTTCAATTCAAATATGTAGGCTATTAGAATTATAGTAGTTGTAGCCAGAATGCAAAGTAACTCAGTGGCCTACTGCTACAAGACCTTGAAATTGATACATTGATGACATGATAACATGACACAATAACTATGGGACATATGATCATGTTTTTCTTCTTGTACAACATATCACAGTTCAGAGGGTTTTATGGTGTTTGCATGCCAGGGGCACCTCAGCCCACCTAAGGTCTGCTTGAGGGGACTGTTTCTCACAGCAGGTACAGAATGTGTTAAGTGGGCCTTGTGGAGTTTAGGAGTACAACTAGAGTGGAACATAATGTTATGAGAAGCTGCGTGCGACCCTGTAATGTCATCAACGTTACTGGCTTTAGTTCTAGAAGACTGCCCTGAGTGGAGGTGGCCAGATGGGCCAGTATAAATCATAGTCCAAATCCTAACCAACCACCCCTCTACCCCCTTTCCCAAGCCCCTTCCCCTAGTCACCACTCTATACATCCATAGACCCTTCCCACTAGATAGTGATGTGTTGTTGTCCCACCTAGCTATCTGATGATGAATGCACTAGTTGTCAGTCATTCTGGAATAGCGGGTCTGCTAAATGAATAAAATGTCAAATGTAAATCTAGTTTGATCATTTGTTTAGGTGCATTGAGCGATGTACCCATCCTGTGATCTCTGTGGGTGCACGTGAATAATAAATGCTTTAAGTTTGTTGTTGTTTGACTCTTTGCCCTGGGACCTCCATTGCAGTGGCGCTCGGTGCCGTTTAAGATGAGGGAGGACACTTTTTTTTTTAAATGAGCATGGCCTTATTTATATTACAGCATATTGGATGACTGTCATTCATATTCCATTCATCCAGCTCAATGTAACATGGATAGGTTTAAGCTACTACATGATACTCACATTTTCACCATACCCATCATGAGGTTGCGACAACCTAGCCCATGGATGAAAGTTTACAACGTAGCTGCACAGGTTGAGAGGAATTTGAGTAATCAAGGTGACCGACATTGACACGTTCAATACCACCTTGTCCAATCTTGCCTGCATCTAACTGATCTAGGGTGTAATCATTACTCCAATAGTTGCAAACCAGAGTTTCTATTGAACAAATTCAGGTATGTTTATCTCCGTTTCGTTTGCTTCCATTTAAGAACTATTGTCTTTCTCTCTCTTTGAGTCAACTACTCACCACATTTTATGCACTGCAGTGCTAGCTAGCTGTAGCGTATGCTTTCAGTACTAGATTCATTCGGATCCTTTGATTGGGTGGTCAAAATGTCAGTTCAAGAGCTCTGATAGGTTGGAGGACATCCTCCAGAAGTTGTCATACTTACTGTGTAAGTTTATGGAAGGGGGTGAGAAACACGAGCCTCCTACAGTAAGTTTTGTATTGAAGTCAATGTACCCAGAGGAGGGCGGAAGCTAGTTGTCCTCTGGCTACACCATGGTGCTGCCCTACAGAGTGCTGTTGAGGCTACTGTAGACCTTCATTGCAAAACAGTGTGTTATAATCAATTATTATGTGAATATATTTAGTGTAGTTTTATCTAAGAACTATTTTTATTTTCTGAAATTCACTGAGGAGGATGGTCCTCCCCTTCCTCCTCTGAGGAGCCTCCACTGATCCATTAGTATTACTACTGAGGGAGGAATTGGCCTACAACCAACATGACATAGGCCTAGTTTACCCTCTTCCTCACTTAAGATCATTGATCTTCCCAACATTTACATAGAAAAAAATATAGATTTTTTTTGTCATTTAGCAGACGCTTTATCCAGAGAAGCTTACAGTAGTGAATGCATATATTTTCATACCAGTCCCCTGTGGGAATCAAACCCAGAACCCTGGCATTGTAAGTGGCATTGTACGCATACTCTTCAAACTGAGCCACACCGGACATACTGTATCAGTCAGTAGGGATCTGGAGTTTGTGTGAGTTGTGATTGGTCAGCCTCAGAGAATTGTTGGACCAGTTTGTTGGACCAAACCTGTGTTTCCATTATCTATGCAGTGTGCTATTGTGTGTGAAGGACTAAGAATAATGTCACCTGCTACGGTCACATCCTTTCCTTCAGGAATGTGCACATGTCAAGTGTGTCTAGCCTCTATGGTTGACCATTGTTGTTGTCAAACGTCAACCTATCAGAGGCCCCTGGTACCCCTGGTTGCTCGGAATGAGATGGAAACAAAGTTTGGCTCCAATGCTGGTATTTGTCGCTGTTGTTACATAGCAGAAGTTGTCTTATTGTACTGTTGCCAGATTCAACACACACATCCCTCCTGCTGCATGTCCCTGAAGCAGCTCTTGTAGCGGTCCAGTTGGCATCCAATTTAATGTTGCTTTTCTAGGAACATAACAGAGTTTCCCTGTAAAGCAGGAACAGCAGTATTAGATAAACAGATGCGTCGCTACGGTGCTGCCATTCTCTTTGCTTTTGAAAGGGAAACTGAATCCCTTCTGAAGGGAAGCGTCTCAATAAGTGGGATTTTGAGGCAGTTTGCTTTGATAAGAGAAACTGTAAAATTGTGCTGTAGAGATTTGCAAGAGCCAGTGATTTAGTTTGGAAGCCAACTTAACAACAGCTGGTTCCCAATGTTTTGAAGGTGACAAATTGTTCTGGAATGTTTTTTCCAAGGGTTTCCCAGGCTTCTTTTTAGGGTTCTTTCTAAGAATAACACGTGTGGTTCTGAAGGCTTCAGGAAGTTCTTACTACGTGAACCAAAAATATATCTTAGCTTATTTATCATGCATGTGATGTACAGTGTGTGTTGTGTAACTCATTTACCAGGAAGTGGAGCTTTCCCCCATGAGGAACATAATGTGATTATTCTCAACTATTCTATACTCACTGCCAAATTCATCTCATGTTGTTTGTTTTGTTTTGGGAGCTTTCCATATGATTTCTTATGGAAAATTACAATAACATCTTAGAGAGGCATTCTAGGCACATCAGGTTTGGGTCAATTGGGCCAGTGAACAGTACAGTTTTAAAGGTCATCTTTGTGGGGTCACCTCTCGTCCACCAACACAATAAGGGAATATTTCCATGACCTAAAGGGAGGGGAGAAGTTCACCAGCAAGTTCACGAGACGACACATCACAGTACCCTTCCACTGTCAGGCAACACTCACCCCACCAACACACCCAACATATCCCGTCCAGAACTTACTTAGACCCATCACCCCTGGTCTAAGTAAAAACATTTGTCATCCCCATTCAGCAAGTTACAGGCAATTGAGGACCGGATTGCTGAAACACAGTGTATTTCCTCATTCCTCACATTACCCGATTGACTGTAACTTGCTGATTGGGGATGACAGATAGTTTTCTTGTTTGTCCCTAATACTTTTAAGATATATGTTATTAATCGATATAAATGAATGAATTAAAGTTGACCAACTTGAATTAATGTTAACAAAATGTGTTATGTATCACATGTAGTTTTGTACAGAAATGATCCTGTGATTACAATAGTGAGTAATGGGAAAAAAATACCTTTCCTGTCATGTCTCCTTCCTCTATTTTTGACGCTCCAAATTCCAAGAATTACTCAATAACCCCACAGTTTTTTTTACAATCTATGGGATTATTCCATGTGTTTCCAACTAAGAGAATTTGGGGTCCAAAGCAATTTGTTGTCTTCGTGTATTGCCATTGTGTGTTACACAACTTGTTTTGGTATGTTAGTGTACTGGGCTTTGTGATGATAGGCTCTAATGTGGATGTTGTGGTACTAGCTGTCACGTCCTGACCATAGTAAGCTGTTATTTTCTATGGTAGAGTAGGTCAGGGCGTGACAGGTTATTTTTCTAGTTTAGATTTTCTATGTTATGTTCTAGTTTTTGTATTTCTATGTTGGGCTTTTTTGGAATGATCTCCAATTAGAGGCAGCTGGTCATCATTGTCTCTAATTGGAGATCATACTTAAGTAGTTGTTTTTCCCACCTGGGTTTGTGGGAGATTGTTTTTAAGTTAGTGTATGTTGCACCGCTTGGTCACGGTTTGTTGTTTTTGGTCTTTAGTTAATTTGTGTATCTTGCATAGTTTCACAGTTCAATAAAATATGTGGAACGATACACACGCTGCACTTTGGTCCGCTCCTTCCGACGTGACACTAGCACGTGTCAGACAAGGTTTAAAGAGCCACAGGTGTCAGATTAGGAACAATGAGACCACTGTGTGTAAAGCACAGCAGTAATAATAATGTTATGAGCTATGCCAGCAATTCACCAGTCAGGGGCAGAACAGCAGTAGCCATCCATGTCAAACTATATTAGTGTTACAGTATGTGTCTCTTACACAAGTAGGCAAATGTTGATGAGACCTGTGAACGACAACTGTCTCTGTATTGATGGCATGTTGCTAAGTATGAGGTCATATGGTTATGGTCTTCAAAGAGATGTAGGACTATTTCCAACGATTATATACAGAGTGTGAATTACACCGAGACATTCGTGCGTCTCTGTATTTTTTTATAGGCTTAATAATAAAGACGTAATTTAAACGGTAAAACAATATGACCTTTTAATGTGGCATGAATCCAACCAGTCATGATATTTACATCTGATTGTCGAACAAGTCACTTCAAAAGTAGGCATGTTTGTCAATTGAAAAAGAAAGAAGAAATAAACGAAGGGCAGCTAGTTTGCAGTCTTTCCTGCTTCAGTTTGAAGTGATTGTGTTAGCTGTGTGGTTGGCTAGCTCCTCTACAGGGGCGGTTCTGGGGAGGGGCAGTGCCCTTGTGACAACAATTTTGGACCCCCTTGTGGCCCCCCTAAATGTGGAGTATGAAATAATTTTTACATAACAAATTTTTGCTATCGTTCTTTTTTTACATCCGTTATTAGACGGTGGCAACGCGGAACACTAATGATTATGAACATGGTATTTTGCCTGCTAATGCCTGCAATGCAGTGAAGAAAACGATATGACAACAATAACGTCTAATATAACTGGCCCCTCTAACAGTACAACTGGCCCCAGCTTGGCCCCCCCAGTTGAAATGGTCTAGAACTGCCACTGCTCCTCTAAACAACAGTGTCCTGACGAAAAAGCACATTTTCTATGCCAGGTCAAATCGCGCCTCATTAGCTCATTGTTATGGATGTATCCAAATAAATGTCACTAAAAAACAGCTTAAACAAATGCAAATGCAGCTACTATTCTGGCTGTATTGTTTGACGTGACTGTGCGTTAGCCATAGTTGACTAGCTAGCAAGCAAGGGATAAGAACGTTGCCAGACAGTATGCCAATGGAACATTTAAAACTAACGACTGGGTCCATAGATAAAGAACAAAAAGACTGAACAACTGGGTCGAGTCTCTGGCAACCAAACCAATAGAATGAACGACCAGCCGGCTTGGTTAGCAACCCTAAATTTGTGTCGGGAATATATCTTGTGGAAGGATGAAATAGTATGAATAAATTCACCAAAAGATATTTTTTTATGAAAATATGTCAATCATTATTTGAATATGTTGGTAACCCATTGTATAAAAGTGATAATGCCCTCGAAGCCGGTGTTTGGAGGATACTGTATATAACAACATCTGTGTCAATATATCCTCCAAACACCGGCTTCGAGGGCATTATCACTTAATTAGTAAGCATTTAACAATCGAATTAGAACATTGAACTTAAACCCTGTAGAATCATGGATCTTGTGTAACTACGCCTACATAACATTGGGTCAAATATTGATAGAAAAGAATAAAGCTAAATAAATAGTCTACTGCTTCTGGCACAGAGAACACCAGTACCTGCACAAACAACTGACTGACAAAAGCAAACAATGATAAATCAACGGGTAAATCTAATGCATTAGAATAAAGGCTGTTTTTATCAAGGACGCATGACAAACAAATGGCGGAAAATCTGTGCATAAAGGAGCTCATCTGAGGCCATAATTCAACACTACTGGATGGACAGCACTGCCACATAGAAATAAATGGGTTCAACCATGACAGAGAGGTGGGGGTGTTCGTTTCATTGGAAGATTTTATATTCATAATTACCACTGTAAAACATATTTAACACTGCATTTTAAACAGATAGGAGAATGGTTGAATTAGCATTATTTAGAGACCCCTTAAAGTTAGACTTTTGTTGCATTTAGGGGAGCTAACATCTCAATCAGGGGAGCTGAATTTATAGTCCCGTGCCCCTTAAAACATTCAACCTCCAGCTGCATCCCCCTCTAGCACCAGGGTCAACACACTCTCAAATGTTGTTTTTTGCCATCGTTGTAAGCCTGCCACACACACACACACTATACGATACATTTATTAAACATAAGAATGAGTGTGAGTTTTTGTCACAACCAGGATCATGGGAAGTGACAAAGAGCTCTTATAAGACCAGCGCATAAATAATATCTAAGGAATTCAAGAACACAATATGTAGCTCAGGGTAGTAAAAAAATCCAAGAAGACCAAAATATATCATGTTTTCACTTTATTAAAGTATCATATTCTGTCTTCATAGAGTGCACTGCATTTCAGTTCAGAAAAATAAATGTGCTCATCAGCTGGCATGGAGACCAATTTGATCAGTCTGTCCAAAGCCACTCACATAAAATCACACCGCTTCATCTAGAAAAACAGCAACATCTATGGAAATCTGCCCAAATATATTACAGCTAAATATACAAATATATACAGGTACATTCAATAAATAGAATATTAAACATTCTTGGGATGTTTATGGTTATCATGTAGGGCTGCCCACCCATGTTGGCAAAGTCTCACATATATGCTATACATTTAGTGTAGCATTTTGTTTGACCTTTTTAAAGAAAATGGAATGTTTTAGAGAGCATGCTTGACCAATCGGGTTAAGGTAATTGTTTCCACATGATTTTTGACCTATAAAGGAAGTAATAGAAGTACTAAGGCCATACTAACTTCTCCTTGTGACCTCTATTCTTCAGAAGTCCAGTGACCAATTAAAGAATGATCTGAACATAATCCATTTCAACTAGTTGATGAATGATCAAATTGACTGACGGGGACTATCTCCCTTAAAGTGGCCAGTGCCGAACACAATAACCAAATGCACACAAAGAACAAGCAGGGAATGCATCTACAATGATAACGCATATATATAATAGTGATTGAAAAGCTATTTACACGGGTCACTGCAATATTCAATTCTGTAGACAATGTCACCATCTTTGGTCCCTGTGATGGTGGCAATTAGTGGTTTAGGCATGACATTAGTGACATGATTATTATAGTGGGCACACTGAATGTGGCAAAAATAAGTGGAAGCTATGTCAATCTCTTTTAATTGGAACTACCTAGTTTAACATTAGAAATTAATTAATTTGATTTAGTAGGTATACATAAACACAGTTGAGATCAAGAATTAAAAAGATAATGTAGCAACGTTAGACCAAGTCAAAAACATAAAAAAAGCAATTGTTACACTCTCCATGATGACGGTTAATAGAAGAAAAAGCACGTAAGCTGACTCCCAGCACAGTGGGATGAAGTGATCGCGGGTGGAGATGAGATGACACAGGTTGGGAGGCAGAACATACAGTACAGGTCAGAGACTTACATCCCCTATCTTCTCTCCAGCGTATTCTCCCAGGCTCCATCCAGCTTTGGCTGTGTGGTTCAGTGCGCACTCTATTCAAGTGTTGCTTCATGCAATGTTATTCTTGAAGTGGCTTCCCTGCATCTTGAGTCTGTGCATCCTGAAGATAAATCAAAATCAAAATCAAAAGAAGAACATGAGGAAATACGTTTTGATTCCCATCTTTGGTTATGATTGATTTTTCTATATTCAAATGACCAAAGTTTCACAAAGTTTTCTTACTTTTTCTCTTTCCGGCTCATGTTGTCCTCTTTTGATTTGACAAAGACTACGTCGTCTTTTCCTCTGATGAGGTAGGCAAACTCTCCATCTTTAGCGCTGAAGATCACCCTGGAGTCAGACAGTAAAGACTATCAACAAAGCCTTCTTGACACCTTTAACATATAACCCCAAAGAGTGGCAATGTGAAAGGCGATGCGCTGTGTTAAAGGTATTCAAATACTGTCCACAGTACTGTTGGGTTTAATGAATGTAATGAATTGGCCTTAGAGCGAAACCAGCAATGCTGCTGACCTTAAGGTCTGTGAATTTGAATACCCCTTCTACATATAGATATACTATCATGACTTACCTGGATTGAGTCTCCCCGGCCTTGACGCGTATTTTGCGTATGTGGAAGTTTTTGTTTCCCCACATGTCAGACCAGCTGAAATAGGCATCTTTCTCCCAGCGCAGCTTGACCATAAGCAGCTCCCCGACGTCCACGTCGGTGGTCAGCAGGAATGACACAGTGCTGTTGGTGTTCAGGAAGGGCCTGAGGGGTCACACACAGGTCAAAGGTCAGTGGATCAGTTCAGCTTCTGTACTGTATATAGTACCCAGCTGAGGTGGGGTGCTGAGGTGACATTTCCAGGGTTCATTATGAGCTACAATGTCAGTGTTTTATATTCATAAGTCTGGACTTGTTTAGATATTATATCAAGCATTTCTGGACAACTAAGTATTGCACAAAATGTTTTTGTATTTCCTATAATTTCCTTATTTTATTATTTTTAATATCAAACTATACGTACATGGTGTAAGGTATGTCAGTCTTCTCATCATGGGTTCCGTACAGAGAGATTTTCATGGGCTGCTCAGTGTAGGCCAGTTTCTCACTGCTGAAGAAATGCACCTTCACTTGGTAATGGAAAACTGTGGAAAGAATGACAGAGACCTTCATTTAGAACCATGCCACATACAGACGAGTGTCACAGAGAAGGTTTTGCCCTCTGAAACCCTGAGTATGTTTTTTTCTTATGGAAACACCTGCAGTCTGCCCAGTTAAGACACATTCTCCGACAGTTTGAAGTGTTTGTGGCATGTGGACATAATCCCATCACTGATGCCCACAGTTTGAGCTAAAGATCCCCGCTCACACACTATTGTAGTATCTCAGTGCTTTAGACCTGTCTTTACATAACCATATTATTGATCCACTTACTGCCTTTGTGTGAATAAGGGAAATAAAATGCAGTGTTAAACTTCAGATTAAATTGACCGACCTTCCACTCCTTCCACTGTAAAACCAAGTGTTTAGGATCTGAACGCATAACTTAACACTTTTCTGTAACACTTTTTAAATGCGTCAAGGCATTTAGAATTTCAAATGAAAATGTGTCACTGTGTTTAGATTGTAAACACCAGAACATGTCTATTCGCTGTAACACTTTTAACAAACATGAACATGTTTATACAGCACAAGGTTTTTAGGTTTTGAACACTAAACACCGGGGGTGTTGTTTTAACACTGTAGGATGTAAAGCCGTATTTGCATATTCCCTAGCATGCCTTTCATGTGATTGTGAGGGATACCCGCCCATGTCTGTGTTTGTAACAGAGACATTGTTGCATTCAATAAGTTATATTCCTGAAGCCTTCATCAAGTGACTGCCTAAGTGAATGTGTTTCAATTAAAATAAAACCCCTTATGACCACATATTACACATTTCATAAGGCCTTTTGTTATGGCCTACATTGTGGTCTGAAAATCCTGTCTCATCAAGACCTGCAAGTCACAATACACTGGTTTATGAAGTGATTAGCAATTCCTATCAGAATACAGCCAGAGGGAGGATATCCAACAAATTTGAATATTTTATCACCCACAACCTGCACTCAGAATGTCTGCTATGGTGAAGAACTCAACAACCAAGACTACCTAAACCATCTAAACTAGGACAACCATCTCAGTAACGGGTACAAAAAGTCCAACCCCCTACAGATTGGATTAGTTTAGAAACATTTAAGTTATTTATATTTGTATACTATGAGCTCAATAAATCAATGTGCACTAGGAAACAAAGATTTTAAAACAAACTATTCTAAAAATCAACCTGCAACAAAGCATGCTGGGAAATATGATGAGGCTCCTCCCACATATTTTTCACTCTGAGAGTTAACAAAAATGGACTCAAGACAGTTGAGTAACAACAACGTCACGCAATTGAAAATAAATGTCCTGTTCAGTTGTGCTGAAATGTAAGTAAGGTGACAGACATTCCTAACACTGATCTGAATAAAAGGCATGGAAAGCCACATACATTTTTGAATGACTAAATGCACTCTAAACATGACGATGGGAAAGTAAACACTAGTATTTAGGTGTTGTCTTGGTTAGAAACTGAGTGGAAAAGCTGAATATCTTGTTTAATCTTGCATTCTAAACACCTGTGTTTAAGATGAGAACCCTTATTGGCTAATCTAAATGCCTAATGTTTAAGTTTTAAACACTGACGTCTAGGTTATAAACTTGTCACATGCTTCATGGTTTTACAGTGTACTACAGAGATGTTATTGTGTGCCTAAATTCAAAGCCAGTACCAGAAGCATTTCCAATTGGTGTGGAAAGTTTCTTCTAACTTTCCACCGTAAGAATTCACGTGCATTGGTTTCCAGTTACCAAACCACAACCACTACTGAAATACAAATAGTCTCACTCTCATGTGACCTTCATGGCTTGCGTCATGAACCTTGTTTTATTCCCCCTGCTTGTTTTTGTTTGTCCCTGACGCCACTACCTTATCAGATATGTCAGACTGTGCCAATCCCAGAGTAGTGGGGTGAGGAGGGAGGAAAATGGACGCAGGCTGGGCGGATGTTATAGAATCTTTTATGGATTGTGGGTCAGGTGACTGATAAGGGAGGGACTTGTGTAGACTACAGTAGTTGTTTTCTCAGGGTGGTACAGTATCAATACAGTATGTACACAGTTGGGGCCCGTTGTACTAATGTAACATGCACAGGATGGTAAAGAGACTCAGTGTTCAGGATCCGCCCCTTTTTTTTTTTTTTTTGTCTAAAATAACATACCCAAATCTAACTGCCTGTAGCTCAGCCCTGAAGCAAGGATATGCATATTCTTGGTACCATTTGAAAGGAAACACTTTGAAGTTTGTGGAAATGCGAAAGGAATGTAGGAGAATATAACTCAATAGCTCTGGTAAAAGATATTACAAAGAAAAAACCAACCCTTCTTTTATATATTTTTTTATACCATCATCTTTGAAATGCAAGAGAAAGGCCATAATGTATTATTCCAGCCCAGGTGCAATTTAGATTTTGGCCACTAGATGGCAGCAGCGTATGTGTAAAGTTTTAGACTGATCCAATGAACCATTGCATTTATGTTAAAAATGTTGTATCAAGACTGCTCAAATGTGCCTAATTTGTTTATTAATAACTTTTCATGTTCAAAACTGTGCACTCTCCTCAAACAATAGCATGGTATTATTTCACTGTCGTAGCTACTGTAAATTGGACAGTGCAGTTAGATTAATACGATTTAAAGTTTTCTGCCAATATCAGATATGTTTATGTCCCGGGAAATGTTCTTGTTACTTACAACCTCATGCTAATCGCATTAGCCTACGTTAGCTCAACCGTCCCGTGGAGGGACACCAATCCCGAAGAAGTTAAAGTTCTCAAGGCCAGCTTGAGCCAGCTCCTAGCCACCACTACAATAACTACATTCAGCCATCCGGACCGATCCTCTTAGGATTTTGCAATTAATGAATGTCAGGTAACTCTTAACTAAATCTATTTTAGTGCCACGAAATTAACCTTCTGTTGTGAAAAAGAGTGTTGCTTTGTGCTTGCATGCATTCTCGTCTTAAAACAATTCCTCTCTCATCCTTACGTTTGAAGGGCATCATCTCGCGGGTCTTGAGGTACATCTTGGTGCTCCGGGGCAGGCGGACCTTGTTGACGCCGTAGCCCACCTTGTTGCAGCGGTTCTTGCGGCAGTTGAGACACATGCCCTTCATGAAGGCCTCTTTGGAGCTGCAGCGGTAGGCCATGGTCTGATGCTCTGCTGCGTTCACCAGCGAGTCGATAAACAGGTGGATGGAGCGCTCATGGGAACACTTCACAAGCTGGTCCATATCTGCATAGGACAGGCGTAAAACAAGACCATTAGGACCATGAAGTCTGAATCACTGGCTGATTCTCTAATATACCCCAGACTAACAATGTGACTGTGTCTGTGAAATGTGCTTATTCTGGCTTATGACGTATGGCTTTCAGTGTTATGGTTAGAAAACTGAGGCTTTTGAAAATGGCACTTTTAATGGAGTCAAAGTACTTGTTGCAGCTGTTTAAACTTCAAGAAACACTCCTCGTGAAGATTTACTACAGTATAATAACAGACTTTGATGTTACACTATGCTTTACTATATGTCAGACAGCAGAAATATGGAGAAGCTAGAATAGTAGAAGGCATTCTACAGTACAGTGTCCAGTTACAGTACGTACTACGGATGCCGGTGGTGGCGATCATCATCATCGTGTTCTGCAGGTCACAGCCTGGCTGGAAGGTTCCTCCGTTGGGGTAGATGTCCACGTGGCCCACGGGTCTCTGGATGCCGATGCTGCGGTCCGGGGAACCCCGGGTGTTGGTGTGCAGGACGTCCACAAAGAGAGCATCGTCAGGGGACAGGGTGCTCTGGGCGTCAGCAAACTCAAAGGTCGGGCCGGCCGGGTCCAAACCTGGGAGCCAGATGGAGGGAGGGAGAGAGAGAGAGAAAGAGAGAGAAGGGGGAGGAAGAGAGAGAGGGGTAGAAGCAGAGACGGAGAGGGAGAGAGAGAAAGAGAAAGAGAGACGTTATAGATCAGTCACGGTCCTGGAGGTCCATACTGCACATGAGACCATGCAGTCCTGGCCAAAGCCCACAATGTGCTTTAGTGATGATTTGATTATGGTTTTCAATGGCCTCGAGATGTAATAGTTGGGTAAACTTTATGGAGACAAATGGGAGGACTATTGAGGCTAAATGCATTGAGATAGAACTTGCACATGTAGGCCTATGCATGTATGTATCCATGGTACATGTATCTACATAGCGACAGACTGATAGATAAACATTAAAACCTCTTAAGCAGAGAAGGGCTGTCTGCTCACCTGTGATCCTGCTGACTTTGTGGTTGGTGAGGAGACCAGCGATGCCGGCTACATGAGCCCCCAGACTGTAGCCCAGCAGATGTATCTTTTCCCAGGGGTAGTCTAGCGTTTTCTGACAAGGGGGGAAAGCAGACATGGTTTTATTTCTATTTTCCAGTCTTGTGACTGTGTAAAGTATTGGCTGTAAAACTTGTTATGCCATCCTAACACCCTCTCAAGTATATTCTGTTCTGTCAGTTATACTGTACGCTTACACATGTAATCATTTCAGGTAGTTTATCATACCAATGTCTCCCAGCCCTTTTTTCTAGCAGAGGATATGCTTCACTAGCTCCACCTGCTGTTTCTATCAATAATGAGCTGTGTAATGAGTGGTTGATGTGGATCAACAACATGGCTGTAAAAAGCTTTTGGGTGTACTAAATCATAGCCAGGAGTAAAATACAACCACAGCATTGACTTCTAAATCATTGTATCATCACCAGTCACATATTTCCTATTTCAAATATGTTTCTGCGTTGTCAACATGAAAGTCTGTTCTTGTGTGAACCTTGTATTCTATTATGTTTCAGCGGTGCTGAATTATAATTTTTTGCCCATGCGACACACGGCTGTATCTGTCCGTTAATACAGGCCCAGTGCACTACTTTTGTAAAAAAAAATATATATATATATATATATTACATTTTTTACAAAAGTAGTGCATATATATTAATATTTTTTTTATTCTGATTTTTCAGGGGGTGCTGTAACACCCTCAGCACCCCTACTTCCTGTGGCTATGTTCCTATCTACCCAGTGTCCTTGAGATCACCCACCTGTAGCCAATTAACAAACTTGGCCACGTCTTTGCCCACCAACTTGGTGTTGGCAGCGGAGTTGAGGTAGTGCTGCTGCGCCCGTGTCAGCCAGTCCACCACAATCACGTTGGCCTTGGGCTCCCTCTTGTATAGCGCTGTCACCAGCTTAGGGACCCAGCTCTCAAACAGCCCCGTGACCTGGACAAACACATTTTTGGGGTCAGTGGCTGGCCTAACTCACTGTGACCCTAGCCCTCATTGTTTACTCACAGCACTGATTGAAGACTAGCCAAGTGTCAGCACTTTTACACATGAATAAGCACAACAACATTATGCCTACGGACAGCGGGGGGCTTCTCATCATACATCTACTTATCAATGCTGAATTTATTTTTAGAATCAACATTGTTGAGTTCTTTCCCTAATTATGCCCAACAAGCCTCATTGAAATGATGATCAACAACTTCTGCTTTTGCGGTAATCATAATAGTGTCAAAGCTTTACCGTCCATCCATGAATGACCACGAACGTCTTATACCCAGGGTTGAATTCACACTTTGGGATGGTTAAGGGCTGCCCGGGAACGATGTAGCACAAGTCATCATCCGGTATCTCAGCAGTTCTCAGGGAGAACTTGGATACAATGTCTGTGTAGTCCTCAAGCCATTCAGTAGAGTTGCTGTTACCTGCACAGACACAGTGATGATGTTAAACTGGCTTCATCAGTCATGTTGTCACTCCCCTACTAGTGCATGATCTTGCGTGTAAGCACTTTGAACAGTTATCATGGCATACAGGTTACCATTATGCACAATTCAGGGGAGTCAAGAGTCTATAGGAATCTGCCTTATTCATTACACTATTGTTTACATTTTTAACCGGATACATATTAAAACCTAGTCTAGATGTCCTATTATTTATGACTTTTTCATTATCATGATTGTACAAGGAGGTCACTAGCATTTCAAACACTTTACCACAACCAAAATTGAACTTCTTATTTGCATGACAGATAAAATCCAGCATCTAACATTTGTTTACAAAGAAACAAATTGCTGTATTTTTCATTGCATCTTCAACAGTGGCGGTTCTAGACCATTTCAACTATGGGGGGCCAAGCTGGGCCAGTTGTACTGTTAGAGGGGCCAGTTACATTAGACGTTATTGTTGTCATATCGTTTTCTTCACTGCATTGCAGGCATTAGCAGGCAAAAGACCATGTTCATAATCATCATCGTTGCCACTGTCTAATAACAGATGTAAAAAAATAACGATAGCAAAAATTTGTTATGTAAAAATTATTTCATACTCCACATTTAGGGGGGCCACAAGGGGGTCCAAAATTGTTGTCACAGGGGCACTGCCCCCCCCCCCCCCCCCCCCCACCCCCCGAACCGTTAGTGATCTTCAAGTGGTGGCAATTCAGCTTTTTTTCTTTTATCTTCGAACACTATTTATTTTGGAAGAAAGTAATTACAAAGACACAATCTGCAGAATCTATCAGTTTATCAACTGGTGTAATCTAATCCAATTACCAGCATGATAAAAAAGATATCGATACGTTTTACCGGTCCAATGTCGCCCCCTTTTGCATCTTTTGAAATTCTACCAACCAAACATTGTAGTAATAACACTATAAGCCTTTTGAAATTAAGTATTTATTTTGTATATCACAAACATACACAAATAGGCCACATTAAATATCGAATATAATGTCAATAATAATAATAATAATATATGTTATTATGCATTATGCAAATACGTGTAAAATAACGGGAAAATGTTTATTATACATCAATTAAAAATAGAACAAATATCACATTTTCGTTTTCAAAATATTATTTTAAGGTCACTTGAACATGCGAATAATGTCGTGTCCTTATGTCGTGTCGTGTCGTGTCGCATCTAGTTGATCAGATTTATTATATATATATTTTTGCAATGGTTGAAAAGATTATTCATGAGAGAGGTGCGCACCCTAACAAATGCACTCGAGTGGGGTACGTCTGACCGAACTGAGGTTACTCTCGGTCACTTGGAGGAGTCTGCATCAATTTTACTGCCTCCCGTTGGCTCTAGTGTTTATTTTATGGGAGAAAATCAACATAGAGTCAAAGAATGTGTTTATTTAACCTATCTCTAACAAAGCCAAAGTCAGCTCTACAAACAGCTAGGATAAATATCCCTTACTTACCAAAAAGTGTTTGTTCTGGTGTACTTGAAAAAGATACACAGATATTTGCCAGAATTATCCAAACGGTGACCAAAAAGGTATTTTCTTTTCCCATATTATTGTTGATCCAGAGGTTTCTCCGTCAAGTCCCGAATGAAAATGTCCTTGTATGTTGGTTTAGGAGTGGTAGATCCAATTGTATAGCTGTGGTCTAAAAGTAAATCTGATTTGTGATAAGAGTGAAGTTTCTTATGAAGTCTGCCACAATTGCCGCTCCAAGTCGTCTTTATGAGTGGCTCATTTGAATAAACAAACTCCATTGGTCGGAAGGGAGTGGGCTGGGCTTGAACTCGTTCCAAACGCAAAATTGCCCCAAAAATCATTCACAACTCTCTCTGCCCCTTCACCGCTGTCCTTCACATATAGACATGTTATACGATTAGCTGTTTTAGCTTTCCTTTAGAGTGATACCTTATATGTTTATTCAATTCCGAATATCTTGTCTTGGTAAACATATTTGAGATGTTCACCAAACGGTTTACTTGCTATTTAGAGTTTAAATGCTATAGCCAAATGTTTTTTTAAATTTTTTATTCAAGTTATATTCTCGTAAAAAAAAAGTTTCATTCTAAATGGGCTTCTATATAGGTGTTTGAGTTATGCAATCTGTACAAACATGCTCCAGTGTTGGCTCTTCTGTGATTTACCATGCTGTATAACTGGAGCGTTTCATAAGACATGTGGCTTGATAAATGTAATTCGAAAACCAGTGTTAAGTAACAATACACATGTTCTATATGTAGGAATCTTAATATAGGCCTATGTCTATCCAAATATATCTCCATAAAGCGAAACGTGAACGTTTTTGCCTCATATTCTGCTAAATGCATGGCCACTATTGGTGCTGAAAGAACTATCCTACAGGCTACTAATATTTATTCAATAAAATGTGTCGATTACATTTTGAATCTACTTGCGTAATGTCAACCCACGAGGGAGAGGTGCAATGGACGTGTTGAGTAAGCCCCTTCTCTCATAGCTCGATCTTTGCTGAACAATTACTTTCAGCTGAATTTGGAAATGACTGAGCTCGATTGACTCACAAATTATTGTTCTCTGTTGAAATTCAGAAGGACATATTTTAATGCATTATGTTAACATGTGCAGTACTGAACTGCACAAAATAAATAATTTAACGGGACTATGAAAACCAGATGTTTAAAACACATTTCATATAGTATGTTGGTAGCTAAACCGTTTTAAGGCTCTGTTAACTTTAATCTCTCTTGCAAATAGTGCAAAATATTTTATTTTAATTGAAATTATGCTGGTGGAGAGGGAGTGGTGTGGGTGTGAAATTAGTGTGACCATATGACTGGTTTTATGAACAGTGAGTATGACACTGACTCTGTCTTGACAGAGAGTGACGCATTCCAATATCTTAGTCTAAGACATGAGCTTGTTTTCCCCTCCACATTTGTCTTCTACATCAGGCAAAACATATAGTAACCTGAAGGTCAACATGACATAGCTTGATGAGAGAGCAATAACATGTACTGTTTGATTGAGGATAGAATGTCATTGGTCTATAAGCATGATGCATATCCACAATTCTGACAAACTCCTGTGAAGGATCTTTAGTAAATAGCCTGTCCTCCGACTATAGAACATTCCAAACATATATGTCACACTGCAGTAATATTGTTTCACTAAATCTCATCATCTGTAGAAACAAACTCTCAAAAATAAGCAAAAACAGAGGTCAGGGGAGCATGTAACAACTTAGTGTTATTTGTCAGGGAGGTCTTGTTCTTTGCCTTCGCTAAGAATTGACCCACATATGCATCTGAGTTGACGTTTAAAAGGTTCTGTGTATATAATGTGTGCAGTAACTTATGCAGGTCACCGTAAACCTGAGATTTGTGGAGAAATTACAACTCTGTATCTTTTCCGAGCGCAGATACAGCATTGTTGGCCAAATAAAAACTACAGATAAACAATACTTTTTTTGGTAATCATTCAACTAAGCTTTCCCATTCCAAATATAGCATTTTGTTGTTTAATGTTTTCCAGTGATGTGCATAAAACTAAAGGAATTGATGCTTAGCAAGACCAAAGTGCCCAACCCAGTATAGATGGTAACGACACCTAACCTTCGTCTGTGATATCTAACCCACTGAAGACACATTGTAATTAAGAAGAAAGATGCCTATTGGCTGCGCTCCCGCTGTATCTCCCTTATCTCAGACAGACTATCCAATGAGGTTGACATATTTGGCCCAAGGGGGAACCATTGTGGTAGAAGAAATGTAAGCCTGACTCTGCAATCCACAATATACACCTGTGGGCTTTCCTGACAACACTGAGGAAAAGTCTACTTGACTCTTCAATTGGTATGGTTTATTAATAATCTTGAACCACAGACCCACATTTCCCAACAACCACTTCAGAGAGGAGATCTAAAGAACGGTAGTCACACCATGCGGAGACAGCTGGACATGCAGAGGATGACAGAGACAGAGACACAGAGAGAAAGACAGCGAGACGACAGACAGGCAGACGGACGGACGGACGGACATAGCTTTCAAAAAGACAGACATAGTTATCTTTACATGCATGAAAACAGCATGCGTGACATACAACAAACATGATCATTCGCCAAAGGATGCACCGTGACATTATTGCCATATTGCAAACTCCAGTCTAAAAACCTGCAGCTCGGTCTAGGAGGTCAACGAGCCCTGTGAGCATGAATTACTAACGTTTACATGAGTAATAAATATACTGAACAAAAATATAAACGCATCATGCAACAATTTCAACGATTTTACTGAGTTACAGTTCCTATAAGGAAATCAGTCAATTGAAATAAATTCATTATGCGCTAATTATAGATTTCACATGACAGGGCAGGGTGCAGACATGGGTGGGGCTGCAAGGGCATAGGCCTACCCACTTGGGAGCCAGGCCCACCCACTGGGGAGCCAGGCCCAGCAAATCAGAATTAGTAATAAACAAAAGTGCTTTATTACAGACAGAAATACTCCTCAGTTTCATCAGCTGTCTGGGTGGCTGGTCTCAGACGATCCCGCAGGTGAAGAAGCCGGATGTGGAGGTCCTTTTCTTGTCCCCAGCACAAGGTGCACCTGTGTAATGATCATGCTGTTTAATCAGCTTCTTGATATGCCGCACCTGTCAGGTGGCTGGATTATCTTGGCAAAGGAGAAATGCTCACTAACAAGGATGTAAACAAATTTGTGCACAAGATTTGAGAGAAATACGCTTTATGTGCATATGGAAAATTCAGTTCACACCTTACATGTTGTGTTTATATTTTTGTTTAGTATACTTAATTATAAACAAGCATATGTAGTAAATACTACTCCAGCTGGTCTCCTCACTCTCTCTGCATCACACAAACTCACACAGGTCCTCCAGCTGGTCTCGTCACTCTCTCTGCATCACTCAAACTCACACAGGTCCTCCAGCTGTGTCTGCAGTCAGTCCATTGTTTATAAGAACTCTTCAACCCTCTTCAAAAGGGCCAATATCTGCATCAAACAACCACACTGCCAAGGTCCCCAGTGTTCTCACTCCAAACCCCCATTTGATTACTCACAGAGTGGACATGCTGTGGGAAAACTGTAAACAAGCATAAACTTAACTTATATATGTTTCAGGAGGAAGCCAGCGGTGAATCCATGTGTACAGTGCTGTATGTCTGCAGGACTTTGGCTTGTTGTTTCCTCATTCAGGGGAGTGTGTGTTCTTTGCTTTAGCTGTAAGCCAAGCTGGACATCCATGCCCTTTGGTCTTGTGGTGTGTAATGAGTATATTGTCTGTGTATACTCTGTGATGTACTGCAGTGGATTCAGCACTTTGTCACTATAATCCACCAAAAGTGTTTTGCTTGTGACAGACCAAGTCAACACAAAACAAATGTTTCTAGATAGGATCCTGTCTTCAGTTGCAATCCTCCAGTGGGTCTCAGCTCATCATTTGGGAAACACTGTATATCTTAAAACCTCCTCTCCTCCCCTCATCTAATCCTCCTCTCCTCTTTTGCTCAGCTGGGAGACTGTTCCCAGAGGCCGTTGGTAATGATGTCTACAGCTGTGCCTTTTCCGACACCGCCTACAGTAAACTCGCCACCTCAGCCCAGCCCCAAACCTATATCTCCATCTATCTCCAATCCTAGCACGCACATGTTGACCCTTTGCCCTGGACCTTGTGCTTGGGGAGGGAGAGAGGGAGGGAAGAGAAGAGCGACTCTCCTAGAAACTGTGGATTTTATTGTTGATTGAAAAAGGACACATAGAACTGTTGTTTTGCATACCAAGTTCTTTATCTGAAAGGGGGTTTGTTGTACTTCCAGTCGTTCCCCCTATCGTCATGTCCTAGACACAACTAGAGAAGACCAAGGTGCTGCTAAAGGCCTCGAGGCCAGCTCAGCTGAGCTGAAATGTAAAAAACACACATTTAGCCATTAAAACCATTAAAACAACCCACATGCCTTATTTCAGTGGGACATTTATGAGCTAAAGAAAGCAATAATTTGTGACAACACACAAGATGTTGTCTCCATATTTGTAAGTCTCATTAAATAATTCACTATGAGAGGCGGTGGATGTTTGGGGCAGTAAATTGGAAAGAATGAACCCAGAAAGAGTTGAGTTTTACGACTTTCCTCATTACAGTAAAAAGCCCAGAGTCAAAAAGTAATGGAGAAACACTGGAGAGAGAAAGAAAGAAAACCCTCTCCTGTTTCATCCCTCCGTCCTGACGTGACATGAAGGAAGTGGCCTTGTTTTGTCCTCAGGCTGTGTGCTGCATGGAGGCTGAATGACACAATGTGTCTGTCTGTCTGTCTGTCTGTCTGTCTGTCTGTCTGTCTGTCTGTCTGTCTGTCTGTCTGTCTGTCTGTCTGTCTGTCTGTCTGTCTGTCTGTCTGTCTGTCTGTCTGTCTGTCTGTCTGTCTGTCTGTCTGTCTGTCTGTGTACATGCATGCTTGTATAAACGTGCATGTGTGTGTGTGTGTGTGTGTGTGTGTGTGTGTGTGTGTGTGTGTGTGTGTGTGTGTGTGTGTGTGCGTGTGCGTGTGCGTGTGTGTGTGTGTGTAAGAGCTAAGAGTACTTTGAAAGTTTTGCCTGTTTTGGTGGGCATGTGAAATTAGTCTATTAACTAATTTCACCTGCCTGGTGGAATTAGTTAATAGACCAATAAGAAAGACAGTTCCATACCTCTCTGCCAATAACAGCCAGTTTTCAGTTTCCCCTTACCACGCAGACCACTACCAGACAGTCCTAGCAAAATTCTTGCTTGAGAAATTGCTCTTTGTTAAGATTTTGTTTATTTTTGACTATTTTAATGAACAACAATCACAGTAAGGTACCTAATTGTTACCCAGAAATGATTTGATATTGAGATGGAAACGGCTGCATTGGTCCTTTAAAGCACAGGGACATGGAGCCTTGCAGGGGGGGAACCAGTTTGGCCTCTAATAAGAATCCGACTGTTGTAAGTCCACTCCTCCTCCTCATTCTACTTACACAATCATATTTGGAGACACTCCCGTCTATCTAAACCAGTGGTGTGTTCAGTCCACTCTGACCTGAATGAACAATCCTTAGGGGTTTAGTTATGACTGATTAGACAGCTGCAGTACAGCTACAGTTATATATGGTGAAACCTTATTCTGTACTATACATGCCGATGTCCGCTTCTGTACCTCCCCCACTCAGAGGTGTGCTGTGTCAGTGTATGTAACCCCCCCCCCCCCCATAATATTCATAAAATACTGATCTACACAAAATACTCTGTGAATTCAAAGTAGAAGAAAAATTCGAATATTTGTAAATAATTCATGAAAAATAAAACACTAATATATCTTGATTAGATAAGTATTCAACCCTCTGAGTCAATACATGTTAGAATCACCTTTGGCAGCAATTACAGCTGTGGTTCTTTCTGGGTAAGTCTCAAAGAGCTTTCCACTCCGGGATTGTGCAACATTTAACCATTATAATTTTCAAAATTCTTCAAGCTCTGTCAAATGGTTGTTGATCATTGCTAGACAAACATTTTTAGCTCTTACCATAGATTTCAAGCAGATTTGAATCAAAACTGTAACTCGGCCAATCAGAAACATTCACTGTCTTCTTGGTAAGCAATTCCAGTGTAGATTTGTCCTTGTGTTTTAGATTATTGTCCTGCTGAAAGGTGAATTAATCTCCCAGTGTCTGGTGGAAAGCAAACTGAACTAGGTTTTCCTCAAGGATTTTGACTGTGCTTAGCTCCATTCTGTTTCTTTTTTATCCTGAAAAACTCCCCAGTCCTTAAGGATTACAAGCATACCCATAACATGATGCAGCCACCATTAATGTCTTTACTTACCTATTGTTCTGTCACACCCTGACCTGACAGAGAGGGTTTGTTTCTCTATGTGGTTAGGTCAGGGTGTGGGGTGGGCATTCTATGTTTTGTATTTCTTTGTGTTGGGCCGAGTATGGTTCCTAACCAGAGGCAGCTGTCTATTGTTGTCTCTGATACTGAACCATACTTAGGCATCCTTTTTTCCACCTGTGTTTATGGGATGTTATTTTTGTATTGCTTTGTGTGCCTACAGAACGTGACGGTCATATTTTCTTTGTTCATTACTTTTTATCGTGTTCTGAGTAAATAAATCACAAGATGAACATATTCCACGCTGCACCTTGGTCGACTCCTTTTGACTAACGTTACATGTTCACTTAACACCTTTTTTGCACTGTTGGATAGAGCCTGTAAGTAAGCATTTCACTGTGCTTACTTACAGGAAACGTACAGGTTGTATTCGGCGCACGTGACAAATAAACTTTGGTTTGATTATGCTTGTTAATATGGAGAATGGTACTGAGTAATGTGTTGTTTTGGATTTTCCCCATAACACTTTGTATTCAGGACAAAAAGTGAATTGCTTTGCCACATTTCTTTTGCAGATTTACTTTAGTGCCTTGTTGCAGAAAGGATCCATGTTTTGGAATATATTTTCATTCTGTACAGGCTTCCTTCTTTTCACTTTGTCAATTAGGTTAGTATTGTGGAGAAACTACAATGTTGTTGATCTATGCTCAATTTTCTCCTATCACAGCCATTAAACTGTAACTGTTTTAAAGTCACCATTGGCCTCATGGTGAAATCCCTGAGCCGTTTTCCTTTTTAAATGTTTAAATTGAACCTTTATTTAACTAGGCAAGTCTTTCCTCTCCAGCAACTGAGTTAGGAAGGACACCAGTATCTTTGTAGTGACTGGGTGTATTGATACACAAAGTGTAATTAATTTACTTCCCCATGCTCAAAGGGATATTCAATGTCTTTTTTTAGGTGCGCTTCTATAGGTGTCCTTCTTTGCGAGGCATTGGAAAACCTCCCTGGTCTTTGTGGTTGAATCTGTGTTTGAAATTCACTGCTCGACTGAGCGGCCTTACAGATAATTGTATGTGTGGGGTACAGAGATGATGTAGTCCTTCAAAAATCATGTTAAACACTATTATTGAACATAGAGTGAGATTTTGTGACTTGTTAAACACATTCTTACTCCTGAACTTATTTAGGCCTGCCATAACGAAGGGGTTGAATACTTATTGACATATACTTAAGACATTTCAGCTTCTTATTTTGAATACCTTTGTGAACATTTCGAAAACACAATTCCACTTTGACATTATGGAGTATTGTGTGTAGGTCAGTGACAAAACATCTCAATGTAATACATTTTCAATTCAGGCTGTAGCACAACAAAATGTGGAAAAAGGCAAGGTGTATGAATACTTTCTGAAGGCACTGTACATCATGCATATAAATACACACACATTCACATCACACACATTCTTAGAAATGGGAAACGTATATGCTGAACGCCACATGTTTTTCCACATGATGCCCCTCTGTGTAGGAGACTTGCCTTTGTAACTGGTATAAAACAAAGAGGGACTTCATGAAGGCAAGGCTACTCCATGTTCTTTTACTAATGCTTTTCTCAAATCTACAGATCCCAGGTCCCGTCCCACACATCTACGAGCATCAAGATCAGGTCCTACATTGTATTTGCCCCTTTACTTTTCCCACATTTTGTTATGTTACGGCCTTATTCTATAATGGATTAAATACATTTTCTTCTGCATCAATCTACACACAATACCCCATTATGACAAAGTGAAAACACGTTTTTAGAAATTATGTTCAGTGAACCATAAACAATTAATGAACATGCACCTGTGGAACGGTCGTTAAGAAACTAACAGCTTACAGATGGTAGGCAATTAAGGTCACAGTTATGAAAACTTAGGACTAACTTTCTACTGACTCTGAAAACCACCGAAAGAAAGATGCCCAGGATCCCTGCTCATCTGTGTGAATGTGCCTTAGGCATGCTGCAAGGAGGCATGAGGACTGCAGATGTGGCCAGGGCAATAAATTACAATGTCTGTACTGTGAGACGCCTCAGACAGCGTTACAGGGAGACAGGACAGACAGCTGATCGTCCTCGTAGTGGCAGACCACGTGTAACAACACCTGCACAGGATCGGTACATCTGAACATCACACCTGCGGGACAGGTACAGGATGGAAACAACAACTGTCCGAGTTACACCAGGAACGCACAATCCCTCCATCAGTGCTCAGACTGTGCAAAATAGGCAGAGAGAGGCTGGACTAAGGGTTTGTAGACCTACTCTAAGGCAGGTCCTCACCAGACATCACCGGCAACAGCGTTGCCTATGGGCACAAACCCACCGTCGCTGGACCAGACAGGACTGGCAAAAAGTGCTCTTCACCAACGAGACACGGTTTTGTCTCATCAGGGGCGATGGTCGGATTTGTGTTTATCGTCGAAGGATTGAGCGTCACACCGAGGCCTGTACTCTGGAGTGGGATCGATTTGGAGGTAGAGGGTCCGTCATAGTCTGGGGTGGTGTGTCACAGCATCATCGGACTAAGCTTGTTGTCATTGCAGGCAATCTCAACACTGTGCGTTACAGGGAAGACATCCTCCTCCCTCATGTGGTACCCTTCCTGCAGGCTCATCTGACATGACCCTCCAGCATGACAATGCCACCAGCCATACTGCTCGTTCTGTGAGTGATTTCCTGCAACACAGGAATGTCAGTGTTCTGCCATGGCCAGCGAAGAGCCCGGATCTCAATCCCATTGAGCACGTCTGGGACCTGTTGGATCGGAGGGTGAGGGCTAGGGCCATTCCCTCCAGAAATGTCCAGGAACTTGCAGGTGCCTTGGTGGAAGAGTGGGGTAACATCTCACAGCAAGAACTGGCAAATCTGGTGCAGTCCATGAAGAGGAGATGCACTGCAGAACTTAATGCAGCTGGTGGCCACACCAGATACTGACTGTTACTTTTGATTTTGACCCCCCCCCCCCCCCCCCCCTTTGTTCAGGGACACATTATTCAATTTCTGTTATTCACGTCTGTGGAAGTTGTTCAGTTTATGTCTTAGTTGTTGAATCTTGTTAGGTTCATACAAATATTTACACATGTTAAGTTTGCTGAAAATAAACGCAGTTGACAGTGAGAGGATGTTTCTTTTTTTGCTGTGTTTATGGGAAACAAGATCCCCTGTTCTGATTAAACCAAGATTGAACTCTTTGGCCTGACTGCCAAGCGTCAACCTCACTGGAGGTAACCTGGTACCATCCCTACGGGGAAGCATGGTGGTGGGGATGTTTTTCAGAGGCAGTGACTGGGACTCGTCAGGACCTTAGACTGGGGCGATGGTTCACCTTCCAACAGGACAACGACCCTAAGCACACAGCCAAGAAAACGCAGGAGTGGCTTCAGGACAAATCTCTGAATGTCCTTGTGTGGCCCAGCCAGAGCCCGGACTTGAACCCGATCAATCATCCCTGGAGAGACCTGAAGATAGTTGTGCAATGACGCTCCCCATCCAACCTGACAGAGCTTGAGAGGATCTGCAGAGAAGAATGAGAGAAACTCCCCAAATACAGGTGTGCCAAGCTTGTAGCTTTATTATTATTTGTATTTTTTATTTAACCTTTATTTAACTAGTCAAGTCATTTAAGAACACATTCTTATTTACAATGACGGCCTACACCGGCCAAACCCGTATGACGCTGGGCCAATTGTGCGCTGCCCTATGGGACTCCCAATCACAGCCGGTTGTGATACAGCCTGGATACGAACCAGGGTGTCTGTAGTGATGCTTTAAGCACTGAGATGCAGTGCCTTAGACCGCTCCACCACTCCAAAGAAGACTCAAGTCTGTAATCGCTTTCAAAGGTGCTTCAAAAAAGTACTGTTTAAAGGGTCTGAATACTTATGGAAATTTCTATAATCTGCAAAAATGTAAAAAAAAATACAATAAAAAATTAGCTTAGTCATTATGGGGTATTGTGTGTCGATTGATGAGAAAAGTAATACATTTTTTAATTAGGCTGTAATGTAACAAAATGTGGGAAAAAGTCAAGGTATCTGAATACTGTGAATTGATCAGTGGTTCACCAATCAAGGCCTTGATGGACTTGGCAACTTTTACAAGGTGTGATGGGAAAATACGTTTTTTTTAAATGTTTCTTTGGGACCATCAGGCGCCGTCCTCACAACTGATACAATGAAAGGTACTTGCAATGCTCCCATGAAATGTGTCTAGAACATTCATATCTTATATTCAGAGAAAATTGTAACCACATTCTAGATAACTTCTGCTTGACATTAAGGGAACGTTCTCGTAACTTTAACACCAAAACAGGTTCTCAGAAGATTTTTGATAACATACAGTGCATTCTGTTGGCAAGGGAAACTCACACATGCTTTTAGCATACAGTGTTTTCAACTTGCGTATTTGACACACATGATTACATTGTACATGTTCATTTATACAGTAATTATTACTCAACATGTCGTCACCTGGGATTTGAACTCCCAAACTCAAAGCATTCAGATCTTCCTGCTACGCCACCATGTCTGTGTCAATGATCAGTTAATTTGGCTGTTCTCTCATCATTGTTTAAGGGCTTTCTGTATAGTTGTCGACTGTTGGTGGGGAATATTAATCTGTTTAAATAATACTCCTGAATCACTCTGGTCAATATACGTTTTTCTTGAGTGTACTTTTAACAGAGCTGATATTTACTTCAATGTGCATTCACTGTAATGCTTACATCTATGGAGCTGTTTCAGATTCACACAAGTGCCTAGGGAGGAAGAGCGAGTTTTTTTGGTGATAAGGGCCTAACTATACTGGCCCAATAAGAACACGCCCTAGAGATATCCCTTATTGGGTTAGTGCTTAGGGTGTTCGTCATTGACGCTGGTGACTTGGGTTGAGAACCACTACCGGAGTCACCCTACTCTCACATTTTTAGCAATATACAGGTATGTTAATGTCATTATTTGGCAACAGTTACAACACACCTAATAAACATTTCTCATTGAAAGACGGTAATCAGTAGAATTCTAGATAGCTGAGCATCTCAAAGAGCATTCTCTTTGGTCTTTTTGAAATTCACAGCGCTTACCATGTAGAACAAACATGTCTGATAATGAAACACATCAGCTCTCGTCATTGCATTTCTATCTGGAACGTTCTTAATCTGTTGCCGAAACATGGCCCAGATGGTAGTGTTGCTTCTGATAGAAATATACGTAGAACATGGTTGCCATTATTCTCAGAATATCATAAATGTGTATATTTACAGTAGAATGTCTGTACTTTCTCACATTTGACATTTAAGCAATGATGATGCCAGTTATACCATAGCAATACACAATACAGAGTTCCATCTTCAAGTTTTAATGTGGACAAATTGACAAATTGCAACAGAATCACTTGGGATCAGTGATGATCAGTGACACGATACCTGAGATCATTCCACTTTATGATACAAGTATAAAACTTGGTACACTGATGCTAGATACCTTAAGGAACATTTTAAGGATTGCAAGCAGTCTGGGAAGCAGGTCAGTCAACCAGGGTGGCCATTTCAATAAAATGGCTACCATTTGGATATCCTGTTAGAATAAAATCATTCCAAACAATATCTTACTTTGTAATGTTATCTCCCTGCTAAATACACCCCACAAATAATATAGACAATCATTCTGATCATAAAATACTCTTAAGACCTTCATGGGGGTCATACAAACCCCACCTCTTTAATGAATACCTAGGATAGGATAAAGTAATCCTTCTAACCCCCCCCCCCCCCCCCCCCTTAAAATATTTAGATGCACTATTGTAAAGTGGTTGTTCCACTGGATATCATAAGGTGAATGCACCATTTTGTAAGTCGCTCTGGATAAGAGCGTCTGCTAAATGACTTAAATGTAATGTAAATGTAATACTGACCATAATCCAGTGGCTACTGGAAACAAATATTGACTTTGTGACAGAGCCACCAAATTTCACATACAGCTGACGCATTTCTAAAGAATTTTTTTTGGCTATATTGCCATTTCTAATATGGCCACCAACCATCTGCATGAGGCCATATTGGACAAGATTCACTTGGCCATATATGTAACGATCATCTGACAGAGGGGACCAAGATGCAGCGTGGTAAGTGCTCATATTAACTTTAATGAATCACTTTAAATAACACAAGAAACCGAAAGCCAACAGTTCTGCCAGGTGAACTCACAAGACAGAAAACAACTACCCACAAAACCCCAAAGGAAAACAGGCTGCCTAAGAATGGCTCCCAATCAGCGACAACGATGTACAGCTGTCCCTGATTGAGAGCCATACCAGGCCAAAACAAAGAAATACAAAAACATAGAAAAAAGGACATAGAATGCCCACCCAAATCACACCCTGACCAAACCTAAATAGAGACATAAAAATGCTCTCTCAGGTCAGGGCGTGACAATATATCCATAAATAATTGGTACATACAGCCCAATCATGGCTTAAAATGTTTGAGGGGGTCTGGAAAACACGCTAAAATGACCCAAAGATGCCATATCCTTTAAACTTTTAGTTAAAAAATAGGTAAAAACACGTGCCAAATTACTGTTTTTTGTAAAGGTTTTCATGACTAGTTACAATAGATTAGATGATGCTATCTCTCCTCCTTTTCTAAACCTTACCATAACCTTTATTTCACTGGTTGTGTTCTAGGATTACATTACCCTTTCTGGTAGAACATTACATTACGGCACAGAGCTCAGTGAAAATGACAAGGTATATAGCTACTCACAATGAAAACAGTATTTGTCCAGATAGACTATCCCTAATTTCAATATAATAATATTATTGATTCAGAGTAACGCATCACATACTTTGCACTATATTATAAACTGGGTGGTTCGAGCCCTGAATACGGATTGGCTGAAAGCCGTGGTATATCAGACCGTATACCATGGGTATGACAAAACATTTATTTTGACTGTTCTAATTACATGTGTAACCAGTTTATACCAGCAATAAGGTACCTCAGGGGTTTGTGGTATATGGCCAATATACCACGGATAAGGGCTTTATCCAGGCACTCTGCGTTGCGCATACGAACAACACTTAGCCGTGGTATATTGGCCATACACTACACCCTCTTCGGGCCTTATTGCTTAAATATAACAATACATCAACAATACCGTAACTTACACTGATAGTGAGGGTTTGAGAATGACTGTTTTACTGGAATTAACAAATCTAGGTAGATGTTTTAAATTGGCGTGTTTTAATTTTTATCTGTCCCCTTTGATGAGAAAACACAACAATCAGAGTGGAAGGAGACAGAAGACACCTCTGTATTCTCCACATGATCAAAACCCAACTCAAAGTCAAAGCCGGGTCTCTGTCCGTCTGCCCTGTACATGTCACTTTTGGTAAAATCCCATAGGAATGTACAGAAGAAAGACAGGTAACCCATTTTAACAAAATACTTTTATGATGAGACCTTCCAGTCTTTACACAAAGCAAGTAATTTATTTATTATACTCAGTGGTGTAGTGCAATTCTTTTGCTGCCAGAGTGCAAAAAAAAGGAAATGACATCATGTTTCTCAATCAACGTAGCCTGTTGAATAATATAATTTTATATGCATATAACAAATCATCCAAATGTAATGTCTGCATGTGATTGTTTGAGGACAGCGCCCCACATCAACATATTTTTCCACCGGCACAGGTTTCATAAATTCACAAATAGCGATTAAATATTCACTTTTTGAAACTCTTCCTGATTTGTCATCCAAAGGATGGCCAAGGCTTTCGACTTTGTCAATCACCACATCCTCATCGGCAGACTCAATAGCCTTGGTTTCTCAAATGATTGCCTCGCCTGGTTCACCAACTACTTCTCTGATAGAGTTCAATGTGTCAAATCGGATGGCCTGTTGTACGGGCCTCTGGTAGTCTCTATGGGGGTACCACAGGGTTCAATTCTTGGGCCAACTCTTTTCTCTGTATACATCAATGATGTCGCTCTTGCTGCTGGTGAGTCTCTGATCCACCTCTATGCAGACGATACCATTCTGTATACTTTTGGCACTTCTTTGGACACTGTTAACAACCCTCCAGACGAGCTTCAATGCCATACAACTCTCCTTCCGTGGCCTCCAACTGCTCTTAAATACAAGTAAAACTAAATGCATGCTCTTCAACCGATCGCTTCCCGCACCTGCCCGCCCGTCCAGCATCACTACTCTGGACGGTTCTGACTTAGAATATGTGGACAACTACAAATACCTAGGTGTCTGGTTAGACTGTAAGCTCTCCTTCCAGACTCACATCAAACATCTCCAATCCAAAGGTAAATCTAGAATTGGCTTCCTATTTCGCAACAAAGCATCCTTCACTCATGCTGCCAAACACACCCTCGTAAAACTGACCATCCTACCGATCCTCGACTTTGGCGATGTCATTTACAAAATAGCCTCCAATACCCTACTCAATAAACTGGATGCAGACTATCACAGTGCCATCCGTTTTGTTACCAAAGCCCCATACACTACCCACCACTGCGACCTGTACACTCTTGTTGGCTGGCCCTCGCTTCATACTTGTCGCCAAACCCATTGGCTCCAGGTCATCTACAAGACCCTGCTAGGTAAAGTCCCCCCTTATCTCAGCGCACTGGTCACCATAGCCGCACCCACCTGTAGCACGCGCTCCAGCAGGTATATCTCTCTGGTCACCCCCAAAGCCAATTTCTCCTTTGGCCGTCTCTCCTTCCAGTTCTCTGCTGCCAATGACTGGAACGAACTACAAAAATCTCTGAAACTCGAAACACTTATCTCCCTCACTAGCTTTAAGCACCAGCTGTCAGAGCAGCTCACAGATCATTGCACCTGTACATAGCCCATCTATGATTTAGCCCAAACAACTACCTCTTCCCCTACTTTATTTATTTATTTTGCTCATTTGCACCCCATTATTTCTATTTCTACTTTGCACTTTCTTCCACAAAAATCTACCATTCCAGTGTTTTACTTGCTATATTGTATTTAATTTGCCACCATGGCCTTTTTTGCCTTTACCTCCCTTATCTCACCTCATTTGCTCACATTGTATATAGACTTATTTTTCTACTGTATTATTGACTGTAAGTTTGTTTTACTCCATGTGTAACTCTGTGTTGTATGTGTCGAACTGCTTTGCTTTATCTTGGCCAGGTCGCAATTCTAAATGAGAACTTGTTCTCAACTTGCCTATCTGGTTAAATAAAGGTGAAATACATATTTTTTTTAAAAAGGGTCCCAGCTATAACATGAAGTGTCATTTTGTTAGATAAAATCCTTCTTTATATGCCAAAAAGTCCGTTTTTAGTTGGCGCCATCGATTTGAGTAATCCACTCGTTCAACATGCAGAGAAAGGAATCCAAAAATCTACCCCTAAACTTTGGTTCATCAAGTCAAAATACGTTTCTATTTACTCCTCAGATACCCTAAAATGTAATCAAATTATAATATTTCTTACGGAAAGAAGTATGTTCAATAGGAAACAGATTTTAGCTGGTGCGTCCTGTCTTCATGGCGCGCACAAACACGAATTTCCAAGACTGTGTCCCTGTACTAAAACTGATATTTCTTATTCGTTTTGGAAGTTACAAGCCTGAAACCTTGAACAAAGACTGCTGTCACCCTGTGGAAGCCATAGGAAATGCATCCAGGGAGCTAATTTTCAGTATGCCCTTATACTTGCCATTGTAAGAGGATGGTCTCTCTCTCAAAAAAAATCTGGTTGGTTTTTCTTTGGATTTTCTCCTACCATATCTATCTATTGTGTTATATTCTCCTACATTATTTTAACATTTCAACAAATGTCAGTGTTTTCTTTCCAATGGTACCAATTATATGCATATCCTGGCTCCAGGGCCTGAGCAACAGGCAGTTTACTTTGGGCACGTCATTCAGGCGGAAATTGAGAAAAAAGGGGCCTAGCCCTAAGTGAAATGCAATTCAAAATGGCAATAATGACTAACATATACAGTGTATTCTGAGAACATGGCAACCATGTTTGGTGCAACGTTGATAGAATATTCTCCTAATCCACAGGAAACTGAACACCTGAGCCTACCAAACAAGCTAAATGCCTTCTATGCTCAGGGAAGCAACACTGAGCCATGCACCACTGAGCCATGCATGAGAGCACCAGCTGTTCCGGACTACTGTGTGATCTCGCTCTTCGTAGCCGATGTAAGACCTTTGAATAGGTTAACATTCGCAAGGCCACAGGGCCAGACGGAATACCAGGATGCGTACTCAGAGCATGTGCTGACCAGCTGGCAAGTGTCTTAACTGACATTTTCAACCTATTGCTGACCCGGGCTGTAATACCAACTTGCTTCAAGCAGACCACCATAGTCCCCATGCCCAAGAACGCCAAGGTAACCTGCCTAAATTACTATTGCCCTGTAGCACTCACATCTAGAGCCATGAAAGGCTGGTCATGGTTCACATTAACACCATCACAGACACCCTGGACCCACTCCACACTGCCCTAACCCTCTTGGACAAAAGGAATACCTATGTACTGTAAGAATGCTGTTCATTGACTACAGCTCAGGATTCAACATCATAGTCCTGTCCAAGCTCATCACCAAGCTCAGGACCCTGGGACTGAACACCTCCCTCTGCGACTGGATCCTGGAATTCCTGACGGTTTGTCCCCAGTCTGGAACCAACAGGATCATGAATAAATCCTACCCCAAAGCCATAAGACTGCTAAACAAGTCTGCTAAATAGCTAATCAAATGGCTACCCGGACTTCCTGCATTGACCCCCCACTCTGGACTCTACCCACACTCTCACACATCCTTACACTGACACACTGCATATGCCCACACACACTTTCACTACTACTGCTCCATATACGCTGCTGCTACAGCTCAGCTCATTATCTATCCTGTTGTCACTTTACCCTTACCTATATGTACATAGCTACCTTGATTACCTTGTACCCCTGCACATCGACTCGATACTGGTACTCCCTGCACAGTATATAGCCATGCTATTTTTACTCGTTATTCGCTATTCACTGTATTTATTCCTCTTGTCACTATTTCAATTTTTTTATATTTAACTATTCATTATTGGTAAAGTACCCGTAAGTAAGCCTTTCACTGTCTACACCGGTTCTTCACGAAGCAAGCAACAAATAATATTTTATTTGATTCGACATGAATGTTCTTGCAAAATTCTTATATAATGTATCTAGAACTTTATCTTATATTCTGAGAACATGGCAACCATGGTCTGTGTATGCTTGGTGGGACGCTGATGGAATATTCTCCTAACCCACAGAGAACTGGACTCATGCATGTCTTGCAACGTTCCCATGAATTGTCTAGAACAAGTTCTGAGAACATGGTAGCCACTTTCTGTGTAAGTTCTATTTGACATTAAGGGAATCGTCTCTTGGAAACATTCCTTGCACATCACGGGAAAATTCCCATGAAAACATTGGTGAATGACCGAATGAGACTCTTAAGGGAACATTCTCTAAACTTGTGGGAATGTTTGTTAGCTGGGTTAGTTACTTAACTCAGTTTAGGATTGAAAGTGCTAATGTCTTAATGTGCACTAATAAGTTTGTGTGCTTGCATGTATACATGCCTGTGTGTATGAGGAATTGCTGTCAGTCAGTTATGTGGGGAATGCAGAATGACCCAACAGGATAATGTATCTTGTGTTCACACAGGAGTTGACTGACCATGGGATCCATCCCAGCGCCAGCAGGCCCCATGCACAGCAGGCAGCCAGCCTCCACTGTGTAACAGCATTTCACAACTCATCACATCTACCCATCCACCCAGGCCCAGGAGACAGTCTTGCCAGTCCTGCGCTCAGCTTACCCATTTCACAACGGAGCAACTCCATGCCATTATGGCCCGTTTATGATATTTTGTATCTTCCTGAAACGAAATCCATAAAACTTTACTTTGGGGGAAGGATGTTTGGCATACTTTTGAAATCTGTATCCAAAATAATTATTGAGAAATAACTAATTAAAGTTGTGACATTTGTGACATTTTGGCCTTATCCTGGCCTTCTTTTAGACACTTCAACAATGAGTTTGTAGATGCTACATAGCATGTGTTGGTGTCATCTGAAAAATGACTGTGTTTTCTAACATATGATTAGTGTTAAAGAATACAATTGATTTACATGAATTAATGGATAGAGAAATATATAAAACTTAAATGTCTCAAAAGTATTCCCTTTTGATTTTGTTCATTTTTAGACCTGTTTTAAACAAATTTATGCCAAACATCCTTTCCGCAAAGGACTTTTTATGGATTTAATTTCAGGAAGATCTAGTGTGTGTTTCTGAGTGCTTGCATGAACAGAATGTGTGTGTGAATGTGTTTCCCATGCCAATAAAAGCCCTTCAATTAAAATTGAATTGAACGCATTTGCAATCGTGCATAGGACAGAATCAGAGTACAGGCATGCTGGTATGTATATACTACATGGCTGTGTATGTGTGCATCCACAGTACACTGTGTGTGACTCTATATGCATTTGTATTATTCTTGGCGATCAGCCTTGTTGGTCAATTCCATGACCTCTCTTTCTCTCCTTCTTTTCTTGATGTACTAAAGAAACAGTCTTTCTTATTGTTCTGTTTGACTTATAGCCTGAAGGCTGCCTCCCTGGAGATCCAGTTATTTAGCTGAGCTTGAATTCCATGAAATGATAAGGATGTTGCCACAACTTTACTTTCTTTCTTCTGTTCAGGGAAGGACCTATGGCGATACGCATGTGCCTCCCACCTCAGTTTGGACCAATCATAATTAGGGCCAGGAGTTTTTCCTGAACTAACCAGGAACAATTCTGGGCCCTAATAGTAGCGTAACACTTTTAGGGCCCAGAACCACATGGATGATGTTACAAATGACCACATCACACTTACACTTTCTGTTTTCAGGAACTTCCCCCATGTGCTGATGTATCCATCGCACACATCTCACACAAAGTGGGATCAGGTGGGGCTCGGGTACCTGTGGCCATCATAATGCTATGAACACTGTGTAAAATGTCAATTAAAAAATTGATAGCCAAAAATAATATTATGAACGAGAAAGAACTATAATATTGATAAAAAAAATGGATTTCAAAAAATAATATTATGAACGATAGCGTGGATGTTGTCCTACTTTCTCTTAAACCTTAGTTAGACAGAGTGGGGATGGATGGATGGAGGATTGTTCTGGGAAGAGCCTAGTGACTCCGACATCAAATGTATTTATATAGCCCTTCTTACATCAGCTGATACAGAAACCCAGCCTAAAACCCCAAACAGCAAGCAATGCAGGTGTAGAAGCACGGTGGCTAGGAAAAACTCCCTAGAAAGGCCAAAACCTAGGAAGAAACCTAGAGAGGAACCAGGCTATGAGGGGTGGCCAGTCCTCTTCTGGCTGTGCCGGGTGGAGATTATAACAGCACATGGCCAAGATGTTCAAATGTTCATAAATGACCAGCATGGTCAAATAATAATAATCATAGTAGTTGTCGAGGGTGCAACAAGTCAGTAACACAAGAGTAAGTGTCAGCTGGCTTTTTCATAGCCGATCTTTGAGAGTATCTCTACCGCTCCTGCTGTCTCTAGACAGTTGAAAACAGCAGGTCTGGGACAGGTAGCACGTCCGGTGAACAGGTCAGGGTTCCATAGCTGCAGGCAGAACAGTTGGAACTGGAGCAGCAGCACGGCCAGGTGAACTGGGGACAGCAAGGAGTCATCAAGCCAGGTAGTCCTGAGGCATGGTCCTAGGGCTCAGGTCCTCCAAGAGAGAGAAAGAAAGAAAGAGAGAAAGAGAGAATTAGAGAGAGCATATTTAAATTCACACAGGACACCGTAAAAGACAAGAGAAATACTCCAGATGTGACAGACTGACCCTAGCCCACCGACACATAAACTACTGCAGCATAAATACTGGAGGCTGAGACAGGAGGGGTCAGGAGACACTGTGGCCCCATCCAATGAAACCCCCGGACAGGGCCAAACAGGTAGTATATAACCCCACCCACTTTGCCAAAGCACAGCCCCCACACCACTAGAGGGATATCTCCAACCACCAACATACCATCCCGGGACAAGGCCGAGTATAGCCCACAAAGATCTCCGCCACGGCACAACCCAAGGGGGGGCGCCAACCCAGACAGGAAGACCACGTCAGTGACTCAACCCACTCAAGTGATGCACCCCTCCCAGGGACGGCATGGAAGAACACCAGTAAGCCAGTGACTCAGCCCCTGTAATAGGGGTAGAGGCAGAGAATCCCAGTGGAAAGAGGGGAAACCGGCCAGGCAGAGGCAGCAAGGGCGGTTCGTTGCTCCAGCCTTTCCGTTCACCTTCACACCCCTGGGCCAGACTACACTTAATCATAGGACCTACTGAAGAGATGTGTCTTCAGTAAAGACTTAAAGGTTGAGACTGAGTCTGCGTCTCTCACATGGGTAGGCAGACTATTCCATAAAAAGGGAGCTCTATAGGAGAAAGCCCTGCCTCCAGCTGTTTGCTTAGAAATTCTAGGAACAATTAGGAGACCCGCGTCTTGTCACCGTAGCGTACGTGTAAGTATGTACGGCAGGACCAAATCGGAAAGATAGGTAGGAGCAAGCCCATGTAATGCTTTGTAGGTTAGCAGTAAAACCTTGAAATCAGCCCTTGCCTTAACAGGAAGCCAGTGTAGGGAGGCTAGCACTGGAGTAATATGATCACATTTTTGGGTTCTAGTCAGGATTCTAGCAGCCGTATTTAGCACTAACTGAAGTTTATTTAGTGCTTTATCCGGGTAGCCGGAAAGTAGAGCATTGCAGTAGTCCAACCTAGAAGTAACAAAGGCATGGATTAATTTTTCTGCGTCATTTTTGGACAGAAAGTTTCTGATTTTTGCAATGTTACGTAGATGGAAAAAAGCTGTCCTTGAAACAGTCTTGATATGTTCTTCAAAAGAGAAATCAGGGTCCAGAATAACGCCGAGGTCCTTCACAGTTTTATTTGAGACGACTGTACAACCATCCAGATTAATTGTCAGATTCAACAGAAGATCTTTGTTTCTTGGGACCTAGAACAAGTATCTCTGTTTTGTCCGAGTTTAAAAGTAGAAAGTTTGCAGCCATCCACTTCCTTATGTCTGAGACACAGGCTTCTAGCGAGGGCAATTTTGGGGCTTCACCATGTTTCATTGAAATGTACAGCTGTGTGTCATCCGCATAGCAGTGAAATTTAACATTATGTTTTCGAATGACATCCCCAAGAGGTAAAATATATAGTGAAAACAATAGTGGTCCTAAAACAGAACCTTGAGGAACACCGAAATGTTCAATTGATTTGTCAGAGGACAAACCATTCACAGAGACAAACTGATATCTTTCCGACAGATAAGATCTAAACCAGGCCAGAACTTGTCCATGTAGACCAATTTGGGTTTCCAATCTCTCCAAAAGAATGTGGTGATCGATGGTATCAAAAGCAGCACTAAGATCTAGGAGCACGAGAACAGATGCAGAGCCTCAGTCTGATGCCATTAAAAGGTAATGTACCACCTTCACAGGTGCAGTCTCAGTGCTATGATAGGGTTTCGTATACATTGTTTGCGTTTCGTATACATTGTTTGTCTTTAGGAAGGCAGTGAGTTGCTGCGCAACAGCTTTTTCTAACATTTTTGAGAGGAATGGAAGATTCGATATAGGCCGATAGTTTTTTATAATTTCTGGGTCAAGATTTGGCTTTTTCAAGAGAGGCTTTATTACTGCCACTTTTAGTGAGTTTGGTACACATCCGGTGGATAGAGAGCCGTTTATTATGGTCAACATAGGAGAGCCAAGAACAGAAAGCAGCTCTTTCAGTAGTTTAGTTGGAATAGGGTCCAGTATGCAGCTTGAAGGTTTAGAGGCCATGATTATTTTCATCATTGTGTCAAGAGATATAGTACTAAAACACTTTAGTGTCTCCCTTGATCCTAGGTCCTGGCAGGGTTGTGCAGACTCAGGACAACGGAGCTTTGGAGGAATACGCAGATTTAAAGAGGAGTCCGTAATTTGCTTTCGAATGATCATGATCTTTTCCTCAAGAAGTTCATGAATTCATTACTGCTGAAGTGAGAGCCATCCTCTCTTGGGGAATGCTGCTTTTTAGTTAGCTTTGCGACAGTATCAAAAATAAATTTCGGATTGTTCTTATTTTCCTCTATTAAGTTGGAAAAAATAGGATGATCGAGCAGCAGTGAGGGCTCTTCGATAGTGCACGGTACTGTCTTTCCAAGCTAGTCGGAAGACTTCCAGTTTGGTGTGGCGCCATTTCCGTTCCAATTTTCTGGAAGCTTGCTTCAGAGCTTGTGTATTTTCTGTATACCAGGGAACTAGTTTCTTATGACAAATGTTTTTAGTTTTTAGGGGTGCAACTGCATCTAGGGTATTGCGCAAGGTTAAATTGAGTTCCTTGGTTAGGTGGTTAAATGATTTTTGTCCTCTGACGTCCTTGGGCAGGCAGAGGGAGTCTGGAAGGGCATCAAGGAATCTTTGGGTTGTCTGAGAATTTATAGCACGACTTTTAATGCTTCTTGGTTGGGGTCTGAGCAGATTATTTGTTGCGATTGCAAACGTAATAAAATGGTGGTCCGATAGTCCAGGATTATGAGGAAAAACATTAAGATCCACAACATTTATTCTATGGGACAAAACTAGGTCCAGAGTATGACTGTGGCAGTGAGTAGGTCCAGAGACATGTTGGACAAAACCCACTGAGTCGATGATGGCTCCGAAAGCCTTTTGGAGTGGGTCTGTGGACTTTTCCATGTGAATATTAAAGTCACCAAAAATGTTAACATTATCTGCGATGACTACAAGGTCCGATAGGAATTCAGGGAACTCAGTGAGGAACGCTGCATATGGCCCAGGAGACCTGTAAACAGTAGCTATAAAAAGTGAATAGGCTGCATAGATTTCATGACAAGAAGCTCAAAAGACGAAAACGTCGTTGTTGGTTTTTTTTTGTAAATTGAAATTTGCTATCGTAAATGTTAGGAAGACCTCCGCCTTTGCGGGATGCGCGGGGGATATGGTCACTAGTGTAACCAGGGGGTGAGGCCTCATTTAACACAGTAAATTCATCAGGCTTAAGCCATGTTTCAGTCAGGCCAATCACATCAAGATTATGATCAGTGATTAGTTCATTGACTATAACTGCCTTTGAAGTGAGGGATCTAACATTAAGTAGTCCTATTTTGAGATGTGAGGTATCACAATCTCTTTCAATAATGGCAGGGATGGAGGAGGTCTTTATACTAGTGAGATTGCTAAGGCGAACACCGCCATCTTTAATTTTGCCCAACCTAGGTCGAGGCACAGACACGGTCTCAATGGGGATATCTGAGCTGACTACACTGACTGTGCTAGTGGCAGACTCCACTAAGCTGGCAGGCTGGCTAACAGCCTCCTTGCTGGCCTGCACCCTATTTCATTGTGGAGCTAGAGGAGTTAGAGCCCTGTCTATGTTCGTAGATAAGATGAGAGCACCCCTCCAGCTAGGATGGAGTCCCTCACTCCTCAACAGGCCAGGCTTGGTCATGTTTGTGGGTGAGTCCCAGAAAGAGGGCCAATTATCTACAAATTCTATCTTTTGGGAGGGGCAGAAAACAGTTTTCAACCAGCGATTGAGTTGTAAGACTCTGCTGTAGAGCTCATCACTCCCCCTAACTGGGATGGGGCCAGAGACAATTAATCGATGCCGACACATCTTTCTAGCTGATTTACACGCTGAAGCGATGTTGCGCTTGGTGACCTCTGACTGTTTCATCCTAACATCGTTGGTGCCGACGTGGATAACAATATCTCTATACTCTCTACACTCGCCAGTTTTAGCTTTAGCCAGCACTGTCTTCAGATTAGCCTTAACGTCGGTAGCCCTACCCCCTGGTAAACAGTGTATGATCGCTGGATGATTCGTTTTAAGTCTAATACTGCGGGTAATGGAGTCGCCAATGACTAGGGTTTTCAATTTGTCAGAGCTAATAGTGAGAGGCTTCGGCGTCTCAGACCCCATAACGGGAGGAGCAGAGACCAGAGAAGTTTCGGCCTCCGACTCCGACTCGCTTAATGGGGAGAACCGGTTGAAAGTTTCTGTCGGCTGAATAAGCGACACCGGTTGAGCATTCCTACAGCGTTTCCCTCCAGAAGCCATGAGAAAGTTGTCCGGCTGCGGGGACCGTGCGATGGGGTTTATACTAACATTACTATCTGTACTTACTGGTGGCACAGACGCTGTTTCATCCTTTCCTACACTGAAATTGCCCTTGTCTAACGATTGCGTCTGAAGCTGGGCTTGCAGCACAGCTATCCTCGCCGTAAGGCGATCGTTCTCCTGTATATTATAAGTACAACGACTGCAATTAGAAGGCATCGTGTTAATGTTACTTAGCTTCGGCTGTTTGAAGTCCTGACGAACCATGTCCAGATAAAACCTCCGGGGTGAAAACGTTGAATGAAAAAAGTTGAGTGAGGGAAAAACTAAAAATATACGGTAATGAAAAAGTAAAAACCGTGAAGTAGTCAGGTAGCAAAGTAAGATTGGCAACAAAACGCACAGCAGCACGCACAGCAGCACGTAAACAAGTCTGCAAGTTGTGACCGGAAACAGAGAGACACAATGTGTTGTAACTGACATGCTGGTTCTTTTGAAAATATGGGGCTAGCTGTAGCAGGTCAGAAGAGTGGGGTCTTGGAGAGTGTAACCAGTGTCCTCAGAGTGCCTTCATGTGCAGGTCTTGTTGGTCTAGCGTGTGAGTTCAGGTCCAAACCACTCATCAACAGAAACAACAAGCGGAGCCATTTCCAAAGCCATTTAATGTGGATGAGTGAAGGGATGTTGCTCTGTAGGTGGATGACAGGGCTGCATTGTGTGTACAGACCAAGGCCTCTGACTGAGGGCGGTTGTCTGTCGCCAGGCCTACGTTTGCTTCCACTGTCTCCCCTTAGGCTGTATTGGTGTGGTTGTGTTGACTTTAGACTTCAGTTGCCCTACATCTGGAGAGCCTTTTGTGAGGATAGTTGCACAGGGGAGGAGGTAAAGGAAGCAGACGAGAGCTCCAGTCGTACTGTACACATGAGGAGGCTAGAGAGGGGCCAAGGAGATGGTCATGGCTGAACAGGTTCAGACATGGAAAGGGTGAAGGAAAGATGCAAATACACAGATGACGGGTACAAATGTTGTTTTACACATAGGGAGCCGTCAGGGCTCAGATGGTCCTGGAGGAAATTAGTTAATGACTTAGTAAAAGAAAAATCCACATCTATTAAAGGTTTTGACGGATGTACTGACTTCTAAGGAAAAAACATCTTATTGCACAGTTTAGTTTGGGAGCTGTTTTTGTGAGTGTTTTAAGTTTAGTTTCTGACCCTTAACCACGGTAAAACCAGACAAATGGGAAAGTTCACTCACGGAAATTAAGAGATAAACTAAAGTTTCTGATGTCCAGCCTACATTTACATTAAGTAATTTAGCAGACTTATTCAAAGTGACTTAGTTTTATGGTTCCTGCCATGGTCGGCCTTTTGCGGCCCTAAGCAACATTTTGTTGGGGGCCCTATCATCCCAAATAGTGTCCCTTTGACAAAATGTGCCCCAGCATCACAATGGGATTCGATAAATTATTAGCGTCTGTTGCTATATCAACGATGTGATGACTTAATGCTTCGAATTTTGGAGATCATTACAGCCTAAATTACATTCTTTTCATCCCCGCTATGCAAACAAGGCTAATTTCAGCGACAATGTCTCTGTTTAAACTAGTTTTGCTTAGCTAATAAGATGAAAACATTACTTCAAACTACTTTTGGGTACCTTGTTAACATTTCAACAACATGAAATCCATGTCTTAAACGTTGCTACATTTCGGAAATAGCAAAGAAAATCTGCTTGACACAATGTTAATTACCTTACAGATCACGAAGTCAGCTAATTTCCATTCATATGCAAATACATTTGATTCATACACTGGCTTGTCTGGTTGTCATGTTTTTACCTGAAGCTGCCCTTCCCTTTTATACACTGGCTTGTCTGGTTGTCATGTTTTTAACTGAAGCTGCCCTTCCCTTTTAAACACTGAAATAATCATACTTTAGTAGTCCTCTATTATGATTCATTTTTTCCCCATCTCTCATAGTTTATTAGTACACCCTTGTGGTTGAATACACAGTATAAGTATCTATTGTAAGTCCTAGGATACAACAACTAACAAATACCATCAAGGGATACCTTACAATAAACAACTTGTGAAACAGCTGTGAAAACTAACCTGGAAATATTTCAGATTTAAATATATAAACCTTGATCTTTTTTTGGTACAGGTGTGTCATTAATTTATTTTCACAGATTTTTGTACACACATGGCAATCATAGACTGAAATACTGAATTCTGGTGTGTGGAATAGAGAGGAGGTGGGTGCGTGGTTCTGCCTGTGACTTGTTCACAACAGGCAGCCAGTCTCAGAAGGGGGACTCGAAGAGGGACACTGCAAAGTCCAGGCACTGCTGCTCTCTTTGTTCTGAGTGTTTGCAGTGCTAATGTTTTTAATTTGTGTATCTCACATATTATGTGCCCAGTAGAGCATGAAAACTTTCTTAGCAGATAATGCCAACATGACAGTAACAGTAGCTGTAGATGATGTAATGAAAAGTTGGAGGGTGGATGGAGGACATCAGGTGGATCCACATCTGGGTGCTAGACAGATCCCCTAGGTTCTGGAGAACAGGAGCAGAGTTAAAGGGAAGAGGGGAGGAGACCGAGACGTAAATAAGCAAACACACAGGTTACAGGTAGATCAGGTATGTAAAAATACAGGACAAAGTCCTTGTCCAGTTTATACAATTATTGCATATACTAAAGTATTTAAAATGTGTGATTGACTTAGTGTTGATGGTTGTCTATTGCTTGTGATGAGAACCTCACTAGTGTCTTCTAGTTCAGTGACTAGACTTACCTGCCCCTGTTCCTGCAGTCCAACACAAGCGACCGGTGAGAACATTTTATGGATAAGTGCAGTGTTATACATGGGAGATGCATTTCAACAGTTCTTGAAGGTATAGCCTACTTTAAGCTCGTCCCCTTCGGCTTAGAGCACATAGAATCAGACTGATCCAAATTCACTGGCTCTGGTGGATGGGATACCTCCTGGGTGGCTCGGACAGTCGATGGTCTTTAAGTCATTTGGAGAGGTAAATTGAAGAGGTACATTTTTATAAGCTCAGCATAACTTCCATGTTTTGCTTTCTCAAATGTCAAGCAAAGCTTAACATACTATGTCTCATGTGCTTCTCCAGAGTGTAGGGCGTCGGGGCTTTCAGTGGTCGACCGTCCAACTGCTCCAACTAGAGAAGATTGTTGGCTTCCACCAAGGTACCCTGGGAAGACAAAGAGAAACATATCAGTATTAGGGAAAAGTAAACTAGATTCAGGTTATTTTGTGTGCAAATGCAAATAGTTATTATATGAGATTGTTATATTCACCTTAATGTATGGTGACCCCAGCTAAGAGCGAAAGAGCAGCGAGGTTTCCCAGGTCTCGCCTTCCTTTCGTCCTTCTTTCAAATCAAGTAATCCACCCAGATGTCGTAGAACTTGGTCCCCTTATTGATTCTCCTCCAGTAGCTGTCCTGTTTCTCCTGCGCCTTGTTGATATTTAGTCTCACCTTGATTGATAATAGGAAAACATGCAATTATATTTCATGTTATTACAAATACATTTCTTACATATGCCTTGGAGGGCCAGAAAATAAAATAACAGCGGACAATCATATTTACCTGGTCAAAAACCTCCACATCCTTCTCAGCCCGTGCCTGAAAGTGGTCCTCGAAGGCGTTCTGATCTGGTTCGACAACTTCCACCACATCAGGTGGAGTTTCAGTGATCTGAAAGCACGTTATACAAAAATAGCAATAGACAAACAACAACACTAAGTCAATCACACATTTTAAATATTATAGTATATGCAATAATTGTATAAGTGTATTTGGGAAAGTATTCTGACCCCTTGACTTTTTCCACATTTCATTCTAAAATTGATTAAATATTTGTTTCGCTCATTAATCTACACACAATATCCCATAATGACAAAGCAAAAACAGTTTTTAGAAATGTTTGCAAATGTATTAAACAAACTAACATTACATTTACATAAGTATTCAGACCCTTTACTCAGTACTTTGTTGAAGCACATTTGGAAGCAATTACAGCCTTGAGTCTTCTTGGGTATGACGCTACGAGGTTGCCACACCTGTATTTGGGGAGTTTGTACCATTCTTCTCTGCAGATCCTCTCAAGTTCTGTCAGGTTGGATGGGGAGCGTTGCTGCACAGCTATTTTAAGGTCTCTCCAGAGATGTTCGATTGGGTTCAAGTCCGGGCTCTGGCTGGGCCGCTCAAGGTCATTCAAAGACTTGTCCCAAAGTCACTCCTGCGTTGTCTTGGCTGTGTACTTAGGGTCATTATCTTGTTGGAAGGTGAGGTCTGAGCACTATAAAGCAGGTTTTCATCAAGGATCTCTTGGTACATTGCTCCATTATTATTTTCCTTGATCCTGACTAGACTCCCAGTGCCTGCTGCTGAAAAACATCCCCACAGCATGATGCTGCCACCACCATGCTTCACCGTATGGATGGTATTGGCCAGGTGATGAGGTGCCTGGTTTCCTCCAGATGTGACGCTTGTTAGTCTGTCCAAAAATGTTGGTTCAATTCTGGTTACATCAGACCAGAGAATCTTATTTCTCATGATCTGAGAGTCCTTTAGGTTACTTTTGACAACTTCAAGCAGGCAGTCATGTGCCTTTTACTGAGGAGTGGCTTCCGTCTGGCCACTCTACCATAAAGGCCTGATTGGTGGAGTGCTGCAGAGATGGTTGTCCTTCTAGAAGGTTCTCCCATCTCCACATATGAACGCTGGAGCTCTGTCAGAGTGACCATCGGGTTCTTGGCTACCTCCGTGACCAAGGCCCTTCTCCCTCGATTGCTCAGTTTGGCCGGGCGGCCAGCTCTAGGAGAGTCTTGGTGGTTCCAAACATCTTCTATTTAAGAATTATGGAGGCCACTGTGTTCTTGAGGACCTTGAATGCTGCAGATTTTTTGGTACTCTTCCCCAGATCTCTGCCTCGACATGATCTTGTCTCAGCGCCCTAGGACAAGTCCTTAGACCTCATGGCTTGATTTTTGTTCTGACATGCACTGTCAACTGTGGGACCTTATATAGACAAGTGTGTGCCTTTCCAAATCATATCCAATCAATTGAATTTACCACAGGTGGACTCCAATCAAGTTGTAGAAGCTTCTCAAGGATAATCAATGGAAACAGGATGCATCTGAGCTCAATTTCGAGTCTCATAGTAAAGGGTCCTTAATACTTTTGTAAATTTGATATTTCATTTTTTTACCTGAGGATTGATTGATGAGGAAAAATCATAATTTAATACATTTTAGAATAAGGCTGTAATGTAACAAAATGTGGAAAAAGTCAAGGGGTCTGAATACGCTTCCCTACTCCTAAAGCCCATGTCAGATCCATGACCAAGTCCGAATCCACTGCATATCTAAATGTTAAGCTCGCAACGTGTAGATGACCAACTAGCTAGATTGAAAATGGTTGTTGAAAAAGGGTTGTACAAAGCTAAATCCTTCCAGTTATGTGAAAGAAGTTAACTGCTGATCGTAAAGATGGCACTGAAAAGGATGGCTGACGTCTTACATGCTCCTAACCAATTGCGCTATTTAAAAAATATTATTGCGTTGTTTGTAACTTATTTTTTTACTTATTTTGCACATAATGTTGCTGCTACCGTCTCTTATGACCGAAAATAACTTCTGGACATCAGAACTGCGATTACTTACCACGAACTGGAAGAATCTTTTTCCTTTAACGAGTCCGACGAGAACGATATACTGCTTTCCTGGGAACAGGCCCAAATCCCCGTTATTTGCATGAAGAAAAGATGGAGGAAAAGAGAACGCAGATCGGGCTGCCTTCTGAGAATCTGTAGGCGAGCGAGTAAACTCCCACTGCCATCCATCCTACTTGCTGACATGCAATCATTGGAAAATAAAATTGATGACGTACGATTATCCTACCAACAGGACATTAAGAACTGTAATATCTTATGTTTCACCGAGTAGTGGCTGAACGACGACACAGAAAATATAGAGCTGGTGGGATTTTCAATGCACCAGCAGAACAGAGAAGCTACGTCTGGTAAGACTAGGGGTGTGAGTGTGTGCCTTTTTGTCAATAACAGCTGGTGCGCGATGTCTAATATTAAAGAAGTCTCAAGGTATTGCTCGCCTGAGGTAGAGTACCTTATAAGCTGTAGACCACACTATCTACCAAGAGAGTTCTCATATTATTCGTAGCCGTCTATTTACCACCACAGAACGATGCTGGCACTAAGACCGCACTCAACCAATATAAGGCCATAAGCAAACAAGAAAATTCTCGTTCAGAAGCGGTGCTCCTAGTGTCCGGGAACTTTAATGCAGGCAAACTTAAATCAGTTTTACCAAATGTTTACCAGCATGTCACATGTGCAACCAGAGGGGAAAAAATTCTAGACCACCTTTACTCCACACAAAGAGATGCATACAAAGCTCTCCCCCGCCCTCCATTTGGCAAATCTGACCAAAATTCTATCCTCCTGATTCCTGCTTACAAGCAAAAACTAAAGCAGGAAGTACCAGTGACTCGCTCAATACGGATGTGGTCTGGACGATATAAGAAATTCTGCTATGCCCTCAGACGAACCAGCAAACAAGCAAAGGGTCAATACAGGATTAAGATTGAATCCTAATACACTGGCTCTGAAACTCGTCAGATGTGGCAGAGCCTGAAAACTATAACGGACTACAAAGGGAAACCCAGACGCAAGCTGCCCAGTGACGCGAGCCTACCAGACAAGCTAAATGCCTTTGATGCTCGTTTTGATGCAAGCAACACTGAAGCATGCATGAGAGCACCAGCTGTTCTGGATAACTTTGTGATAACGCTCTCGGTAGCAAGTGTGAGCAAGACCTTAAACAGGTCAACATTCACAAAGCTGCGGGGCCGAATAGATTACCAGGACGTGTACTCAAAGCATGAGCGGACCAACTGGCAAGTGTCTTCACTGACATTTTCAAACTCTCCCTGACTGAGTCTGTAATACCTACATGTTTCAAGCAGACCACCATAGTCCCTGTACCCAAGGAAGCGAAGGTAACCTGCCTAAATGATTACCGCCCCGTAGCACTCATGTCGGTAGCCATGAAGTGCTTTGAAAGGCTGGTCATGGCTCACATCAACGTTATCCTCCCGGATACCCTAGACCCACTCCAATTGGTATACCGCCCCAACAGATCCAAAGATGATGCAATCTCTATTGCACTCCATACTGCCCTTTCCCATCTGGACAAAAGGAACAAGAATGCTGTTCATTGATTACAGCTCAGCGTTCAACACCATAGTGCCCACGAAGCTCATCACTAAGCTAAGGACCCTGGGACTAAACACCTCCCATTGCAACTGGATCCTGGACTTCCTGACAGGCCTCCCCCAGGTGGTAAGGGTAGGCAACAACACGTCTGCCATGCTGATCCTCAACACTGGGGCCCATCAGGGGTGTATACTTAGTCCCCTCCTGTACTCTCTGTTCACCCACGACTGCATGGCCAAGCACGACTCCAACACCATCATTGAGTTTGCTGACGACACAACAGTGGTAGGCCTGATCACCGACAACGATGAGACAGCCTATAGGGAGGTGGTCAGAGAACTGGCAGTGTGGTGCCAGGACAACAATCTCTCCCTCAACGTGAACAAGACAAAGGAGCTGATCGTGGACTACAGGAAAAGGCGGGCCAAACATGCCCCCATTAACATCAACAGGGCTGTAGTGGAGCGGGTCGAGAGTTTCAAGTTCCTCGGTGACCACATCACCAACGAACTATCATGGTCCAAACACACCAAGACAGTCATGAAGAGGGCATGACAAAACCTTTTCCCACTCAGGAGACTGAAAAGATTTGGTATGGGTCCCCAGATCCTCAAAACATTCTACAGCTGCACCAACGAGAGCATCCTGACTGGTTGCATCACCGCCTGGTATGGCAACTGCTCGGCATCTGACCATAAGGCGCTACAGAGGGTAGTGCGTACATCACTGGGTCCAAGCTTCCTGCCATCCAGGATCTATATAATAGGCGGTGTCAGACGAAAGCCCATAAAATTGTCAGAGACTCCAGTCACTCAAGTCATAGCCTGTTTTCTCTGCTACCACTCGGCAAGCGGTACCGGAGCGCCAAGTCTAGGACCAAAAGTCTCTACCCCCAAGCCATAAGACTGCTGAACTATTAATCAAATGGCCACTGGACTATTTACATTGACATCCCTCCCCCATTCCATTTGTTTTGTACACTGCTGGCACTCGCTGTTTTTTATCTATAGATAGTCACTTCACCCCTACCTACATGTTCAAATGACCTCATCTAACCTGTACCCCCCCACACTGACTCGGTATCGGTAATGATACCCCCTGTATATATTCTCGTTATTGTTATGTTATTGTGTTACTTTTTATTATTATTATTTTATTTTCTTTACTTTAGTTTGTTTGGTAAATATTTTCTTAACTCTTCTTGAACTGCACTGTTGGTTAAGGGCTTGTAAGTAAGCATTTCATGGTAAGGTCTACACTTGTTGTATTTGGCGCATGTGACAAATAAAGTTTGATTTGATTTAATGTTACCCTGAATTGTGAATTTCTCTGCCCTCTACGAACGTTGCACCTCTTGTCGAGATCAGTGGTGCATTCATAGTACTTTGCCTGGTTGGAAAGAAAAATCTCCCTCGAGGGATGCCATTGAAGTAGCTGTCAATCTAAAAACAGCTTAAATTATTTATTCCTATTTAACAATATAAATAAAAATAGAGTTCTCTTTCCAGTCTTTTCGCTCTTCTGAAGCAGTAGGTAGTCAGCAGCTTGTCACCGTCAAAAAAACAGTCCTTGGAGTCCTGGAGAGGTAATCAATTTGAAAGGACTGAGCAAGCCCTTATGGGGTGAAATAGAACTAGAAATGCCCGCGTCTCCCGCGAACGCTACAAGGTAAAATATAGCCAAGCAACCAGCATAGCAACGGACGCTTTGGTTCAAAGTTTCTTCAAGTGCAGTCGTAAAAATCATGAAGCGCTATGATGAATCTGGCTCTCATGAGGACCGCCACAGGAAAGGGAGACCCAGAGTTACCTCTGCTGCAGAGGATAAGTTCATTAGAGTTACCAGCCTCAGAAATTGCAGGCCAAATAAATGCTTCAAAGAGTTCAAGTAACAGACACATCTCAGCATGAACTGTTCAGAGGAGACTATGTAAATCAGGCCTTCATGGTCGAATTGCCGCAAAGAAACCACTACTGAAGGACACCAATAATAATAAGACACTTACTTGAGCCAAGAAGCACGTGCAATGGACATTAGACTGGTGGAAATCTGTTCTTTGGTCTAATGAGTCCAAATGTGAGATTTTTGGTTCCAACTGCTGTGTCTTCGTGAGACACGAAGGATGATCTCTGCATGTGTGGTTCCCACCGTGAAGCATGGAGGAGGAGGTGTGATGGTGTGGGGGTGCTTTGCTGGTGAAATTGGCTGTGATTTATTTAGAATTCAAGGCACTCTTAACCAGCATGGCTACCACAGCATTCTGCAGCGATACACCATCCCATCTAGTTTGCGCTTAGTGGGACTATCATTTGTTTTTCAACAGGACAATGACCCAACACACCTCCAGGCTGTGTAAGGGCTATTTGACCAAGAAGGAGAGTGATGGAGTGCTGCATCAGATGATCTGGCCTCCACAATCACCAAACCTCAACCCAATTGAGATGGTTTGCAATGAGTTGGACCGCAGAGTGAAGGAAACGCTGCCAACAAGTGCCCAGCATATGTGGGAACTCCTGTTGGAAAAGCATTCCAGGTGAAGCTGGTTAAGAGAATGCCAAGAGTGTGCGACGCTGTCATCAAGGCAAAGGGTGGCTACTTGAAGAATCTAAACTATATGTTGATTTGTTTAACACATGATTCCATGTGTTATTTCATAGTTAAGGTCTACAATGTAACACTTTTTTGGTTACTACATGATTCCATGTGTGTTATTTCATAGTTCTGATGTCTTCACTACTATTCTACAATGTAGAAAATGGTAAAAATAAAGAAAAACCCTTGAATGAGTAGGTGTGTCCAAACTTTTGACTGGTACTGTATATATATTTGTATGTTTGTTTTTTTGTGGGGTGGGGGGGTCAGGGGTCCCCTAGCGGCCGGGGGACCTAAGCGACCTCTTATATCACTTATGCCCTGGGCCACCATTCAGTCTCTGCTTTTATGAGCAGTACTATTGCACCCTCTGATGGATTTTGTAGGTGGTGCAATTATCCCAAAGATAAGGGTTGCATTCAATGCATGTATACAGAGCAAACCGTAGCAAAAAATTTTGCAATGAAAATTAACATTTCTTATTCCGGAACCAGTTGCTTTCAATATAGCCTTTCACTGAAAATATTTTTTTTGCTGTCTCACATTAATGTGGTGGAACTTTGTCAGAGAACCTAGTACCACATTGTAATGTAGTTTATTTTGAAAGCCATCAATAAATGGAAAGATGAGTGTTTTCTTTCCATAAGTTCTGCCATAATTAGCCACTCATTTTGTTAAAAAAATTGTATTATTGCTTTAGTATTTTCACATGTGATGAATTTTCAAAACTCTTAGTACAAAACTCCAAACTAGTAGCACTTGTTACGCAGTCAGTGTTACATTCAAAACTTTTAATTGTGCATTCATTTTGTTTGTAGACATCTTTAATCACACAACCATTGATTGAAAATATAAGTTTACTGTGAAATACTGTATTATGAGTACATTAGTTTAATCATCAAAACACAACATAATGATATCTTATTAATTTAGTTATTTTAAAAACCCATTAATCCAATAGCAAGAAATGTAAGATAAATGTTTCAAAATTGCCCTTTGAATGTAGTATGCTACAGTACTGTGAATTACAGTACATTACACTGTTTTCACATTTGGCAATACACTTGCACTACCCATTAAAATTGACTGAACATCACATTTCCATCATTTCTATCCCATGTGTTATCAAAGGTGTGATCACTGAAGACATATTTCACAGTGTAATCAAATGAAAGAAATTAAACAAACAATGTTAAGTTATCACTAGTTTGCATCAAGCCTGTCTTGAGCATTTGGTCATAGGTTCTCATAAAAAATGGGGGGAAACCTTTTGGCATGGCGAATCCAAGCCTGACATAGGTCTGGAGTGAAATCATTGCATGCCTCATCCATGGGTAGTACACTTATAGGGATAGCAATCATACATCTTCCACCTGTATTGTAATCGTGTATTGTATTTTATAGTATTGTACAATCAAAAAGATCCCAGCAACTTAATTTTGGATACATGTTTATGCATTTCTTTATTGTTTGGGACTGTCTTGATTATTTGCGTATTAGTATTGTGTGTATATTGAATTACTGCACTGTAGGAGCTAGAAACACAAACATTTCACTGCACCTGCTGTAACATATGCTAATATGTGTACTCAACCAATAAACATACAGTACATGGGTGGCAAGGAATAAGTTAGTCCTAAATCTTTCCAAAACGAAAAGCATTGCATTTGGGACAAATCATTCACTAAACACCAAACCTCAACTAAATCTTGTAATGAATAATGTGGAAATTGAGCAACTTGAGGTGACTAAACTGCTTGGAGTAACCCTGGATTGTAAACTGTCATGGTCAAGACATATTGATACAACAGTATCTAAGATGGGAAGAAGTCTGTCCATAATAAAGTGCTGCTCTGCCTTCTTAACAACACTATCAACAAAAAACAGGTAAAAATACAGCTTATGGAACAGCGGGGACTATGAAGAGACACACACAAAGGTACAGACACATGCATACGCACACAAGCACTAGCACACACACTCTACACATGTACATTGCTATGTTGTTGTATGGTGGTATTACAGTGCATTCGGAAAGTATTCAGACCCCTTGACTTTTTACACATTTTGTTACATTACAGCCTTATTCTAAAATGGATAAAATAGTTTTTTCCCCTCATTAATCTACACACAATACTCCATTATGACAAAGCAAAAACTGTTTTTTAGATTTTTTTTGCAAATGTATTAAAAATACAAAACTGCACCTTTGGCAGTGATTACAGCATCAAGTCTTCGTGGGTATGACGCTACAAGCTTGGCACCCCTGTATTTGGGAAGTTTGTCCCATTCTTCTCTGCAGATCCTCTCAAGTTCTCAATGTACTCCTCCATGGCCTTGGTCTCAGGGCCAGACAGGGAATATAGCCGGCCTTGAGGCGGTATGGTGCCCGGGAGGAGGTCAATAGCACAATCGTAAGGACAATGTGGAGGAAGGGAGGCAGCACGAGCCTTGCTGAAAACTTCCAGCAGGTCATGATACTCTGCGGGAATGGCAGAGAGATCCGAGGCTGTACTTAACCCTGGAGGCAGACGTTCCAGGGAAGGCTGCGCCGCCTTTAGGCAGTGTGAATGAATCATAAATTAAGAGCAATCAAATTAAGTAATAATTAAATGTATTTTAACAAAAGAGAAGAGAATCATATGAAATTAAATGTGAGCATTGCATTGTGAAAGGCAATTACTTCATATGAACATGTATTGCAATGTGAAACACTGACTAAGGTATGTGAAAAAGTGACTGTGTGATTTTGTATGTTATACTTAGTCAATAAAAAAATGTGCTCAGAGTTTTGAAACAACTGCATTTTTAATGATCTGTTTTGAGTTTTGTACTAAAAGTTGTGAAAATGTACAACATACTTGTGAAAATCGCACTAAAATGAGAGGATAGAAACTGGAAACACATATTGAGAATGGGACCCTAATTGGTGCAGATATGAAGCATTTGGAGTTGGAGAGACGGTTCCTCTGAATATTGACCACTAGAGGGTAACACATTATTATATATCATGACATAGACATGAACTCCACTTTAAGAGCAGAGGCATTAGACATAGTAATACACTCCGCAGATGTCCCCAGTAGAGCAGTGGTTTCCAACCTTTTTTGGTTACTATACCACCAAATACATTTTTCTCTGCCTGGAGTAGCCCTGAAATACCCCCTCATGTGCATTTTACCAGTAGACCTATGGGCTCATGAGTCTTCTCAAGTACCCCCTGTGGATAGACCAATTACCCCCAGAGGTCCTAGTACCCCTGGTTGGGAACCACTGCAGTAGAAGGGAAGTACTAACACACACAACTCCACACAGTGAATCACTTTCATTTGTGCTGTGTGATTGGAGGGACGCAGAGAAAAAGGAGGAGACCCCAATATGTGGAACCAACCACATGCCTTTTCCCTGGAACAGTTAGCAGTGGGTAGTGAGCAGGAGAGCCATGCAGGCCAGGGTGTGTTACAGGAAGGGCAGGGCCCCCTTCTCTCTGCCCAGGGGAATGGTACAGTATGAGCCCTGGAGGTGGGGGGTATGGCTACAAAGTGTGGTGGTTATTATGGTGGAGAAGGATGAATTTCCTGCTAGAAACTAAAGGTTTGGGGATGGGGAGGGTAAGCTGATCCTTGATCTGTACCTAAGGGAAAGGTCTGATTTGGAGCTAGCTATTGTACAATGTTTGTTTGTGTGGGTGTGGAATGCTGAGGACAAGTGACACCTATTTACTGCTGTTACAACAGTCGCCCCCTCAGAGTCCAAGCCCTGTCTCACCTATATGGAATTGTTTTAAGAAATTCATACCAATAATCATTTAGCTATTCTATTTAGAATTGTAAGACCACTTGAAGTATAAAAAAAATATATTATAAAAAAATATTTGCTGAAAAATTTGTTTTGGCCTTACTGCTATTAGCCCATACAAACACATTGAATAACAGATTCACTACATGGAACAGATAGTCCCCCAAAAATATATTTTTAAGTTTGTTCTGAAATGTCTCTCCTATATCTGAGAGATATAAGAAAGATCAGGAAACATTTGTTGTTGTTTTTTACATGTATTTAACTGCTTATTTTTGGCATTAAACAGTTTCCATATATTCTTCCTTTGATTTTTCCCTCTGGTACCGGGGACCTTCAGACGGGTCTTGTGAGGCCTGTGGGCGTCCAAAGTACAAAACGGAGAACACCATCATGTTAGTGAGAGTCTTATCTTTCCATAATAGTCTGTTGGCCAAACTGTTTGGACGCTACAGACGATTTTGTGAATAGACCGAATTTCGGAATGTCTCCTGGTCTGACAAACACCACTCTAGCTCTGTCACCTTAACCGCAGATACAGAAGTGCAACATCGCGGATGTGGTAGACTGAGACGCATCCAATGCAGATATCTCTACTTTAAATGTACAGATTTTTATGGGGATTTTTTTATTATGCTAATTATATTTCAGAGAGGGCGCAGGCATCGACCTTAGGGGGTTAGATGGGGCCATAATCTTTACAGAATCTCAGTGATGCAGACAGACAGTTGCGACCATTGGCCAGGAAATCGGATTTACCTTAGGGAACTGTAGGAATCAAGGTCTGGGCTATCCCCTCAGATACAGGGCCGGTCCTGGCTGTTCTGCCGCCCAAGGCGAGGAAAAAAATTGCTTCCCCTACAAGAGTAGTCCCAGTAAGCAAAATTACGTTGAAAAGACATCTAAAATATAGATTTTTCCAGACGTTGAAGTTAGGTTCAATTTAGGTTCTAAATGAAAGGTGAGAATAGGTATTTTCTGGACATGGAAATCAGGATCATTTTGGTTCTGAATGAAAGTTGAAAATATGCAATTTATAGACATCTATGTTCGGGTCAAATCAAGACTGGTCCAGACGGGACAAAATCTGAACCAACCATAGACATCTATGATTTGGACTGGACCAAAAACCAACGTCCATGGACGTAGAAATCAAGTACGGTCCGGACTGCACAAAAAAAATAAAGTCCAGTCCTGACAGGACCAAAAAAAGACATCTAAAAGGCATTAGCGTTGCTCCGTGCTAACGGAGTTATAGCCTACAGCAGAGATGGGTAACTCCAGACCTCGGAACCGGAGTGGTGTCACACTTTTTCCCCATCCCTAGTCAACACAGTTGATGAAACAAATTGCATTCTGAACTGAAGATCATGAATAGTTGATTATTGGAGTCAGATGTGTTAGCTGGGACTTGGGCAAAAGTGTGACACCAACCAGGCCCCAGAGGACTGGAGTTGCCCATCCCTGGCCTACAGTGTTGCTTGAAATTAGATTTTGTAAAACACAACAACAAAAAAGACGTCCAGTCCAAATAGGACCGAAAAAAGACGTCCGGCGTCAGTTCGTACTTACTGGGGTGTAGCCTACCATGTCGGCCAGCAATGGAATTTTATGAATGCCCATCCATGTGGTAGGCCCACCACTTGTAAAACAGGCCGTTGCATTGGCTTTATTAGTCCTGATTCCTGTGACTAATCAATTTAAGCTCTGAATATCAGCTACCCAACTTTATCAGGAGGAGTTATCCTGAGCCGATTTGCAATGTGTTTACACAGTGGGAAATGCAGAAGAAGCATTTTCTTTTACGCTATGATTAGCTCGTAAAACATTTTCTAATGGAAAATTGAAACCACTGATCATGACAATTTTAGCCCACGGGATGAAACTCCTGGACAGCAGTTGTGAGTAGCCTGATTATCCATTCCGTATTGTCCATTTTACGCTGACTTGTCCAGTTTTTAGGATTTGCTGTTTGTTAACATGTCAGCGCATTTTATATTGGATTGGGCGCCATTTAGGTTAGGCTATTTGATCGAAGAAACCTGCATGATGTAAAAAGTTTACTTCTCAGTACATTGTCATAGATTTTATCTCCAGCCTGTAGGAGATATACTCTGAGTGTACAAAACATTAGGAACACCTTCCTAACATTGAGTTGCACCCCCTTTTGCTCTCAGAACAGCCTCAATTCGTCTGGGCATGGACTGCAAGGTGTCCCACAGTTGTGTCAAGTTGCCTGCACATCCTTTGGGACTATTCTTGATACATACGGGAAAACTGTTCCTAATGTTTTGTACACTCAGTGTATATATATTATTATTTAAGCTTTTTTTTGTGGGGGGGGGGGGGGGGGGGCCTAAGTGATCACTTATGTCGCTTATGCCCAGAGCCTGTGAAGGAAGCCTGTCATACCCAGAGTCTCAGGTAATTAGAGTTTTCAACTATGAGAGAAGTGGCCAACTGATCGTGTTAAAATAAATACACCTTTCAGTCTCTGCTCTAATGAGCAGTACTATTGCACACACTTCTAGATTTTGTAGGTGGTGGAACTATCCCCAAGATCAGGGGTGTATTCAGTGCATGCATACTTAGCAAACCGTAGCAAAAAGCTTTGCAACAGAAAAAGTTTTTGCACGAAAATGAACCTTTCCTACTTCGGACCCAGTTGCTTTTCAATATAGCCTTTCACTGATTTTTTTTTTTGTTGCTGTCTCACATGCCTATGGTGGTGGGACTTTGTCAAAGAACCTAGTACTACACTGTAATGTAGTTTAGTTTGAAAGACATAAATAAATGGAAAGATGGGTGTTTTCTTTACCGAAGTTCTGCAATAATTAGCTTTTTTATCGCTTTGGTACTATTTTCACAAGTATATGGTGAATTTTCAAAACTCTTAGTATAAAACTCCAAACTGGTAACACTTGTAACTCTTCACATTGAATCACTTTAATTTGTGCTGTGTGAAAGAAGGAGGGATTAATAGAAAAAGGAGGAGACCCCAATATGTGGAACAAACCACATGCCTTTTTCCTGGAACAATTAGTAGTGGGCAGTGGTCAGGGGAGCCATGCCAGCCAGGGTGTGTTACAGGAAGGGCAGGGCCCCCTTCTCTCTGCCCAGGGGAATGGTACAGTATGAGCCCTGGAGGTGGGTGGTATGGCGGTTATTATGGTTGACTCGGAAGAATTTCCTTCTAGAAACTAAAGGTTTGGAGATGGGGAGCGTAAGCTGATCTTTGATCTGTACCTAAAGGAAACGTCTAATTTGGAGCTAGCTACTGTTGTTTGTTTGTGTGCATGTAGAATGCTGAGGACAAGTGACACTTATTTAGTGCCGCAGAACCCTTTTAGGTTCTAGATAGCACCTTTTTTCCCTAATAGCGTAGGAATCACGGTCTGGGCTATCCCCTAAGACACACACACACACACACACACACACACACACACACACACACACACACACACACACCACACACACACACACACACACACACCACACACACACACACACACACACACACACACACATACACACACACACATACACAGTCTTGTACAGCTAACCTTGTGGGGACACACAATTAAGTCCGATTCAAAATCTTATTTTCCCTAACCCCTAACCCTAAACCTAACCCGAACCCGTACTCTTACACTAACCCTAACCTTAACCCAAAAACCTAACCTTAACCCTAAATCTAACCCTAGCTCCTAACCCTAACCCTAAAACTAACCCTAGCTCCTAAACCTAACCCTAATTCTAACTTTAACCCTAAACCCCCTAGAAATAAAATTTGACCTTGTGGGGTGTTACGGCTGTCGTTAGAGGAAGGGGACCAAAGCGCAGCGTGGTAAGTGTTCATAATTTTTAATGCTGAGAACACTAGAACAAAGAAACAAAACGAAAGCCAACAGTTCTGTCAGGTCACATATAACAAAATAGAAAACAACTACCCACAAAACACAGGTGGGAAAAGGCTGCCTAAGTATGGTTCCCAATCAGAGACAACGATAGACAGCTGCCTCTGATTGGAAACCATACCTGGCCAAAACATAGAAATATAAATACATAGAATGCTCACCCCATATCACACCCTGACCTAACTAAACAGAGAAAAACGGCTCTCTCAGGTCAGGGCGTGACATGTGGACCAACAAAATGTCCCCAGTTGGTCAAATTTTTCTGGTCCCCACAAGAATAGTTAAACACGTCCACACACACATGTCCACACACACACAATCCTCCAATCTGTTACAGTCATGGTTACAACCTGGTCTCAGAGCATTTAGTATTATTCTGTACATAAATCCGAGACACTCCATTTAGTATGGTATGTTACGTTTTGTATATTATGTATTCATTTTGGGATGTCCATCATCCATTTCGTATGATATGTGACGGCTCGATTCGGTCTGATGTAACAAAATTTGAAATTGTGTTTTTTACATAGGATAAAAGTAGACTCAGAGTTAGAAAATGGTATATCATACACTACAGTTGAGGAACAATGGGAAAGTAATTCTGCTTTGAAAATTGATAAACTTGTATCCTCACCTTTGATAAAATGGCCTTTGAATGTTTTGGTACGTACTGGAGAGCTCTTGTTTGTCTACACACATTCAGCATCGTTCACACCCTCTTAAGCTTTAGGCCCACCCATCTCTTTAAGGGTTGATCCAAGCGTTCTGTCCAAACAACAGCAGTGAAGCACCCAAGCTAACTGGCCAACATTGGCCAGTTAGCTTGACACAAATGAGAGAACAGCTCATTGACCATTTAACTTGCCCTAGCAGAGCTGCTTAGGCTGTTTTTATGGTGACTGCGACTGTGCTACTGGCAACAATTTACGTTTTTTTGCCAATGTTTACTGACAACGGCCATATTCAATGGGTGTTGAGCATTTGTAAATTCGTCAGTTATTCTGTGCTCTGGCACACTCAGACAAGAGTGCTCTGAAATTGGAGTAGATAGCCAGATTGAATTTACCAGCTACCTCTATCAATAGCTGTCGCAGTGACATTATTTTACTCGGCCTACTTGCATAGTGGAGTCTTTTGTTAAGACATGTACAGTGGGGGAAAAAAGTATTTGATCCCCTGCTGATTTTGTACGTTTGCCCACTTACAAAGAAATTATCAGTCTATAATTTTAATGGTAGGTTTATTTGAACAGTGAGAGACAGAATAACAACAAAAAATCCAGAAAAACACATGTCAAAAATGTTATAAAATGATTTGCATTTTAATGAGGGAAATAAGTATTTCACGCCTCTGCAAAACATGACTTAGTACTTGGTGGCAAAACCCTTGTTGGCAATCACAGAGGTTAGACGTTTCTTGTAGTTGGCCACCAGGTTTGCACACATCTCAGGAGGGATTTTGTCCCACTGCTCTTTGCAGATCTACTCCAAGTCATTAAGGTTTCGAGGCTGACGTTTGGCAACTCGAACCTTCAGCTCCCTCCACAGATTTTCTATGGGATTAAGGTCTGGAGACTGGCTAGGCCACTCCAGGACCTTAATATGCTTCTTCTTGAGCCACTCCTTTGTTGCCTTGGCCGTGTGTTTTGGGTCATTGTCATGCTGGAATACCCATCCACGACCCATTTTCAATGCCCTGGCTGAGGGAAGGAGGTTCTCACCCAAGATTTGACTGTACATGGACCCGTCCATCGTCCCTTTGATGCGGTGAAGTTGTCCTGTCCCCTTAGCAGAAAAACACCCCCAAAGCATAATGTTTCCACCACCATGTTTGACGGTGGAGATGGTGTTCTTGGGGTCATAAGCAGCATTCCTCCTCCTCCAAACACGGCGAGTTGAGTTGATGCCAAAGAGCTCCATTTTGGTCTCATCTGACCACAACACTTTCACCAGTTGTCCTCTGAGTCATTCAGATGTTCATTGGCAAACTTCAGACGGGCATGTATATGTATTCTTGAGCAGGGGGACCTGGCGGGCGCTGCAGGATTTCAGACCTTCACACCGTAGTGTGTTACCAATTGTTTTCTTGGTGCCTATGGTCCCAGCTGCCTTGAGATCATTGACAAGATCCTCCCGTGTAGTTCTGGGCTGATTCCTCACCGATCTCATGATCATTGCAACTCCACGAGGTGAGATCTTGCATGGAGCCCCAGGCCGAGGGATATTGACAGTTCTTTTGTGTTTCTTCCATTTTTGAATAATCGCACCAAATGTTGTCACCTTCTCATCAAGCTGCTTGGCGATGGTCTTGTAGCCCATTTCAGCCTTGTGTAGGTCTACAATCTTGTCCCTGACATCCTTGGAGAGCTCTTTGGTCTTGGCCATGGTGGAGAGTTTGGAATCTGATTGATTGATTGCTTCTGTGGACACGTGTCTTTTTTACAGGTAACAAGCTGCGGTTAGGAGCACTCCCTTTAAGAGTGTGCTCCTAAACTTAGCTCGTTACCTGTATAAAAGACACCTGGGAGCCAGAAATCTTTCTGATTGAGAGGGGGTCAAATACTTATTTCCCTCATTAAAATGCAGATCAATTTATAACATTTCTGACATGCATTTTTCTGGATATTTTTGTTGTTATTCTGTCTCTCACTGTTCAAATTAACCTAACATTAAAATTATAGACTGATCCTTTCTTTGTCAGTGGGCAAACGTACAAAATCAGCAGGGGATCAAATACTTTTTTTCCCCCACTGTAGCTAGCTAGCTAAACAGTGAACCATAATCCCAACTCATGACGTTATTACCCTGCATTATTACCCTGCATTAGGCTATAACTAGCAAAGCAAATGGCTCTGAGATACGAATAATATTACTACACATATCATACGTTAGCTAGCTAGCTAACCGTACACTCTAACTTTAAATGAAAGCGACTTTCTGTCAAAATTAGAAATGTGTAATATGTGAAGATGTAGCTAGCTAGACTATCTTACCCATATACATGGAATGGACACTTCTCCCTGTCACGGATGCCATGGTTGCCCTTACTTAGTTTGAAGATTGTAACGCCCTGGCCATAGAGAGTGCCTGCATGTCTTCCCAGCCTGGTGAGTGCTGTGCCTGCGCCCAGAGCCAGGCCTCCTGCATGTCTCCCCAGCCTGGTGAATCCTGTGCCTGCATCCAGAACCAGGCCTCCTGCATGTCTTCCCAGCCTGGTGAGTCCTGTGCCTGTGCCCAGAGCCAGGCCTCCTGCATGTCTCCCCAGCCTGGTGAATCCTGGGCCAGAGCCGCCAGAGCGGCCCGCCAGTCCGGAGCCGCCAGAGCGGCCCGCCAGTCCGGAGCCGCCAGAGCCGCCTGCCTGTCCGGAGCCGCCAGAGCCGCCCTTTGGTCCGGAGCCGCCAGAGCCGCCAACCTGTCCGGAGCCGCCAGAGCCGCCCGCCTGTCCGGAGCCGCCAGAGTCGCCCGCCTGTCCGGAGCCGCCAGAGTCGCCCACCTGTCCGGAGCTGCCAGAGTCGCCCGCCTGTCCGGAGCCGCCAGGGACACCCGCCAGCCGGGCGCAGCCAGGGACGCCCGCCAGCCGGGCGCAGCCAGGGTCGCCCGCCAGCCGGGCGCAGCCAGGGTCGCCCGCCAGCCGGGCGCAGCCAGAGCCGCCCGCCAGTCCGGAGCCGCCAGAGCGGCCCGCCAGTCCGGAGCCGCCAGAGCCGCCCGCCAGTCCGGAGCCGCCAGAGCCGCCCGCCTGTCCTGAGCCGCCAGAGCCGCCCTTCTGTCCTGAGCCGCCAGAGCCGCCCTTCTGTCCGGAGCCGCCAGAGCCGCCAACCTGTCCGGAGCCACCAGAGCCGCCCGCCTGTCCGGAGCTGCCAGGTTCGCCCGCCTGTCCGGAGCCGCCAGAATCGCCCGCCTGTCCGGAGCCGCCAGAGTCGCCCGCCTGTCCGGAGCCGCCAGAGCCGCCCGCCAGTCCGGAGCCGCCAGAGCGGCCCGCCAGTCCGGAGCCGCCAGAGCCGCCCGCCAGTCCGGAGCCGCCAGAGCCGCCCGCCTGTCCTGAGCCGCCAGAGCCGCCCTTCTGTCCGGAGCCGCCAGAGCCGCCAACCTGTCCGGAGCCACCAGAGCCGCCCGCCTGTCCGGAGCTGCCAGGTTCGCCCGCCTGTCCGGAGCCGCCAGAATCGCCCGCCTGTCCGGAGCCGCCAGAGTCGCCCGCCTGTCCGGAGCCGCCAGAGTCGCCCGCCTGTCCTCCGGAGCCGCCAGAGTCGCCCGCCTGTCCGGAGCCGCCAGGGTCGCCCGCGTGTCCGGAGCCGCCAGGGACACCCGCCAGCCGGGCGCAGCCAGGGACGCCCGCCAGCCGGGCGCAGCCAGGGTCGCCCGCCAGCCGGGCGCAGCCAGGGTCGCCCGCCAGCCGGGCGCAGCCAGAGCCGCCCGCCAGTCCGGAGCCGCCAGAGCGGCCCGCCAGTCCGGAGCCGCCAGAGCCGCCCGCCAGTCCGGAGCCGCCAGAGCCGCCCGCCTGTCCTGAGCCGCCAGAGCCGCCCTTCTGTCCGGAGCCGCCAGAGCCGCCAACCTGTCCGGAGCCACCAGAGCCGCCCGCCTGTCCGGAGCTGCCAGAGTCGCCCGCCTGTCCGGAGCCGCCAGAATCGCCCGCCTGTCCGGAGCCGCCAGAGTCGCCCGCCTGTCCGGAGCCGCCAGAGTCGCCCGCCTGTCCGGAGCCGCCAGGGTCGCCCGCGTGTCCGGAGCCGCCAGGGATGCCCGCCAGCCGGGCGCAGCCAGGGTCGCCCGCCAGTCCTCCGGCGCAGCCAGGGGCGCCACCTAAGTGGGCTAAGCCGAGGGTGGAGCGGGGTCCACGGCCGCACCAGAGCCGCCTCCATAGGAAGGCCCACCCGGACCCTCCCCTTTAGTGTCAGGTTTTGCGGCCGGAGTCCGCACCTTTGGGGGGGGGGGTACTGTAACGCCCTGGCCATAGAGAGGGGTTTTTAGTTCTCTATTTTGGTTAGGCCAGGGTGTTACATGGGTGGGCGTTCTATGTTTATTTTTCTATGTTGGTTTGTTTCTTTGGTTGGCCGTGTGTGGCTCTCAATCAGGAACAGCTGTAGTTCGTTGTTGCTGATTGGGAGTCATACATCGGCAGCCTGTTTTTCCTTTGGGGTTTGTGGGTCATTATTTTCTGTTTTGTGTTTTTCACCTGACAGAACTGTTTGGCTGTCGGTTTCTTGCTTTTTGTGTTTAAAGTGTTTGATCTTTTAATAAATTAATGATGAGCACTAACCACGCTGCGCCTTGGTCCACTCTCTCCAAAGACAGCCGTTACAAAGATGTAATCCGGAAACAGCTGTTTTATCCATCTCCTTAACTATCATACTCTAATTCCCCTGATTTCAAAACTCAGTCCTCCCGAAAGTGGAGAGCAACACTTATGTAGTTCTACTGCGCAATATATATATTTTTTAAAGCTGCGTTACACAGGATTACCTACACATACTGACCAGCTGAAATAGACAGAAACGTGCTACATGGCAGACCAATCCAAACGCATCTCTCGGCATGTCCAGCCCACTTATTATCTCAGCCAATCATGGCTAGCAGGAAGGTTGCTCTCTTTTTCTGTGGCTAAACCAACTAGGCCTGTAATTTAACAATTTTATTTGTATTTACAGATGGCATACAAGTTTGTTATTAAGGCACATGAAAGTTCACATGTTCCAGAAGGCATTTCTGCCCAAAAAAACGCATTTTGATTTAAAAAAAAGTTTATGTTCAAATGGCTCTCCTGCGAAGTAGTGACGTGCGACATACGCCTAGTTTCCTGAAACGAGTCACATAGGTTACAAATTACAATGCGTATGATATGTTACGAATTCCAATTTGTTGTCACTAAGGTGGCTAGGTGGCTAGATGGCTAACACTAACATCTATTATAGCTAGGCTAGGGGTTAGGGCTAGGAGTTAAGGTTAGGATTAGGAGGTAGCTTAAAAGGTTAAGGTTAGGGTTAAGGTTAGGGTTAGGAGAATGGTTAGCTAACATGCTAAGTAGTTGTAAAGTAGCTAAAAAGTCGTATCTTGCAAAGTTGCTAATTATCTAAAATGCTAAAGTCCATGATATCCATCCATCCACCCCGACCAACCACCCTCCTTTTGTGTTTGCCTTAAGTATCCAACAAATCATGAAAAGAAACTGATCTAGTCTATGTGTGTCTTCAGTAAGGTCTCACTTCTGACCATGGGGAGTGAAACAGTGGCCTGTGTTGTGCTTTTAAATGGAGAGTCATCCAGGACTAGTGGACACTGACATCTTATTCAGGTCTGGAGATAATGGCTGTGGCTGGACAGAGAATACAGTCAGGGTGGATAAACTAATCTGAATATCAAAGTTGTGTTGTGCTGAACTAGCTTCTGAGAGAGTGGAAATGAGGCGAAGAAAAATGTGATGGAATGAGAAAACAGACAGCGAGTTTGATTTCTACTGCTTTGGTCTCCCAGAATACCTATGATGATATCAGGGCTGAATTAAATGAAAGCTGCAGTGTATTGTAATTCCACCTTTGCAAAGAAATCAAATTTGTGATTACTTTACCTAAAACATGCCTTCTCACTTCATTGACTCATGCAACATTATTTCCCTACAATGTATGTTGCCACATTGCATGTTTGATTGAATTACATGTCTTAGGACAGTGATTCATTCTGTCTGCCTTTCCTCTCCTAACTGCTCTTTGTATTCTTGAGTGGGCATGTTGATTACTCACACGGTGGCCTGTGTCCATGTACCCAGTCTACCCACTTTTCAACAGCTCGCGGGGCACTTCGCATGGCTACGCAGGCTGCTGCCGGCCTATCAGTGGAATGGCAGGCCGGATTACATCATGCATTCTTCCTGTGCTCTTAAGTGTAATACCCAGATAACCTCAGCACTACAACTCACTGTGTGCCAGAAATAAATGTGAAGGAGGAGAACACAAATAGCTCTAACGTTGTAGCTAGCTAAATATGGAAATGTTCGTCCTTTTTTGGTATGGATGAGCACAATGCATGTCATCAACTGTCGAATTGAAACATTCAACAATGGAAAATGTAGCAGTGAAGAGTGTTGCACATTTCTCTGTAACCAGGTCATGAAGCTGTGGTTAAGATGTTCCCACGCAATAATTTTCATATTCATGTGTTTCCTCATATGTCTATCATTTGTGTGTGGAGTTTTCAATAACGTTCAAGTCAGTGTGGTCATCGACTGTAAGGTGTCATGCAAACAATATAAACGCAGAGGTACTGTTTGTCACGTTGTATCATGATTGGAGACAGGCGTAGGAAGACGTAATAGGGGGTTTTACTTTCTCCACCCAAACAAAAGAGCGAGGTGTAAACCTCGAAATAATACACCGGACGAGACCCGCAAAACAAGTGCACAATAACACGTAGCACGAAAGCCGATATAATAGCGCATGTACTCACACGATCAATGTACATGGTAACAATAACCGACAAGGACAATGGGGAACAGAGGGCACACATACTAATCAGGGGGAATGGGAACCAAGTGTGCGTAATGAGACAAGACAGTCCAGGGTTGCTGGTAATGAATCCAGTTCAGTGACACCTAGAAGGCCGGTGACATAGACCTCCGGAGCCGGTGAACGGAATGAGCAGCAGTACCGGGGGGATCCGTGACACTGTTTCACTTTCCTGTGGGGTCTTTGAATGTGGGTATCCCAGGACAGAGGCAAACAATTCACCTAATGTTGAATTAGAGCCATTCAAACATTATGTTGGCACGGTCTCACTCATGTCTCATCCATGCTACTCCTCTCATTTTCCTATGAACAAAGTCTTATATTTGCTCTCCTTCCCTTTCAATGCCCAGCCCTTGTGCAACTTGTGGCTGCTATTTATGAATGAATGTAATTAAATGATAAGCATTGTAAGTACACTTCACTTCGCATCATATTCTTCCATCATTCAAAGCCCTGGATCTTTATTTATTCTCTGTCTCAATGAACAGCAGGAGGAGGCAAATGTAACTGCAGATAACGGTGCCGGCTGGAGAGGATATAATGATTCAGCTGTAAAGTGTAGACTGATACAGTCTTTGTGTGGAGAAAGACTGTCCTCTTTCCCATAGCTTTTACTGCCATGTAGGGTGCCTACATGATGACGTGCTCCACTGATGAAGAGAACAATAAAGAAAGGGTCAGACTTGAGTTATCTGTGTTATTGTGACCTCCATGAACACAGCTCACACAGTACAATCCTAGTCATAGGGAGGGCACGGAGGGTAAATGTTATTGACGAGAAAGACTCCTGCAGGCAAATCTCTGGCCATGAGAGGTCATGGAGGCGAAACAGACACAAGGGTCCTATATATACAAGGGTTTTTTCACAGTGTTTATCTGGGATATGGACACGTCTTGTTTAGGTTTCCTTTGTATTTATGACACGTTTCCTATGGTCAAGAACTGCGCTGTAAAAATAAATCCTGTTGTTTTTACGATAACTTACTGGCAACCAATTACTTGTAAAAAAATGTAATAAACTTTAGTTTAACAGTACATTACTGTACTTTTTTTTTACAGTAACTTGCATCTAACTGGCTGCCAGTAAGTTATTGTAAAAACAACAGGATTCTTTACTGTGAGTCATTCAGTACTGTAAACGTCTGGAGAGGATGACACAGTGAGGAATGTTTACAATATATCGTCAGTGCCAAGGCTCATTGGCTTATATTATGCAATAAAGATATAGAAATGCCTGAGGTTCATGTATGCTCTGCACATAAATGCTCGATAGTGAAATGTTATGAAAATGTGCCATGTGTAAGAGACAGTGACGTGAACCACCTCAAACAGCCTTATACTAGGTATAGTATCTTCACCAAGGACAATAAGAAAATGTAAGCTAATGCTCTGAGTGTTTTACCTATTGGTATCATCTCTTCTTGTAGAATTTAACTGGCATTTCTGTTTTTTGTCCGTAAGGGTATCTTATCTACACTAAACAAACATTCAGACTAACATGTTCGAAGTAGTGTGAGAGTTAAATCCCTGTTTTGTCCTTCAGCAATACACTAAGCTCTCTTTTTCCCTGTGACTCTGTAGCTTTAAATCCAGCTATATCTTACTCCTATTCCCCAGGCAAACAGCTTTTAGGGAGTTTTTTACCTTAAAAGGCCATGCCGAGTTGAGCTGTGGTTTCCTGTGGGAGGGCTTTCCTCTCTCCGCCTGTGTAACTGGGCGACTTGACCTGCCCCTCCTCCCCCTTTACATCCCTCTCTCTCTGGTTCTCCCTCCCTTTCCAGCGGCAAGTCCTGGCTCCTCCACTGTGCCACTCCCTCACACACAAATACACGTTCACTTCTGGTCTCTTTCCTGTTCCAGGCAGAGTAGAGCACAATCCCCACAAAGCCAGATATACACAGCGTATGTGTGGCTCAACTGAACGATTCTCTGTGAGATTGTGCTGTCCCCACCACTCAAAGCTGACCTGACCTCTTACTTAACAGAGGTTAAATACACTTTAAGGCGTTCCTCCTATCTCTCATGCTGGTTACGATTTTTCACTAAATAACCCAAAAGTCAGAGCACAATGATTGCCTAATGGAGGATACTGTAGGTATGTCCAAACAATTGTACTGCCCACTACAACTACACAATCATGAGAGGCTGGGTGGGGGTGGGGTGGAAGAGACAGTGAGAAATGAAACGAGAAAGGGGAGAGAGACAGAGAGCGAGCGAGAGAGAGAGAGAGAGAGAGCGAGTACTCCAAGTAGTAGGTGCTCATTGAAACATTAAATCATCCTCAGCGCGTAACATCCTCTGTGAGAAGCATCCTGATTCCTCCTCAGACCAGACAATAATACATGACTCAGTCAGCTCATGTCCTTATAAGGTATACTTCCACATGCTGAAGATGACTCCTGCTTTACTGAGTACTGTGGAGAATTGCTACAGGTGTTGGTGTGTCATTACTCATCACTAGGTTGGATATGAGTACTTTATCATCCTGTTGAGGAAATTAACAAGTGTGTTGTGACACAGAAACATAGCCTTCTGAAAACAGTAGTCATACAATAAATAGTGTATTATCACATTTGAGTACTATAAATGATCGGAATAGACCTGCATTCATGATACAACATAAATAAGGGAGAGATTAAGAGTTCAACTCTCCTTCTCATCTAGGCTCAAAATCAAATCAAATCAAATTGTATTGGTCATATACACATGACTGGCAGATGTTAATGCGAGTGTAGCGAAATGCTTGTGCTTCTAGTTCCGACTATGCAGTAATATCACAACAACTACCTTATACACACAAATACACACCATGTAAAGGGATGAATAGGATATGTACAAATAAATATATGGATGAGCGATGGCGTGCGGTATAGGCAAGATGCAGTAGATGGTATAGAATACAGTGTATACATATGAGATGAGTAATGTAGGATATGTAAACGTTAAGTGGCATTATTTAAAGTGACTAGTGATACCTTTATTAAGTCCATTTGTTTTAGTGGCCAGAGATTTCAAGTCTGTATGTTGGCAGCAGCCTCTCTATGTCACGTCCTGGCCAGTATAAGGTTAATTGTTTTGTAGTTTGGTCAGGACGTGGCAGAGGGTATTTGTTTTATGTGGTTCGGGGTGGTGTGTTTGTGTAAAGGGTGTTTGATTTAGTATTTCCGGGTTTTTGGTTGATGGTCTATGTGTTTGTATTCTATGGTTAGTCTGGTGTGTGTGTTTCTATGTTTGGTTAATTGGGGTTGGGACTCTCAGTTGAAGGCAGGTGTTGTCTATCTGCCTTTGATTGAGAGTCCCATATATTAGGGTGTGTTTGTGTGTGTGATTTGTGGGTGATTGTTCTGTGTTGAGCCTATGCTAGCCAGACTGTTTGTAGTTGTTCGTTCGTTCTTTTTGTTTTGTGATTTTGTACGTTCATTTTTTGAAGTTAATAAATTCTCAAGATGAGCATACACGTACCTGCTGCGTATTGGTCCTCCTTCACCGACGACAACCGTGACACTCTATGTTAGTGATGGCTGTTTAACAGTCTGCTGGCCTTGAGATAGAAGCTGTTTTTCAGTCTCTCGGTCCCAGCTTTGATGCACCTGTACTGACCTCGGCTTCGGGGTGAACAGGCTGTGGCTCGGGTGGTTGTTGTCCTTGATGATCTTTTTGGCCTTCCTGTGACATCGGATGCTGTAGCTGTCCTGGAGGGCAGGTAGTTGTGCAGATCGCACTACCCTCTTGAGAGCCTTACGGTTGTGGGCGGAGCAGTTGCCGTACCAGGCAGTGATACAGCCCGACAGGATGCTCTCGATTGTGCATCTGTAAAAGTTTGTGAGTGTTTTTGATGACAAGACGAATTTCTTCAGCCTCCTGTTGCACCTTCTTTACCACGCTGTCTGTGTGGGTGGACCATTTCAGTTTGTCCGTGATGTGTACGGCAAGGAACTTAAAACTTTCCACCTTCTCCACTACTGTCCCATCGATGTGGATGGGGGGGTGGTCCCTCTGCTGTTTCCTGTAGTCCACGATCATCTCCTTTTTTTTGTTGACGTTGAGTGAGAGGTTATTATCCTGACACCACACGCAGAGGGCCCTCACCTCCTCCCTGTAGGCCGTCTCGTCGTTGTTGGTAATCAGGCCTACCACTGTAGTGTCGTCTGCAAACTTGATGATTGAGTTGGAGACGTGCATAGCCACGCAGTCATGGGTGAACAGAGATTACAGGAGAGGGCTGAGAACGCACCCTTGTGGGGCACCATTGTTGAGGATCAGCGGGGTGGAGATGTTGTTTCCTACCTTCACCACCTGGGGAAGGTAGGAATCTCGCTCTAGTCTCTTGCTCTCTCCTGTGATGTCAATGCTTCACGAGTGAGTGATCAGATGACTGTTTGTGTGCCTCCTGCTCATTATCACCCCATCTAAACTTGTACCACAGGTTTCTGCCCCAGTGTGCCTCAGGACAATTCTCAATTTACTATCTGGATTATTGTGTACTGATTAGAACAAATCAAAGAACATGTGGTCATGGAATAAACCTGCTGGCCTTGTCCTTGTTATTTTGCTTCATAGAAACGATTGGCCATAGGCCAACAGCCCATCTGGTTTCCAATGGGAAGTGTGCATTGTGAGGCAGTATAATGTGATGGTGATGTATTGATATGGGATCCCACAGTCGTCACATGGTGACATATACAGGGACAGGCTTTTTCCCCGAATAACTGAGAGGTGAGCAAAGGTTGAGTCACACAGGTGTGTGTCTGTATACGAGTGAGCGTCAATGTTAATGTGTATGCTTGTATGAGTCTATGTACTGTCTGTGTTATTCTGCAAGCGTACCATGGTACAAAACGTGGTCCTCATGCCCAAGGGGACGTTCAGAGATGAGCTCACGTCTGATTGGCTAAATGTGATCCAAACATCTGTGCATGGCCAGGGGGGGTTGCATGACGTCATTCCAACAGCCACGAAGGCCGCAATGATAATCAGGGGAACATGTGCCCTTCTCACACAGGTGAGTGTGTGTGTGTGAGCGTGTTTGTGTGTGTGTGTTACAGAGGAGGAAGAGAACGTCATCATCACGGCTGGTAACAGAGACCAGAGACCGGTGTCTAGGATGAGTCATAGTCAGAGAGTCTGAGACGGATTACAAGGTGATGGATGGAGCTGGAGGTGTACTTCAGGCCTGATTTCATTTCTTTGACTGGGAAAGAGTGAAAGTCATGACTACATGCTTTTGTATTCACCGTAGTGATAAGGAATCAAATTGAGAACGAATGACTGCTTGAACAATTGAGAGAAGTGTAACTACATTGTAATTGATGGTTGAAGCCATTAATAGTGGTGATTAACATGTTTACATAAAATATAATAGGTACAGTAGGAATAGGATTCCTTTCCTCTTAAGAGAGAAGATCAGCAGATATAAATTATTTCAAAAATGACGTTTAAGAGTTGTTGAGAGAGTCTGTGCAGATTCCTAATCCATGCCAGAATTAATATCCATCAATTCCATTATAACTCTCCCCTTTCCTTAACCGTCTCATATGTTCCGCCTTACATACTTCAGACCAGTATAATTCATGGTTATAAATCAAAACTGTACACTTATACTAGCCATTCAAACTCCGTTAGCAACATATTTCATATTGGTCAAATTTATTTTGAAGCATTTCTGTGGCTTCTCTTCTGAAACAGAATGTGGGCTTGGAAATGTGGTAGAGAATATTAAAAGCACTAAATTATGCTCCAGAGTTTCTGTCTCAGAGGCTGAGAGAGGGAACATGCTGAAATATTCAGAAGCATTTCTGATCTCTGGATCCAGAGTGTTCTGAGGCCCCATCAACCTATGTGGTGCCAGCTCCATAGAGTCCATCCAGTTGCCTGTCTGAATTCAGGCCTATTCCAGACGCGCTTATCCAGAGAAACTAGGGTTAAGTGCCTTGCTCAAGGGCATATGTTTTATCTAGTCGGCTCAGAGGATTTGAACCAGCAACCTGTTGGTTACTGGCCCAATGTTCTTAACCACTAGGCTACCTGCTGTCCCAAAGACAGACATTGAAGGGACAGAGGAAGCCAATTGTAACACATATTTCAATAACTATCATATGTGATCCTTCTGGTTCTCAACCCACATTTAGAAATGGGCTCCGTATTTGGGAAATTCCAGTGGCATCCATCCATGCAGAAATGCAATGTGAACAAAATAGCAGTGCAATGTCTTATTCTCAAAGGGAGAAAACACCACAACAAAGAATCATGAAAACACTAGAAAAACAAGTAAATGTTCCTTTTTGGATTTGGATTCCTCATGTCTCATTCCTTAGTGGATGAGATTTGTTATAATAAGACCCTCTGACCATCTTAGAGGGATACCTTTAATCACACTGGCTTACAGTTCTTACATACAATACAAATGTGCTGTTCTCTTTAAAGCCATATTATCATCATATTAACCTATCATCAAATGATCTTTGCCACGTATCAAATTCTTATGAACTTAGCAGGCTTTATCTGAACTACTTATGGCCCTACGATAAAGCTGTTAGCCTGGGTTAACGAGTGGGCTGGATGGTACATGGTGTGACATTTTTCCCTTCAGTGAGCTTTTCCTGGCCAACTGCCTTGGTACCGCTCAAGGGGAAATATGTATGACGGGTAGGGTTGCAAAATTCCCGGGAACTTTCAATAAATTCCCTGGTTTTCCCGAAATCCCAGTTGGAGGATGATAGGACCCTAATGATGGGACTATGGCAGCTTTGCACCTCAGTGTCACCCAAGTCATAGCAGCTGATGTGTCTGTAAACAATGCTGTTCCATGAATCAGGTGAGTTGGGGCGGATAGGATGCCTTTGCCACTGACAACCCTAACATCTAACAGTGAACAGTGTTTTAAACTGTTTTAACAGTGCACAGTGTTTTAAATCAGATCAGGATCCTCGCTGGAAACTACTGTACGTGTAGGGCCAATCAATAAAGGTTGCCAAGAGGCCTCTTCCGACCCCTCTAAAACATTTACTGTTGTGTAACATCCAACCAGTTGGAATATGAGGTTTTTTTTCTTCCAGATCTTCAGGAATGAATAACTTTCAGCTATGCAGTCTATACAGAAGGAGAGTGTGTACGGAAGAGACTTAACGAGTTTATAAAATCCCAGATATATTTTGTCTATGTGTTTTGCTTTGGATAAACATGCCAAGGAGAATATACACAGTGTTAACACTGCTATTAGCTTAAAAATAACATTGTAATTAGTTGCGTAGGCTGTTGTTGTAGTGGTTTACCACAGCTAGACAGTTGTAGTGCAGCTGCTATGCTACTAAGCTGTGAACAGACAGACAGGCTGCAGGTCCAGGTTTAGGGGGGTACACCCCTACCCCCTGCACATCTCTCCACATACACCCCTATGAGAGAGAACCTCTCCACAGTTCTACCATTGTTCACAATGCCCTGGCTCTCTGTGAATTTTCACCCCTCACTCATCAAACTTAAATATCAGGTTTACAGAAATCTGGGCAAAACCGTATCTTTCAGAGGTTGGTGTTTGGTAGCAAAATGCTGAATTTTGCCTTCTATTTAATACTACAGTAGATGTATGTCAATCCTTAATTAGAATCATGTTTATTTCCTGTTTTGATGGCAGCCATTATTCTCCATCAGGGTTGGAGAGTAACTGATTACATGTACTTTTTGGATTACTTTTAAATTTAGAAAGAATGAAAAAATACAATATGACACCTTTCTGTTTTCTCAATTACATTAAATTCAGCATTGCAAAAAGGCACAAGTTTAAGTGTGTTCCACCTGAGCGAGTCTGACCACAAGTCAGAGGCCACATGATGACAGATCAAATCTATTTGATGGATCCTTTTTGTCTTCTAATGGAAAGTAATCTAACAGTAACTGAAAGTAATCCGATTACGTTACTGAGTTTTGGTCATCCAAAAATTATGTTACTGATTACATTTTTGGACAGGAAACTAGTAAATGTAATGGATTACATTTAGAAGGTAACCTATCCAACCCTGTACTCCATTCTCTCCCATCAACAGGACATCTGATCCCCTCATCCAAACCTCAAAACCCTGCCATTCCCACTAATATCAGCTTGTTGAGGGGAAACTACGTCAATGCAACCTCATTAGATCTGTCCTTTGATGTATCTGGAGCTGCTAAGCATCCTGTATTAGTGGCTTAGGTGGCCCGTCCAACAATAGCCTACAGACATCTTCACTAAGCAATCACAACTTGATAACTCTCTCTCTTTCTTTCACTCTCTTTCTCTCGATCTCTCTCTCGCTCTGGCTCACTCATAACAGGGCCCAAACCTATTCTTGAGCAGGACAAGAGGTGTGTTAAGCCTTGTACTGTATGTCAACACTTTCATCCACAGGGTTAAATGTGGAAACAGGCCTTGTGTTTCTCTCTCCTGTCTGATCGGTCTTTTTTTTCCAGTGAAAACATAGCAACCCAAATAAGGAGATTGGCTGAGGGCTGCTGTGTGAGTGAGTGTGTACAGCGGGCCAAGACATTCTTTAGCAAGGCCTTGTATGAGTGGTTTGATTGGGTGGAGTGGGGGGGGGGGGGGGGTGTCTGGTGAGGTGAGGGGGACAGTGTGGTGAGTGCAAGGCGGGAGGGATGGAGGATGGAGAGGAGAGGGGGTCATCGGAGATTACACTCAGGTTTAGTTGGGCGTTTAAAGTATTGACGGCAGCCCTAGCCTTGAGTCTGTATCCTTCTGTGCTGCGCGTGCTCCCTCTCTCTCGCTCACTCCCTCGCTCTCCCTCTTTTCTACCTCTGTCTGTCTCGCTATCCCTCTGACTCTTGTGGACGCAGGTTCCAGTGGAGGTTGCTCCAGTACTGAACAGGACAGACTCTGTCTCAAACTACAGCGTTAACATCTCAACTTTCTCAGCTGCATTTCTCATCTCAGTGAGCACACTCTAACCAGGCACCATGGAGGCCATCAAGAAGAAGATGCAGATGCTGAAGCTGGACAAGGAGAACGCCATCGACCGTGCAGAGCAGGCCGAGACCGATAAGAAGGCAGCGGAGGACAAGTGCAAACAGGTGAGTTCAGAATGATGGAGAGGATACATGCTGATGGATCTATGGACCATACACTAGACACAGTAAAATTGCACACTCTTCGAAAAAAAAGGGTTCCCAAAGGTTCTGTGGCTGTCCCTATATGAGAACCCTTTTTTAGTTCCAGGTAGAACTCTTTTGGGTTCCATGTAAAAAGGGTTTTACGTGGAACCAAAAGGGGGTTCTGCAAAGGGTTCTCCTATGGGGACAGCCGAAAACCCCTTTTTAGTTTTACGGAGTTGGATGATGATGCTCAAACTCAAGCCATGTACAGGCTCTGATGTTATGTCTCATACTGCTCCAGACTCTGTAAGACAATCTCAACATTTATTCCATACCAGACATATTTCTGAGGAAATGAGGCTTAAACACATCACACAGTTTATTTAACTAATCCCAGACATTATGTTTGATTAAAGTATGGACCTAAATCAAAGATTGACATTGTTAGCAATTTATTGTTAGTGAATTTTAAAAGAAGATGTAAGACCAAGTCAATCAAAGTTCATGAAAATGTATGAAATAATCAACTTTTATTAAGCAAAATGAAAGCATATTAAAGATGATGCTTCACGGAGTGAGAGTGTACAGTATGCCTACAAGGGTTTGAGCTGACAGAGCAAAGCTTGGTATGAAAGTGTGAATGTCGGCATAAATCAATAAACGACTCATGGACAATGAAACTTGAAGACGCTGACCTCTGAGGCAAGTTTCCTTCCCAACAGCCCACAGCAGCCTTGGGAGGGAAAGAGGACAGGATGATATCTCCTTCAATGGACCACACACATTACCACCTGGACTTGACAAGAGGAATAAAACAGAGCTACAGTTGAAGTTCGGAAGTTTACAAACACTTAGGTTGGAGTCATTAAAACTTGTTTTTAAACCACTTCACAAATTTCTTGTTAACAAACTATAGTTTTGGCAAGTCGGTTATGACATCTACTTTGTGCATGACACAAGTAATTTTTCCAACAATTGTTTACAGACAGATTATTTCACTTATAACTCACTGTATCACAATTCCAGTGGGTCAGAAGTTTACATACACTATGTTGATTGTGCCTTTAAACAGCTTGGAAAAGTCCAGAAAATGATGTCATGGATTTAGAAGCTTCTGATAGGCTAATTGACATCATTTGAGTCAACTGGAGGTGTACCTGTGGATGTATTTCAAGGCATACCTTCAAACTCAGTGCCTCTTTGCTTGACATCATTGGAAAATCAAAAGAAATCAGCCAAGACCTCAGAAAATAAATTTGTAGACCTCCACAAGTCTGGTTCATCCTTGGGAGCAGTTTCATCTGTTCATCTGTACAAACAATAGTACGCAAGTATAAACACCATGGGACCACGCAGCCGTCATACCTCTCAGGAAGGAGATGCGTTCTGTCTCCTAGAGATGAACATACTTTGGTGCGAAAAGTGCAAATCAATCCCAGAACAACAGCAAAGGACCTTGTGAAGATTCTGGAGGAAACAGGTACAAAAGTATCTATATTCACAGTAAAACGAGTCCTATATCGACATAACCTGAAAGGCCGCTCAGCAAGGAAGAAGCCACTGCTCCAAAACTGCCATAAAAAAGCCAGACTACGGTTTGCAACTGCACATGGGGACAAAGATTGTACTTTTTGGAGAAATGTCCTCTGGTCTGATGAAACAAAAATAGAACTGTTTGGCCATAATGACCATCGTTATGTTTGTAGGAAAAAGGGGGAGGCTTGCAAACCGAAGAACACCATCCCAACCGTGAAGCACGGGGGTGGCAGGATCATGTTGTGGGGGTGCTTTGCTGCAGGAGGGACTGGTGCACTTTACAAAATATATGGCATCATGAGGTAGGAAAATTATGTGGAAATATTGAAGCAACATCTCAAGATATCAGTCAGGAAGTTAAAGCTTGGTCGCAAATGGGTCTTCCAAATGGACAATGACCCCAACCATACTTCCAAAGTTGTGGCAAAATGTCAAGGTATTGGAGTGGCCATCACAAAGCCCTGAACACAATCCCATAGAAAATTTGTGGACAGAACTGAAAAAGCGTGTGCGAGCAAGGAAGCCTACAAACCTGAATCAGTTACACCAGCTCTGTCAGGAGGAATGGGCCAACATTCACCCAACTTATTGTGGAAAGCTTGTGGAAGGCTACCCGAAATATTTGACACCAGGTTAAACAATTTTAATGCTACCAAATACTAATTGAGTGTATGTAAATTTCTGACCCACTGGGAATGTGATGAAAGAAATAAAAGCTGAAATAAATCATTCTCTGTACTATTATTCTGACATTTCACATTCTTAAAATAAAGTGGTGATCCTAACTGACCTAAGACATGGAATTTTTACTAAGATTAAATGTCAGGAATTGTGAAAAACTGAGTTTAAATATATTTGCCTAAGGTGTATGTAAACTTCCGACTTCAACTGTATATCAGCTGCTGCCTATATAACCCCTAAGTTTAGCTTTAGTTTGCATCAAACTGAATTCAGCACATCATATAAAGATTTGTATTTCTATTATTATTTGTATTGTATTCAGCATTGTTGGGAAGGGCCCGTAATTAAGCATTTCACTGTTAGTCTACACCTGTTGTTTACAATGCATGTGACAATAACATTTGATTTGATTTGATTCATGGTGATCTGAGTACTTCATCCCCCTACACTTGGACTAAAGTGATGCCAACTGAAAAAAGGACAAATAGGGGCTGAATGCAGCATCACTGGGATATGTCTTGATTGATGGTCTGTTTTCTGCAAGGCTCGCCCCAAAATCAATATATTTGGTCCAACAATCCCAACCTCTACAGCCACGGAGACCCAGGTGCCAGAGGCTATTCACACTGAGAATGGAGCTTTGTGATGGGGCTCTGGCTGGGGTCCACTGGTAGACCAAGGGCGTCTGTATGGTCGTCCATCCAAATGCCTGACAGGTGTCTCCACCTGGATAGCAGCTGTATTTTTAGACATAAGGAGAGATAGGCCGTGTGGAATCCAGTGGGATTATCAGGAGGCTGTGCATGCCAACGCTCTTATTATTTCTGACTAAAAATAAATGCAGCTTTCAACACCCCGAAGGAAGTCATCATGCACTTTATAGAGTTATCATCTCATCACTGTTACTTTGAGCAGATGATCAATCCATCAGCAGAATTCTTATAATTTTAAAGTCATTCATTTTCCTCTGTAACATTTTACCATCCCATGATAGAGGGGTGTAATAATGGTACCCATGAGGGTGCCTGCTAAATAGGTCCCTGAATAACAAGATTCATTGGTCCTATAAAGTTCACTGAACAGAAACATCTAACAAAGTAATTTTTTATTTAACCTTTATTTAACTTGGCAAGTCAGTTAAGAACAAAATTCTTGTTTAAAATGACGGCCTACCCCGGGCCAAACCCGGACAACACTGGGCCAATAGTGCACCACCCTATAGGACTCCCAATCACGGCCGGTTGTGATACAGCCTGGATTCAAACCAGGGTGTCTGTAGTGACACCTCTAGCAGTGAGATGCAGAGCCTTAGACTGCTGCGCCACTCGGGAGGCCTTGTAAATGAAAATGCACACCCTTTTATTTGCGGCTCTGGGGAATTTGATGTAGCTAGATGTGTAGCTGAAACACAATGCTGTACAAAGCATAGCAAAATATTTTCTTATAGAAAGTGAAAAATCTTTCCAATTCAACCACTTAAATGGATTTCATTCGTTCATAAAAGAGGATATACAAAAACGATAAGACATAAAGGAAACTTGATACTAAAAACCTGGAGGAATTCGAAGAATTCTTCAAGAGACTTTCTTGTTTAACTTTGATAGGGCTGTAATTTAAGATGAGTAAAATATGTTATTATAATACTGAAAGAAGAAAAGACACCAAAAGAAAATGTATGTGTGTTTTTGTGCCTCTGTGTGTGAGAGGGAGCTAACGGATGTGTGTGAGAGAGAGAGGGAGAGGGGAGAGAGAGAGAGAGAGAGAGAGAGAGAGAGAGGGGGAGAGAGAGAGAGGGAGAGAGAGAGGGGAGAGAGAGAGAGAGAGAGAGAGAGGGGGAGAGGGAGAGAGGGAGAGAGAGAGGGAGAGAGAGAGGGAGAGAGAGAGAGAGAGAGAGAGAGAGAGTGTGAGTTAACTGTGTGTACTTTTAACTAACCAGCATCTGTCCTGCTCTAGCTGGAAGACGAGCTGCTGAGCCTGCAGAAGAACCTGAAGGGGACTGAAGATGAGTTGGACAAATACTCTGAGGCCCTCAAAGATGCCCAGGAGAAACTGGAACAGTCTGAGAAGACCGCCGCAGACGTGAGTAGGCACCAAAGCCCCTGGGTAGAGCCCCTATAACACGCCCACTGGGTAGTGATTGGAGGGAGGGGACTAGGAGGAGGTTGGAGGTATGGGTTAAATATGTTTGGGGCACACCTGAGCCAATACCCTCATTAACCAAACCACAGGCCCCCCAGTTCCTGTCATATGTTTAAGTTTGTTTAGAAAATGTAGAAACTAAGAATAAGGGCTAAGAATAACGGGCTAATATTGCTTATTTGGGGAACGGTAATGTAATAGTCCATCTATAACACAGGTTCTCTGTTATGAACAGTCCCTATTACCAAGGCTTTATTATTTAGTTAGATAATTGTTACAGTATTGAGCATTAGTGGAATGGCTCCCACCTGTTGGGACTGAGCCTTCACCCAGTCCCTTCACTATCACTAAGGGCTCGAACACACCAATAGTGTTTGCCTACCAAGAGTACTTACGAACCGAGTGCAGACCAATTTTACATGTAGAATCGCAGAGTCGGCAGTCAGATGTCAAACGCACGCTGAACGATCGGTAGGCGAACAGGAGATCCACATTCCTGTGCAACATGTGTGACCCTTAAAAGGACTTCAGAACACCAAAACCAAATATGGCCACTGTTGTACCAGCACAGATCATTATGAATGGGAATATCCATTCTACAGATTCTAGTTCTATGGCTGGCCCGTTGCCCCAGTGCCAGTGCCAGCTGTGAGTGTGCTTTGATCAGGCCTATCTCCTGGGGAGGAGATCAGAGAGTGTGTTCACATTCTTGTGCACCCAGTCCTGTACACCCCATACACACTCACACTCAGTCGATCTGTTCCACCTAAACACAGTAACGCTGGTTAACAGACAGTAATGCTGATAAACACAGCATAGTGATTATTGTATGGCTGGTCAGTTGCTATAAAGGGGGTATCCCTATACCTTCACTGACTGTACTGCACTGTCCAGCTGTACTTACAGGCTTAGGCTTCATTTCAAAGTTTCATATAGAATTAAGGGTGTATTTGTCATACTTATAAGGGGTATTTTTCAGTATTGAGTGAGGATAAACTTGTATTGTTGTTTCTCAATAGCCACAATCTTATTTTAATCTATAGCCATTGAAATATACAGAATGTACAGATTTTCATCAGAAGAAAGGAAGATTTTGACACAAGCAGCTGTCAGAGAGGACGGCACTGTTTGTTTTGCCCGTGGCTAAATGATGTTATCCTGCTTTCGTCCTCAGATATTATCACTCACACCAAACACAGCAGGCCTGGTGCCTGGGATCTGCAAGCAGACAGACAGAACGAATTACCACAAATATTTATACAATAAACAATATAAGCAAACCAACATAATGATTAACATCAGGATTTTGGAGAGGGGGAGGCTGATCCTAGATCAGTGTCTAGGGGGAACTCCAACCTGAAGCTTGTGGTATGTCCTACACTCTTAGAAAAATAGGTGCTATCTAGAGCCTAAAAGCTAAAAGGGGTTCTTTGGTTGTCTCCATTGGAGAACCCTTTAAAGAACCCTTTTGGGTTCCAGGTAGAACCATTTTGGGTTCCATGTAGAACCCTTTCCACAGAGATTTATATATGGAACACAAAAAAGGTTCTAACTGCATCCCAAAATGGTTCTACGTGGAACCAAAAAGGGTTCTTCTATGGGACAGCCGAAGAACCCTTTTGGAACCCTTTTTCTAAGAGTGTAAGTCTGTGTCTTTGGGGCATGCTACATTATGAGGGAGTGGGCTGTAGTGAATAGGGGGCTGGTGGTAGTTTATTGCAGGCCTGTTACTGATAAGGGCTGTGGAGCAGCAGGGGAGAGCAGGCTCCAATAGCTGAGTAGCAGTCCTAGAATGTCAGGAATGCAGCTAAAGCAAACAGAAAGGCCAACACAGTCCTGTGTCTAATGAAATCAATGCTCCAAGCTTTTCTGGTGGGCAAATCACACTGGCATTTACAGAGCTGGAGCTGTATCGACCACATTTCCACAACAGACACTCACTCAAGACACCATAAATCAAAACCTGCTTATTCCATCTGCTGGTTGGAGTATATACAGACAACTGAATCATAAGCATTGCTTTGTGTATTGGCACCCACACACATATGAGATATTTAACAATAAAGTTACAGTAGCCAATACAAATAGGCATCTCCAGTGCTACACTAACACACCACAACATACAGTAGTGTGTTGTCAGGAAAACAACCTCTTACTCAATGTTAACAAAACAAAGGAGATGATCGTGAACTTCAGGAAACAGCAGAGGTAGCACCCCCCTATCCACATTGACGGGACAGCAGTGGAGAAGGTGGAAAGTTTTAAGTTCCTTGGCGTACACATCACGGACAAACTGAAATGGTCCACCCACACAGACAGTGTGGTGAAGAAGGCTCAGGAGGCTGAAGAAATTTGGCTTGTCACCTAAAACACTCACAAACCTTTACAGATGCACAATTGAGAGCATCCTGTCGGGCTGTATCACCGCCTGGTACGGCAACTGCTCCGCCCTCAACCGCAAGGCTCTCCAGAGGGTGGTGCGGTCTGCACAACGCATCACCGGGGGCGAACTACCTGCCCTCCAGGACACGTACAGCACCCGATGTCACAGGAAGGTAAAAAAGATCATCAAGGACAACAACCACCTGAGCCACTGCCTGTTCACCCTGCTACCATCCAGAAGGTGAGGTCAGTACAGGTACATCAAAGCTGGGATCGAGTGACTGAAAAACAGCTTCTATCTCAAGGCCATCAGACTGTTAAACAGCCATCACTAGCACAGAGAGGCTGCTGCCTACATTCAGAGTTGAAATCATTGGCCACTATAACAAATGGATCACTAGTCACTTTAAATAATTCCATTTTAATAATGTTTACATATCTTACATTACTCATCTCATACGTATAGTATTTTATACTATCTACTGCACCTTGCCTATGCCACTCGGTCATCGCTCATCCATATACTTATATGTACATATTCTATTCATCCCTTTAGATGTGTGTGTATTAGGTAGTTGTTGTGGAATGTTAGATTACTTGTTAGATATTACTGCACTGTTGGAACTAGAAGCACAAGCATTTCGCTACACTCGCATTAACATCTGCTAACCATGTGTATGTGACCAATTAAATTGGATTTGATTTGAGCATAGCCTAAAAATCTAAGACTTTGGACTTTGATCTGGACAACTGTTGATAAAACCTGGATTTTTTGGTACACTGTAACATACTATATAGCATCATAAGAATGAACTGTTCAGTTTAATCTTTTAAAGGTCAAGGATGACTTTTCCCTGTCAGAGAGGGGAGCTATTTTTTTAGGCAGTTAAAATTGTTACATTTAGCCTCATGTTTGCTGGACTGGATTTCCCCTGTAACGTTACTCCTTGTTTTTTTTGTTACTAAACTGAAGACCTGCATTTGAAGAACATACGTAATTTACCATAGGCAACTGTTGACTTACCTAAGGCTTTACAGGCTATGTACTGTATTGATGTCTCATCATTTAAGCTGTTCATTGAATTTTCATTGAAAGTTCCCTTCGCCTACAGCCCTCTCAAGCATCACGCAACCAGGACCGGCACGCCCTGACTATCCTGGAACCGTGACCTCATCTGAATCACACTTCTCTGCGTTGGAGGAGTGCACATTAACTTTTCTCATCGTTCCTGCCATTTTATCTGCCTTTCAAAACTGGAACGCTGCGCTTCGCTAATGCGTTCATAAATATTACATTCCAAAGTAGATATTTTAATAATTTTGTTAAGCCATTCTTAGGCTGAAGCTGAACTTAAGAAACATTTCGGGAAACACCTGGATAGCCTACTGCTTTGGCTTATACAACTTTTATTTTTCCACTTGAGATTTCTATTCTGCTCTTTCGGGCCATTCCAAAGACTTTGAATACTATTTGTAGCCTATATCCTGTTTCGAATAGACTAAAGCAGCTTTTACACAATATTTTATTTTTCTATACCAAAAGTTTTCTTTTTAACCAAATAGCACGACAATGGCAGGTTTGAATTCTTTGGAAGCTGTGAAGAGAAAGATCCAGTGTTTGCAACAGCAAGCCGACGATGCAGAAGACCGGACTCAGGTTTTACAGCGAGAACTGGATGGGGAACGAGAACTTCGGGAGAAAGTGAGACAATAGAATACTTATCTTTTCCCCCTCTCTCTGTCTATTCCCTTTGGAAACGTCTTTTACCTGTCCTTCTCCACCTGACCAAGTCTGTCATGTTCACTATTACAAAACAGCGTTACGTTCTGTAATAGTGTGGTAAAGCCACGTTAATTAATTGATCTGCCGGTAGTGATGAAGACATACAATGCGTGGCGTTTGGTCTCCAAACAAAGCTGGATAATCATTCTTAGAGGTGTTATAAAAGTAGGAATCGTCCATCTTTGTCTTAGAAGGTCCTCTATTGACATATTTCATAGCATTAATATATGATCTTATTCTCGTTTTGGACATTGTCACATTTACTTTTCATTATGAAGGGAGTAAGCTGTAAGTAGTCTACCTCATTAGTATTACATCTTAATAAGGCCTAATTTTGGTTTGTATAAGTGCAAATACTGGAATAAGATGTTAGTAGCCTATAGGTAAACAGGGTAATTCTGGAGAGCCAGTTCAAACTTAGCTGGATGGTTCAAAAAGTATTTCACACACTGTTCCTTCTTAAATGTGCCTAGGGGATCTGAATCATCAAACATAATATGATGATATTTCCAATATAAGTATTAAATGGCTTGTTGCATTATGCGATATTAGATTCTGACAGAGAGTGGGGGAAGGAGAGAGAGATTGGAGAAAGAATGAGGGCGAGAGAGGGAGAGAGAGTTGTGGAGTTACTGCTCAGTAGAATGGGAGGCAGCCTTGACATGTTATGTATGTTAAAATACTTGATTATGTATGTAGAGAGCGTATGTAGGCTACCATTTGCATACTTGTAGGAGGCCGGATGATAGAATTAGAGAGAGAAAGCTCAGGTCTTTCCTGGAAAGGCAGCAGAGGGGAGGTAATGAGAGGATCTGGCTAAAGGAAGGGTTTCCCCTTCATTCAGAGGAATCTATTGCAGGGAGCAAAGAAAGAGAGATGTGAAATGGATGGAATTGTCCTCCATGAGAAGCCCAGGATGTCAATGTGCCAGACCACTGGCATCTTGGGAGTTGTTGTCAGCTATAGGCCTTGTGGGGAGGCAGCTTTCACTGATATATGGTGATAAACAAAGAAGAGAGAACCTCAAGGCTCACTAATGACAGAACACTGACTTGTTATCATTGTACCATCTAAAAGCTGTGACATATCTTTTCAATAACCAAAAATATTGTATTTTCATCTGTTTGAAGCTGGTGTACAAAACCGAACGAAACATAAGAATGGGAATCCAAGAAAGAGTGCACATAGAACAGATCTACCGCTTCTTAGACTTGCTTTCAATGAGAATGACAGATCTATAGCTCATAGTTCTATGTGAATTTGGTCAGGTCGCTCAGAAAATTACATATTGCAGCTTTAATTCATCCCTTGAATTAACCCCAAGCCTCCAAACTGGTTGCTATTGAGATCCGCCATTCATTCACAGTTCACTCAGACACAGACTGTCTTAACATCATTTCAGTCTTCTCAGCTTCAAAGCATAAGAACACGTACCTCTTAAACTCAAGCTATTTGTCCGTGTTCAAGGATGAAAAGACTTGAAGTGGTTGACTGAGCGCTTGTGTAGCAACCTTATGGGAGTATGGGCCCATGTGTGAGTAATTGGCGCAGAGCAGGATGATTTCTTGGCACAACAAACCCTTTCACTGGAACACGGTACAGAAAGGAGGGACCATTGGTCTGTCTTTGAGGTAGTGAATTGTCGTTTGAATAGTTAAAGCAGGGAGACTCTTTTCGGCATCAAACAAATTCCTTGACGTTAATTTGGTGTGAAGTGGTGTTCTTGTCTTTCAAGGCGTTACTTTACTTCACACTTCACCCTCAGCTTTTGTTGAATCGCCGTTGAAAGATTCAATGAAGAAAAGTGTGAGGAGCAAAGTGTCCCACCATTTATATTCTTCTGGATATTCATTTCAACAGTTCTCACAGTTTAGTTTAGAGATTATTTCAGGTAAGATCTATTTTCCATTCATGTAGATGAGAAGGATGATTGCCACCCACTGGGCACAGACACCAATTCACATCTATTCCAAGTTGGTTTAACGAAATTTCTTTGAAATAATGTGGAAACAACGTTGATTCAACCAGTGTGTGCCCAGTGAGTAGCTATAGCCCAGGCTCTGCTAACTCCATTCCCAGCCGAGCCAAGCCTCTTCCTGGAGGGAATACCTCTGGCTCGATATAGACTTTTTTGCGCCAAACCACAGATCTAGGATCAGATTACCCTACCCCCAGTCCTAGTCTTAACCATTAGAGGGATGAAACAGTATCTGACCCAGTATCAGTGGTTAGAGACGCAGCTTCTCTACTCCCTGCCCCTGAGGAACATGCCCAGGATACTGCCTGTCTGCCAGCTACACTCTGACACTTCCTGTGCTTCAGCCCAGATCAGCAGGAAGATAAGCAGATGCTGGACATTTCTCCCAGGCCTGGGCTCTATGATACAGACACATCCTGATTATGTGAAGGGTCAAGACAACCCAGTTGCTATTTGAAGTTGGCCACTGACTTTGTTGCTGAAGGTATTTCTCACCAATACTTTTTTCTTTGAAATACCCCAACTAATCCCTTCTTATAAAAGTCTTAAGGGCAGACAACAGTCTGTCCCTCTCACCAAGCTTTAAATTACATTTGTTTGCTTAGATCTGTATGCTTTTGACAGCCACGTAAACATACAGCAGCCTACAGTGAATGCCAAATAGGCCTAGATCTGTTGACTGGCCTGTCTGGTAATTGGCTAGTGGTTTCCTGCCCCTAATAGCACCAGGATGAATTGCATGCTATGGAAAGAATTACTTCCTTGTTCCACTGGATTATTTTTTCTCTTTGGACTTTCTCTATGGGAATATCACGACTTTCCTAATTTAACTTCAAAAGTAATGCATTTTGGCATTAATTGAAGTTCCACGGGGCACTCCCTTGAGCCTTCGAAGTACAGTATTTGAAGTAGATCAGGGATGCAGTGGCGGGTAAACGCACATAAACTTTTACGCCGTTTACCCACCTTTTTTGGGTGAAATAGCGTTTACTCACCTTTTTAATTTTGTTAATTATTGTTTACCCACTTCTTATTGTGTTCCCAGCATTGACCAATACTCAGAACACTAATATTCTATATAGGGTCCCCAGAAATGTACATGGAGTCCACTGAGAGAGTCTGTAACCTTATCAAACTTGTATTTCTTCAAATGGGTATAGAATAGAGTACATTTTAGAGTCAACTAAGGGCCTTTTACACTGGTCCACTTAAGCACTTTACAATACAGAATTGCAGTGCAGCTCACATAAGATACTAAAAACTAAGACTTTTCTAGAGTCCAAATGGACTATTTTGGGAGGGATTACCTTATGTGCATTTTGTGTCATTTTTCCTACAGGAAATGACATTAGGCCTTCCCTACAGACATGCATGAAAATCCAATCAAACAATACAGTTCTGAAAATGTCATATGTTTTGGTTTATATCGGTGGTTGTTCGTCTTATCTCGATCACCCACTGGAGTTTATATTTTACCACTACATCGCTGGAGTGGATGTTGTCTTATACTTACTTACGGTGTTGACCAGGGGTCCCACTGGCTGCCGTGCATAGTGACAGGCCTAAGCTTGTCCACTGCTTTAGAGTTGTGGGAGGGGGTCACCATGATATATAGACCAATAATTCGTTTTACTAGCGGAATGTTTACTTGACCTGATGGCACTTAACTCTCTGGTCTCTGCTGTCAACAAGGCTCAAGATTTAAGACCCAATTGAGCTCTTGCATTCTTATTTGCATGCATACCCACACTACTGTGGACCCTACTGAAGCTCCGGCCTTTGGTTTTACCCATGTTCTAAGACTCATATACGAATCCGTGAGCAGTGAGCAGTCTCCACTATAAAGCTGGCTTAAGTCTGGATGAAGAATGGAGCAGGGTCTGAATGTGGCTGAAATCGGATGGAGTTGTCCACTCTATTGATTCAGCATCCTATTTGGATTGAAAAGGCGTGTAGAGCTGCATTAGAAGCATGTGCCTGATGTTTAATAGCCTGCCTTTACATATCTCATTCTCCTCCTGACATGCCTGCTTATATGAGGCTGTCTTTGCATGTTAAATCTCTGCTAACAGATGGGATCACACCAGGACTGGACCAGCACTATTACATAGCGCCTGCCAGGAACACGTCCATAGAAACCCAAGCCTTATGCTCTTCATTACCCCACCATCCTCAAATTAAGCAATTATTACATTCCTGATCTCTCACTTCCTTGTGCTGTAGCCCTCCTTCCCTCTCAATGCCTATGACTCAACAGGATGAGTGCAACAACAGGAATGTATTTCCTAATGAATGGCATGTCTCACCTCCTTGGTCCTTTGTGGCTCAGTTCAAGTACCCCTCACTGCGGCACATAGAACGGGGTGGGGTCGGCTGTGGGGCTGACCCCATCCACAACACATTTTCATTGGTTGAGGCGCATTCGCATTCCACCACGTTGGAGACGTTTGTTCAGCAACACAACCTAGCCTGCGTGGTTATACGTCAGCACGTACATGCAGCTACCGATCAGCTAGCTTTCCACTCTAGCTCTAGCTAGCTGGATAGCATTATAACTAGGTTTACAGAGTCAGTCACAGCTGCCACATCACATCTTTACAGAGTCAGTCACAGCTGCCACATCACGTATTTACAGAGTCAGTCACAGCTGCCACATCACATCTTTACAGAGTCAGTCAGAGCTGTCACATCACATCTTTACAGAGTCAGTCACAGCTGTCACATCACATCTTTACAGAGTCAGTCACAGCTGCCACATCACATCTTTACAGAGTCAGTCACAGCTGCCACATCACATCTTTACAGAGTCAGTCAGAGCTGTCACATCACATCTTTAGAGAGTCAGTCAGAGCTGTCACATCACATCTTTACAGAGTCAGTCAGAGCTGTCACATCACATCTTTACAGAGTCAGTCACAGCTGTCACATCACATCTTTACAGAGTCAGTCACAGCTGCCATCACATCTTTACAGAGTCAGTCACAATAAAAAAACATCTGTTTCTAACACATTTTGGGTAATCATTTTGGTAGCCTTTAAATACTTTTTTATGCCTGCTTATGGTGCTATAGCAATTCACTTTTCACACTTTGAAAATGTTTGTTCACTCCATTGCTATGGTCACCATTGGCTGTCGTCCTCCGCGTGCGTTTGTGCGTGTGCCTGTGTGTGTCGGTGAATGCACTAGAGTTAGTGCTATCCGGTATCCTTGGGACGTCCCTACCATAAACCATAACTTTTACCCCTACCCTTTCCCTTAACCCCTACCCTAACCCTAACCTAACCTTAACCCCTACCCTAACCTTAACCCTACCCTTACCCTAACCATAATCCCTACCCTAACCTTAATCCCTACCCTTACCCTAACCTTAAACCCTACCCTTACCCTAACCTTAACCCCTAACCTGACCCTAACCTAACCTTAACCCCTACCCTAACCCTAACCTTAACCCTACCCTTACCCTAACCATAAACCCTTACCCTAACCTTTTATCCCTACCCTAACTTTAACCCCTACCCTAACCCTAACCTTAACCCCTACCCTAACCTTAACCCCTACCCTTACCCTAACTTTTTCTTCATGAAATTGGATGATATTTGGATGAAACCAGTTCAAAGTATTATGACCAAAGTATAACAAAGTACTGTTGCTTCTACATTGATAAGGTTTGATCAGAAAGGTACTGGTCCCTTCCCCCATGTCAAACACTTGGATTCAGGATTATTAAGGGGATGGGGGTTACTCTTATTTTAATACACCAATGGTAACATGATATTCTCTTACCTAATTTAAATAATTACAGCCTTGTAACCAACATTGGAGAAGGTGTGTTTTGCAGAGGGGCGTGGTAATATAGCTAGATAGCTACTCAACTGCTGCCAAAATTTGACTGTAGGCTGTCAGGAAATATAATTAAAAGTTTACACTATTCATCTATGGCAAAGACACTTATATTTTTCCCATTTCATCTGTGTCTGGTGTTAGCTACTTAATGGCTAGCTAGGTCTTCATCTGTGTCAGCTACTTAATGGCTAGCTAGGTCTTCATCTGTGTCTGGTGTTAGCTACTTAATGGCTAGCTAGGTCTTCATCTGTGTCTGGTGTTAGTTACTTAATGACTAGCTAGGTCTTCATCTGTGTCTGGTGTTAGCTACTTAATGGCTAGCTAGGTCTTCATCTGTGTCTGGTGTTAGCTACTTAATGGCTAGCTAGGTCTTCATCTGTGTCTGGTGTTAGCTACTTAATGGCTAGCTAGGTCTTCATCTGTGTCTGGTGTTAGCTACTTAATGGCTAGCTAGGTCTTCATCTGTGTCTGGTGTTAGCTACTTAATGGCTAGCTAGGTCTTCATCTGTGTCTGGTGTTAGCTACTTAATGGCTAGCTAGGTCTTCATCTGTGTCTGGTGTTAGCTACTTAATTGCTAGCTAGGTCTTCATCTGTGTCTGGTGTTAGCTACTTAATGGCTAGCTAGGTCTTCATCTGTGTCTGGTGTTAGCTACTTAATGGCTAGCTAGGTCTTCATCTGTGTCTGGTGTTAGCTACTTAATGGCTAGCTAGGTCTTCATCTGTGTCTGGTGTTAGTTACTTAATGACTAGCTAGGTCTTCATCTGTGTCTGGTGTTAGCTACTTAATGGCTAGCTAGGTCTTCATCTGTGTCTGGTGTTAGCTACTTAATGGCTAGCTAGGTCTTCATCTGTGTCTGGTGTTAGTTACTTAATGGCTAGCTAGGTCTTCATCTGTGTCTGGTGTTAGCTACTTAATGGCTAGCTAGGTCTTCATCTGTGTCTGGTGTTAGCTACTTAATGGCTAGCTAGGTCTTCATCTGTGTCTGGTGTTAGTTACTTAATGGCTAGCTAGGTCTTCATCTGTGTCTGGTGTTAGCTACTTAATGGCTAGCTAGGTCTTCATCTGTGTCTGGTGTTAGCTACTTAATGGCTAGCTAGGTCTTCATCTGTGTCTGGTGTTAGCTACTTAATTGCTAGCTAGGTCTTCATCTGTGTCTGGTGTTAGCTACTTAATGGCTAGCTAGGTCTTCATCTGTGTCTGGTGTTAGCTACTTAATGGCTAGCTAGGTCTTCATCTGTGTCTGGTGTTAGCTACTTAATGGCTAGCTAGGTCTTCATCTGTGTCTGGTGTTAGTTACTTAATGACTAGCTAGGTCTTCATCTGTGTCTGGTGTTAGCTACTTAATGGCTAGCTAGGTCTTCATCTGTGTCTGGTGTTAGCTACTTAATGGCTAGCTAGGTCTTCATCTGTGTCTGGTGTTAGTTACTTAATGGCTAGCTAGGTCTTCATCTGTGTCTGGTGTTAGCTACTTAATGGCTAGCTAGGTCTTCATCTGTGTCTGGTGTTAGCTACTTAATGGCTAGCTAGGTCTTCATCTGTGTCTGGTGTTAGTTACTTAATGGCTAGCTAGGTCTTCATCTGTGTCTGGTGTTAGCTACTTAATGGCTAGCTAGGTCTTCATCTGTGTCTGGTGTTAGTTACTTAATGGCTAGCTAGGTCTTCATCTGTGTCTGGTGTTAGCTACTTAATGGCTAGCTAGGTCTTCATCTGTGTCTGGTGTTAGCTACTTGGATGTGGATGTGGTAATAGTAGTCTTGGTCCTGGTTGAATAGCACAGAACGTCTTCTCCTTTCATAAAGTATGGTCCTTTGCCTCCGCAAATAAAAATGTGTGGTGTGCTGGTTCGGGCCCGGTCGGTTCCATGAGCCACAGCGAGGGGCTTCTCGTTCAGTTGGCAAGAGCGTGACGCTAGCGACGCCAGGGTCTTGGGTTCGATTTCCGCTGGGGCCATCAATGCGAGAATGTATTTGGTCACTGTATAAGTCGCTTTGGCAAAAAAGAAAGTGCTAAATTATATAGCCAATCCCTGTCGTCTATTGCTCAGAATGTACATAATCGTGACCATTGAAAAGGCTCTGGTGTTGATATAAAGTATCTTGAAGTTATATTGACAGCATAAAGAAAGGCAGTCGCGTGGCCAAAGGGAGGGAGATACCACGGTGTGCAGAGCGGGGGACAAAGGGAGTGATTCAGCACTCCAGATGCCGGGCGAACAACATCAAGCTTATTCTAGTGAGCTGCGGGCGCTCATTGAGGATGCTGTGTCAGTGTGTAATTAGTGTCAGTAGGGTGTCGTCGTGTCATCAGCTGCCAAGCTTCAAACAGCCTCCATATAACATAACATATTCAGCTGGTACTGCAGATATATTGTAGCTACCTACGTGCAAGGAGTTTTTCCCTGACCAATATAACTTGGGTTTTCCAGTTTTTCCTGATCTGGCCATGGGATCAGAAAAGAACTTCCCGGTCCTAGTTATAGACCATAACGTTAACTGAGGTTGCAGGTTCTTCACTCCTGGCCCAAGCCATAGCTACTGACAGACTTTTCATTCTGAACACATTATTGTTGATAGCGATATTAAGTGCCATCATGACGTAATATTAGACATGTCATTAACGTAGTCTGTTTAGTTTCTCACCAGATATTCGCTATCGCCGTTCGTAGCCTAGTGGTTAGAGCGTTGGACTAGTAACTGAAAAGTTGCAAGATCGAATCCCCGAGCTAAATTAGAAGGTAATAATCTGTCGTTCTGCCCCTGAACAAGGCAGTTAACCCACTGTTCCCAGGCCGTCACTGAAAATAAGAATTTGTTTTTGACTGACTTGGATCGGCTTAGTTCATATGAGGAAGAGCTAACAGAGCACGTCCTTGTAGCTTGGTATCTTTCCTTTTCCTGGATCCCAGATGGTTTCATTTAACCATTGTTTTCTCTGTGTGTGTGTGTGTGTGTGTCTATGTGTGATTGTGTGCGCGCAAGTGTGCATGTACGCAAGTGTGTGTGTGCGAGTGTATGTGTGTGTGTGTGTGTGATTGCTCTCAAACGTCTTCCTGGCACTGCACCACAAACATTCTTTAGAGTATGTTTTACCATATAAGGCGCGCAGGCAGCCGGAGAATGCCGGGTGACTAAGGAAGGGGCATGGCTAGGGAAAGAGAGAAAGAGGGAGAGCGAACTCTCCTCTGACCCAGAACTGACGGAGAAAGAAAGAGGGGAAGGAGGAAGGAGAGGGTTGGCTTCCCGTTCCTTTTCTACCTTGAAACGTATTCCACTTCCTTTCTCTCAAAAAGGGTCATTACGTTTAGTCTAAAACGTTTCATGTGTAACAGGAATATACTCGTACTGTATATGGTGAGCCTGTAAGCTGTTATGTCAGCTTATTGGAAATGTGTTGCATACTTTTCTTTGTGGTACTTTTCAAGTCTCCAGAGTATTCATTAGCGACAATCCATAATGGCATGGGCCTTGTCCATAGATAAGTGACTGTGTAGCTGAACTGACAACAACAAAATGTGTCTCCCATCCAACCCTGAGAGACTTCAGTTGTCGAATGCCAGTATCTACCTTCGTCATGAGTCTCACAGAAGAATGCCTGGTTCCCTCCACATGGCTGAATGAATTACCCTCAGAAGCATGAAGGGACATACTGTATAGATGGATAAGCACGTTTTAAAACCCACAGAGCTCTGTCTGAGGGAGATTTCCCTACATCTTAATCGAAGACATTTCACTGTACTTGTGCACGTGACATTAAAAACGTAAAAACTCGAAAGTCTGATGTTAGATCGCCATTATAAACTAGTACCTCAACACTATTGCGCATTGTTTTAGTGGTAAATCCCCTGGTAATCATGTTTCTATGCTGCTGATATTTTGACTACAGCCGTTAAACTGTTCAGGAAGCTAGCTCTGTTGCTAACTGCCTGCCTGTCTGTATCTGGACCTGTTTTACAGCCACATACTGACCTGCGTACCTAACTGACCTGCGCTCATGAATAGAATGTTTGTTTATGTGTGGAGGAATTCTCCAGATAGACATTACTTCACCCAGGAAATAACAATCCGTTTTTCCGGCCTGGTTTGTATTTTCTTTCAAACTGTCTGGCAGTTGATCTGATATCCATAAAATCACATAAAGAAGTTAGGGAACGATATATTATCCACAATGATTCATTTTGTGGTCAATTTATGCAACAGCATTCACTTTCTGGAAAATCGGTCATCGTCGCGTTGGATTCAATTGGCTTTTAGCTGGCTGGCTGTTGTTCCATCAACCTTTCATTTAACAGACATTTCCTGCCCTCCTCCACTGTCTCTTCACAGGCTTCTGTCGTAACTAGGGAGAGAGAGAGAGAGAGAGAGAGAGAGAGAGGGAGGATGGGTGGGGTGTCAGTCAGGCCTGAAAGAGAGGGAGAGATCAAGAGCAAGCAAAAGAGAGGCATAGAATGGAGAGTGCTGACTAAACACCAGTCCCTGAGCAGAGCAGGAAGCCATGTCTCTCTCCAACAGTCAGCCCTGAGCAGAGCAGGAAGCCATGTCTCTCTCCCACAGTCAGCCCTGAGCAGAGCAGGAAGCCATGTCTCTCTCCAACAGTCAGCCCTGAGCAGAGCAGGAAGCCATGTCTCTCTCCCACAGTCAGCCCTGAGCAGAGCAGGAAGCCATGTCTCTCTCCCACAGTCAGCCCAGAGCAGAGCAGGAAGCCATGTCTCTCTCCCACAGTCAGCCCAGAGCAGAACAGGAAGCCATGTCTCTCTCCCACAGTCAGCCCTGAGCAGAGCAGGAAGCCATGTCTCTCTCCCACAGTCAGCCCAGAGCAGAGCAGGAAGCCATGTCTCTCTCCCACAGTCAGCTCAGAGCAGAGCAGTAAGCCATTTCTCTCTCCCACAGTCAGCCCTGAGCAGAACAGGAAGCCATGTCTCTCTCCCACAGTCAGCTCAGAGCAGAGCAGGAAGCCATGTCTCTCTCCCACAGTCAGCCCAGAGCAGGAAGCCCTGTCTCTCTCCCACAGTCAGCCCTGAGCAGAGCAGGAAGCCATGTCTCTCTCCCACAGTCAGCCCTGAGCAGAGCAGGAAGCCATGTCTCTCTCCCACAGTCAGCTCAGAGCAGAGCAGGAAGCCATTTTTCTCTCCCACAGTCAGCCCTGAGCAGAGCAGGAAGCCATGTCTCTCTCCCACAGTCAGCTCAGAGCAGAGCAGGAAGCCATGTCTCTCTCCCACAGTCAGCCCAGAGCAGAGCAGGAAGCCCTGTCTCTCTCCCACAGTCAGCCCTGAGCAGAGCAGGAAGCCATGTCTCTCTCCCACAGTCAGCCCAGAGCAGAGCAGGAAGCCATGTCTCTCTCCCACAGTCAGCCCAGAGCAGAGCTGGAATATCCAGCCCATGAGAAAATGGAATGGAATGGCACTCACTCTGCACAAATAGCTCATAATTACCCTTTTCCCCTGTGCTCTGTTAGCTCCCTCTCCAACTGGAAACCGCCCTCTCTGTGGACCTTTTATTCCAGGCCCTAGCCGTAACGTGTGTTTTGCTGGCCTCTGAAACAGCATGTCTCTAGCAGGCAGGCCTCGTGTTCAGTCCTCACACCCATGGTAACTACCTGACTGAAAGACTGACTGGCTGGTGATAGGACCAAGTGATAGAGGGTAGTGGAGGGCATTTCCCTTTGTCAACACGCCTTGTAATTAGGAGAAGAGTAACTGCAGGTTATGTAAAATGGGTCTGGTCATGGTCAGCCAGAGGCAGGCCTGCGGGCGCTGTACTGAACTGTGGGAGAAGTAGTAGCAGGGCCTGAGTGAGTCGGAGTTTGCTGGAGAACTTCCATTGCACTGGTCTGGAGTCAGTTCGCTGGGAGGTGGATATGTTTATGGACTAAATAAATGTTTGCTTTTCTGTTTGCTTTCTACATCGTGGATCGTTTATCGAGTAAAGAGCATCCATTTTCGTACAACGCCGTTACGATGTGAGTGTGACCCTGATATCTGCCTAACCTTTGACCCCTCTTCCCCCTCTCTTCTCCCAGGCGGAGGGTGATGTGGCGGGTCTGAACCGCAGGATCCAGCTAGTGGAGGAGGAGTTGGACCGGGCCCAGGAGAGGCTTTCTACCGCGCTGCAGAAACTGGAGGAGGCCGAGAAGGCCGCAGACGAGAGCGAGAGGTCAGTACCAGCCGGCCACAGAACCTGATGGATTTATAATCTTTAATTTGACAGCATATTTATACGCCCTATTTTCCTGCTAATTTGAGGCCTGTTGGATAGTACCAGGCACATGCAGCTTGCTTTGAAGGTTCTTTATCGTTCTAAGGTTTGCAGCTATGTGCTTTGCTAGCAAATGACAAGCCCCTTCAATAGCGTACTGAAAGCGCGCTATTTCCCAGACAGCCATCTTGATTGTGTAAAATGATTAAATGTGCCTCCATGTTGGATGGGCTATCTAAATGACACTTGAAATTAAGTGTGTCTTGGGTGTTGCTGACATCGCTGCGTGTCTGGTCCAATCAGAGGAATGAAGGTGATAGAGAACAGGGCCTCTAAGGACGAGGAGAAGATGGAGATCCAGGAGATGCAGCTGAAGGAGGCCAAGCACATCGCTGAGGAGGCCGACCGCAAATACGAGGAGGTGAGACATCATATAGTCCCACAGAGATTGTCCTGTCTGCAGTTCTACACCCAACCGTCTGTTCACCCGTCCACAGTGTTTTCATACTGTTCTCCCATTCACCCCTCTTCCTTTTCATATTCCTTTTCATCTTACTGTTCACTCATGCAGTTGGCTCTGTCTACCTTAGGTGGCCCGTAAGCTGGTGATCTTGGAGGGAGAGCTGGAGAGAGCTGAGGAGAGGGCAGAGGTCTCAGAACTGTAAGTGCAGCACAGTCCTCCTATTACGCTGGAATACAGGGGGAATTGGGGGTTAGGACCTCTGTCATGGGGTTTCTTATCCTCCTGTTTAGAAATAGCAGAGTCAAAAGACTAAGGGTTGTAAGGAGTTTCATAACACTTTTTTTGAATGAACATTTAAAAAACAGTGTCCAGTTAAAAACGCGGATTTTCTGCCATAAGCTAAAATGGACATCAGTAACTTGAAGGTTTTTCCAGGCTTGTGTAGCTATTACGATGTCAAAGCCAAGTACTTCTCTTCCTATCTCCACCTGTAGTAAATGCAGTGACCTGGAGGAGGAGTTGAAAAATGTGACCAACAACCTCAAGTCCCTAGAAGCCTCGTCTGAGAAGGTCAGTGTGCATGCTATTACATCATACAAGTAAATGCAGTCAACTGCTGATAAGTGAACGTTGTATAAGTGTGAAGTGCGGTGTAGGTCACCTATTCCCAAATCAAAATACATGACTTGAACTTATCCTGGATATCTGCATGATCGGGGTTAGTTCACCCACTTAGGGATGTCCCGAGCCTTTGCATTTGTCAGGAGTTGACTCTACATGGCTGACGTGAAAGCAGAGTAGTTTTGAGTATAATCACTGCCTGCCGCACTTTTACCTCCGCAGACGTCAGAGCAAAGACCCTGTTATCACCTGACAAACTGGACGTTGATTTCTCTATGATAATGTCGATGACGCATGAAGGTGTAATAGTCCTGAACCAGCACAGATTCGTCTCAGCGTTCCTACCCGCCGCTCTAGTGCCATTCACGCCACGTGATTCCACCGTAGCCACTTAAGCAGTTGCCCTGTGCTGATTAAATCAATGTCCTTCTCTTTGGCATCGCAGCACAATGTGTTCCTTATACCAACACATAGCCAGTTTGATCACACCTGAAGAGCTGTATTACAACTAAGCATGGTTGACAAACAGTCCTGCAAGACCATCAGTCTCTGTGCACTTTCATGCTAATATGTCTGCATCTGTCTTGGAGTTCAGACATGTTGAAGAGTTCAGAGCTTGTCTGTAACAGACTTGTATTTTGACAGTACTCAGAAAAAGAGGACAAGTATGAGGAGGAGATCAAGGTTCTTAGTGACAAGCTGAAGGAGGTAAGCAGCTGCTGGCATCTGATTCTTAATTCCTACAGTAGTAAACCAATTTGCTCCATGTCAAAGATGGCGTCTTGTTCTGACGCCCTCCCACTCCCTCTGCGTCCCCCAGGCTGAGACTCGTGCAGAGTTTGCAGAGAGGACTGTAGCCAAACTGGAAAAGTCCATCGACGACCTGGAAGGTATGAGTGCTTTGTTTAAGAAACTGTTGCAAACTGCTCTATGGCAATATAGAAGAGAAAGTCAACTTATCTTAGTGTAGAGCAAGTTACTGTAAGTTCGACATATTTTATTGCATGATATTAAACTATATTTTGAAAGAACAGTTTTATCATTGTTTTTAGTAGCAACTCAGACCTGTAAACCTGCGTATCTCTAACAAGAATAACATACAGGGATTATAATTATTGTTTGGATAACCTTTTTTACTGTTATGGATAGATTTGTACCTTTAATTTTTTTCACTCTTTATGCAATGCGCACTGCAGAGAACACCGGAAGAAGAATTATCACTGAATTACCACAGTGAATTATTGTAATGTTTGTTTATGTGTAAATGAATCACATAAGGGATGGGTTGCCAATTGGCGATTTGACACACAAATAAAATGTCATTCATACAGTAGTATATCAGGCAAGTGAGGCCACAGTTTACCAAATACATTTCTCCCAGGGAGACGTTCCAATTGATTAAATTACTAAAGATGTCAAAGCTAGTTCAGGAATCCTCAGTGGATGTAGTTTCCTAGGTCAAGAGGTCTGGTTATTTAATCCTCTCCGTGAGCAAAGAAACATCATCTTAACATACAGCGTTCCATTTTGTGATAACGTTTCACATTGACACGGTCCCAGCAAGGGTTTTGTGTTTCAACTAGCTGGAAATATTTCTCTGGAAGAAAGGATACCTTGCCAAACGTATGGAAACTTCTCCGACAAGCTAATAAAACACACTGCTGTGGTCTCAAGTGTAAAGAAATATGTAGGCCCATTCTCTGCTAACCGGCAAAAGGCCGGCTTCCAAAGAGAACCACTTTTTGTGTCTGCTGTCTGCACAAAGGACAAAGTATGCTCAAATTCCTTTTAGATCAGCATATTTGGTCCTAAAGCCACATGGAATGGGTTTACCGGTATGAAGTACTTTGATGAAAACCTTTAAATGGGCTTAATTGCTTAAGGTAGTCACTTCCTGCCCATAAAAAAAGATTTGCAACATATTTTTATTTTTAAATGCTCACAGGTAGACAAACATCTCTTATCTTTCTGGCATCTTCTGTTCTTAAATGTTTATACTGTATGAATTTTCTCTTCTGCAACCAGTGACCTGTCCTCTATTTCTCTTCCCTCTCTTTTTGCTGCTATTTCTTTTCTCATTCCCTGTCCTCCACCTGTCTCTCTGCTACTGCTGCTTCCCTTGGGCCTTACCTGCACTACTTCCTGCTGCGCTTTGACCTCCAGATGAACTGTACGCTCAGAAGCTGAAGTACAAGGCAATCAGCGAGGAGCTGGACCATGCCCTCAATGACATGACCTCCTTGTAGATGTTTCTTCCTGTCTGTCTCATGCTGCCTCTAGGGTGTCTGTCCTCTCACCCTTCCCACTGTTGGCCTACTGTGTCCCAGGGTTCGCTTCCAGAAACACAGGCCTTTCTCCAGTTGTCTGTGCCTTCTGTCCATCTCACTGTGCAAATGAAACTCATTAAAAGCCTAGTCTTTCCTACATCTAAACCAGCCTTTCTTCTTGAATTAAATGTTTCAATGTTTCAAAACAACTGTTTTAAGAAGGTGAGAATTTATAGAGTGACGTATGCATTCACGTTGAGTGTCCCTCACCTCTTTTGCATAAATGTCACACAACTATGTATCTCTTGACTAACACACTCCTGCTTGTGGTTGCAGTTTAAGTATTTGAGGTGTGTTCATAGCAACGAGTTATAAAAAGTGTGCATTTTGCTTACAGCTCATAAGATCGGAAATGTCCAGTGGCTTTGTCTTTTAAGTTCAGTTTAACAAATTGCTGTCAATAGACTGTTACTGTACAAAGCTGCTGAATAGATGCAGACTTCACCATCATCCGTTTTATGCATGCAAATCTGCCTTTTGTTTTGGGTAGGGTTCTTTAGTGTGGTTGGGGTTTGCATATGGAACAACTTAACATGACCACAGCAGTTATGTTCAACAGCTGTTGGACATACTGTATAAGAATCGCTTTGGCGTCAGTGTAGACTATTGTTTACCAAACCTAAAGAGAATGAATGAATATGAATCAACTTTCTGATGCTCCTGTCCTGTGTGGTTTCATTCAATTATTCTTCAATATGTCATTCTTTTTTATTTTCCAGAAAAATTAGCAGGTGCCAAAGAAGAGAACTTGGGGATGCATCAAGTCCTGGATCAAACACTGCAAGAGCTCAACAGCTTATAAAAATTATGAAGAAGATGGAAAAGATAAAAGTCTTGCAACATTCCATAAATATTCAATTTCGTTCCACATTTTCAGCTGTAAAGTCTTATTCCCAGTGAAAGGGGATTAACTTAAATACTTGTACCCTTAATATTTTCTTCTCTTTTTAAGTCACAACTTTCTCTCTCTCTTTAAGAGAAATACATTCCAAATCACCAGCTTCCTCGAATCCCGTTTCTTATGTTTACAGCATTTTGTTTTATGAAACTTTGAGATTATAGACCAGCATTAAAAAAATGGATTATGACCATATTTACAAACAGTCTTATATTCAGACCACTTAGTAAAGAATAGAAAAAACCGACAATTCATATCTGAAACGTGCACTCCAAGGGCATGTTTTTGAAATAGGTCATGTGACATGGTCTTCATTTTATATATGATTCATGAGCTCCACCTAGAGGTCATATGTGAACAGTTTACAGGAATCAGCTTTACTGTCCATGCACCCATTGACATGGTCATATTTAATGCATTCACAATGTGTGTGATCATATTCACAGGTTGGACTGTGCCTTTTCAGAATGAGCCAATATTCTAACTTTGGTGTGCTTGCGTGTGTTAACATGGTCGTTGAGACTAGAGGATGACTCAAGGAAAGTATGGTGAACATGTCTGTGGTGCTACTTGTGGTGGTAAAATACTGACTGACAGTCAGGTGGAGGGTTTGCCAAAGCCAAACTTAAATGTTTTTGATGTGAAAAGAGCCTCATACAAATTCTTTAAAGAACTGCATCCCATCCTATGACTTAACCTATAATCTGTATGGTTTTAAAGTGCCACCATATGCTGACATGCAGCTTCATAGCACCTACTTTCCACTATCCCAGCTCTACATTTGACTGCCTAGCCTTGGGATGTAAAATCACATTCCTGGTATTAAATGTGGTGGTAGCATATGCAGTAAACATTATGCCAAATAAGCACCACTGGCGCCTCAATCAAGGTAATAAAACATGGATACTTATTGTATATAGTAGAATAATGTTAGTTATTGAGAAGATATATTGCTCCAGTTTTTCACCACTTTCTGGCAGGGGAACTCTCGAAACCAAAGAATACACATACCAGAGAAGATAAACCCTCAAATGTTTTTATTGTTGTCTGTGAAGGTGATCATAGTTTCTCATCCTTGGCCCGTGAAAAAAGCTTCTCATTTGACTTGAGTCTGTGTTAAAATGTTTCATTCACCTTTCCCTCTTTCAATCTAATAAATTTTTACAAAACAAAGTTACCTGGCTTAAGCAATTACTTATTAAGACAAATATACATTTCATACACATACAGAGGCAGACTACTTCAACTTATATTATATTATTCCTATTCAATATGAAAAGAAGACATAATATTGTAGCTAAACAATCTGCTTGTATTTTGCATGAAAGACATCATAATAAGATCAAAGCACTGTCAATCAGCACAGCTAAATATACCCATTCCAATCAACATAATGTAAGCTAAAATTAAGACTGAAAAGTCAGAATCATCCATGGTCCACCTTTCACGACTATCGGAGTTGAAAGCTCACTACTGTAACCTCCCTCAGTGTTGCTTTCTTCTGAACGAGCAGCCTGGACAGAGGGGAGAAAGAAGTTAGAAGTTAATAATCAGTAGACATTCAATAGAGCTCTAAACTGTAAGTTCAGGCTCTTGAGCAATGTGATTGTACAACTTCTTACCCTCAGTGAGGCGACATTTCCCCCCTCTGGGCTGGCACAGGATGAAGGAGCAGCCGCCACAGGGCACCACTCTCTGGGCATGACTGAACACTGTGGTGATCCTGTAGCAGCCTGGAATAAACGGGAAAACAAAGATGTTTTTCTGTTCCCTTATATGTTTTCATTAAAGTGATAGTTCGGGATTTTGGCAATGTTGCCCTTTATCCACTTCCCCAGAGTCAGATGAGCTCATGGATACCATTTTTATGTACCTGCGTAGTTTGAAGGAAGCTGCTAACAAGCGTTAGCGCAATGACTGGCATGCTAGCTGTTCCTGTAGATTTTGTCATTGCGCAACGCTAAAAGATTCATAAAAATGGTATCCACGAGTTCATCTGACTCTGGGGAAATAGCTAAAGGGCCTCATTGCCAAAATCCCGATATATCCCTTTAATAAGCCTTTGTAAATGCTTTATTTTCATGCTTCACTTATTTGTTGTAAATTATAATTATTTTGGATAATAATGTTATTATAATAATAGTGTGAACACAATTTTTATTTCTTTTATTTAACCTTTATTTAACGAGGCAAGTCAGTTAAGAACAAATTCTTATTTACAATGACGGCCTAGGAACAGTGGGTTAACTGCTTGTTCAGGGGCAGAACGACTGATTTTTATCTTGTCAACTCGGGGATTTTATCAAGCAACCTTTCGGTTACTGGCCCAACGCTCTAACCACTAGGCTGCCTGCCGCCCTGTACATGCATGCATACATACATACATGTACATAGTTTATCAATGCAGTATGGTAAATAGTGATGGGGGGGGGGGGGGGGGATTGTTACATATCATTATATTATTTTGGTAGATATACAGTATCCATACTTTGACTCCAAGTAGAGGGCTGCGCGTCCTGACAGAGATCATTGTGGTGCGTTGTAATTTTTCATGCTGTGGGCAGGAGCGGCCAGTCAGACAGACAATTTTGGGATGAAAATGTTTTTTGTTTCCAAATAATCTGCGTGACCAATTGTCTTTCTGCTTTGTATGCATTAGCCTGGGCCGACCTATTGTATTATAAGCAACTTTTTGTCGCATTATTCACACACTCAGAATTCACTCCTTCAAGTTCAATGGCCTACCTCTCCTCTCCTAGTTGGGCTTGCAAGATCAAGTGTGCTTACAGTATGTGTGGTCTCAATTAAATAGAGTAGGCTGGCTATACATGGGCGGAAGAGAATCACTTGACAGTAATCTTTCCATGGAAATTTACTTAAATATAGTTTACTACCGTGTCTGTAAATAAATATTGGTAATGGAAAGAAGTGGCAGGCGCTCAACCAATGTGAGTCGAGGTGCAATCAAACAATTAGATCCTCATTGAAAAGGTAAAGGCTCAAGGCGCACACAAGCCATGGTGTGCAAGCGTTGTGCTTTTTCATTTATGTGCCAAAACTCCAGTATTGATCATCCAATAGCTTGTTCCCCATCTTCTATCTAAATAGTGAGCCAACATGTTTCCAACACATGCATTTCCATGACTGATCAAAAATAATTTTCTCATGGTCTCTCTGCAGCAGATATTTAGTGAGCAATATTTGGACCATCAAATCGCAATAAAATATCAGTATGGAAGTGCAATGCATATTTATTTTACTTGGCAAGTCAGTTAAGAACAAATTCTTATTTTCAATGACGGCATAGGAACAGTGGGTTAACTGTCTTATTCAGGGGCAGAACGACAGATTTGTATCTTGTCAACTCGGGATTTGAACTTGCAACCTTTTGGTTACTAGCCAAACGCTCTAACCACTAGGGTACCCTGCCGCCCCAAAATATACAGAATCGTGAGAATTGTAATGCATATCGTTTCGGCACATATGTATTGTGATAATATCATATCGTGAGGTCCCTGGCAATTCCCAGCCCTAATGGTAAGTAGCAGACTTGGGAAGTTGTACATCCTTACAACTCACCTGGGCATTTTACATCCATGAAGTAGGAGTTGGGACTCTGAACCAACCTCTTCTTCTTGTGTCTTTGCCTCTCAGCCACCAAAGTAGGGTGCATTAGGTCCTTAGCGAGCTGCAATACGGATTATTGTGTAAATATATGATTGTACAGTTTATACATTAAGACCCATAGAAAGATATAAACACAGATTAAAAGGGAAATCGTTAGATATAATAACATTTGATATAACTGTATGGTTTTTATGTAAATAAGTCAAGGGCGCCCTCTCATGTCTGGTACAAAAACTTCAGCAGAGCTATTTTTGAGGCATGCCCAGGCATGTATCCCATTCCCGGGACAAGCTCCATTATTTAATTTGTTCAAGGCATTTATTTGGTGAAAACGCAATCAATCATCACACTTGAAGAAAAGTAAAAAGTAAATGCTATACATCAAATTCCTTTTTTTTTTAATTTACGGACAGACAGTAGCACACTCCAACACTCAATACATAATTTACAAACACAATATGTGTTTAGTGAGTCCACCAGATAAGAGGCAAAAGGGATGACAAAACGTTATATTGATAGGTGCGTGAATTGGACAATATTGCTGTCCTGTCTGAGCATTCGAAATGTAACGAGTACTTTTGGGTATATAGTTTTACTTAAGTACTTTACACCAATGAAAGCAGGGCCTACAATCAAGAATTAGGCCTACAGTATTTGACTGGCTCTTCCAATGGTGTAAACACGATATATTTGACTGTGGTGTGGCAACTTTACAAACGCATGAGCAAAGAAAAAACACTTACCGACATTGCTTCTCTTGGTTATTGTTATTTCACTGGCACTGTACTTTGATAACAAGATTATAGCACGGCTTTCAGACTGTACACTGATATTGTTGTCGTGAATGTGAAGCTGAGAAGTTGTAAAACTGTATAAAGCGTGAGATCATATAATGTGTGGGATCACATCTTAATGGGTGGGACATTGACTGCAAACGCACAATCAGCTGCCTTTTCTATTTTGATTGACAGTGGGTAAGTCGCGCTTCCGGAGCCACGACTGCTGTCAAGAGTGACATGTTGTTTGTCCAATCACTGGTCCAGTATAAATCGAAAAAGCAGTGACATATCCAAATATTTTTTTCAACTAAGCATATCTCTTTACACAGCTGCCGGGCGGGATTTCCGCAATAGCTAATAACATGGCGAAGACTTACGATTACTTGTTCAAATTACTGTTAATCGGCGATTCTGGCGTCGGAAAGACTTGTGTGTTGTTCAGATTTTCAGAAGATGCGTTTAACTCAACGTTTATCTCGACAATAGGTATGTACTTTTCTTAAGTTTTCTGGTTTGAAAAGTTATGCAGGAGGAGGGGTAGCTAGCTCTCGACCCCAACTAGCAATATTGGTGGTGAGCGCCCATCCTGTCACGCTAACGCTAGCCAACTAGAGCTTGTTTGGTTAGCATTCAGTTCTCCAGCCAGGAAACAACGCCAGGAAACAATAGGCTTGTTACAGTGTTCGCTTGACAATAAAACCAGCACCGGCGTACCTCATTGAAATGTTCATGATATTTTTTTAGCTGGCGACGTCACCAGCTGACTCTTTAGCTTTCTAGCTAACGTTAGCTGTCAGGTGAGCAAGTAGACTACTCTGACTCAGTAACTACTATATATATATATATATATATATATGGCCACACACACACACAAGTATTTGGACACCAGTTCAAATGAGTGGATTCAGCTATTTCAGCCACACCCGTTGTTGACAGGTGTATAAAATCGAGCACACAGCCTTGCAATCTCCATAGACAAACATTGGCAGTAGAATGGCCTTACTGAAGACCTGTGACTTTCAACGTGGCACCGTCATAGGATGCCACCTTAACAACAAGTCAGTTTGTCAAAGCGCCCTGTGCTGCCCCTCGGCGTAGGAGGCCTGGCCCGCCGGTTGCAGCCACGCTACTGCCTGCAGCCCTGCTACTGAGCTGCCGCGCACACACAAGCCTAAGATCACCATGCACAATGCCAAGCTTTGGCTGGAGTGGTGTAAAGCTCGCCGCAATTGAACTCTGGAGCAGTGGAAAAGTGTTCTCTGGAGTGGTCAATCACACCATCTGGGTTTAGCGAATGCCACCTGCCCCAATGGATAGTGTCAATTGTAAAGTTAGGTGGAGGAGGAATAATGGTCTGGGGCTGTTTTTCATGATTTGGGCTAGGCCCCTTATTTACAGAGAAGGGAAATCTTAACGCTACAGCATACAAGGACATTGTAGACCATTATGTGCTTCCAACTTTGTGGCAACAGTTTGAGGTAGGCCCTTTACTGTTTTAGCATGACAATGCCCCTGTGCACAAACAGATGGTTTGTTGAGATCGGTGTGGAAGAACTTGACTGGCCTGCACAGAGCCCTGACCTTAACCCCATCGAACACCTTTGGGATGAATTCAAACTTCGACTGCGAGCCAGGCCTAATCGCCCAACATCAGTGCCCGGCCTCACTAATGCTCTTGTGGCTGAATGGAAGCAAGTCCCCGCAGCAATGTTCCAACATCTAGTGGAAAGCCTTCCCAGAAGAGTGGAGGCTGTTATAGCAGCAATGGGGGAACCAACTCCATATTAATGCCCATGATTTTGGAATGAGATGTTCGACGATCAGGTGTCTATAAAAACAGAGTCGCACACTCCATGTATAAACTCCCAGTAATTTATTGGGTAAACCAGATGAGCATGTGTCCACATACTTTTGGTCATATTGTGTATTCTAGCTAGCTAATCTAGCAGTGACGTTCCTACACAGCAAGCAGTCCAATTTTAGCTGAGAATTACATTACAGAAAGGTGAGGTCTCCCCTGAAGTTTTGCAGCAATTTACATTGAAATCGTTGACTTCCTGTGTGTGGCTTGCAACATCATCTAAAATAATGGGCCTCCCTAGCCAGACCCCAGTCACTCTGGACTTGGTGTCATGCAAATAAGTACTTTCTAGCTTCCAAGCAAATGTTGAATGCAGTCTGCTTTTTCCACCTGTGTATAAACAGTGCTGTACATCAACGTCAAATGGCTGTTTCAAAAATCCTTTGTCATTTGCAGCTCCTAGACGACAGTGAAATGTACATCTGTGTTTTAGGTGGGTAGAAGAGCAAGAATTGTCTCACTCTTGCTATTCCTCTTTGCCTTTTTTAGGTATTGATTTCAAAATTAGAACAATAGAACTAGACGGGAAGAAGATCAAGCTACAGATATGGTAAGACAGCCCTTTGACTTCTTCACACAGTGTCTTAAATTATGTATTAGAAAGAGCACCTTGGGAATGCTCACAATTGGCCTATAATTCAACAAGTGGGTTGATTCAGGGATAGGAATGAAAGGCTCTCATTGTGTTGTTCTCTACCAGGGACACAGCTGGCCAGGAGCGGTTTCGAACAATCACAACGGCATATTACAGAGGAGCCATGGTCAGTCGCCTTGCTTCACTATGTCACTCTCACAATGTCAGAAATGTACTAGGCATATGCCTAGCTAGCTAAGAACTTAGTTTGAATTTGAAAAAAAAAATCATATTCAGAGACATTCATGGCGATCAGTGCATCAACTAATAGATTCCGAACTAGTTTGAGCCTCTCCCTTTTATAGTTGTAAATGAAGCAGTACATACCTGAGATCATCCATGGGAGGTGGGTACAATCACCCTGGAATCCTGTTTAGGCCCTTTATAACAATTCACTATCCTCCCAAGTGTACAGGTTTCTCAAGTTTAACAGGATGCTGATATCTGACATGCTCTGTTAAAGTGGTTGGTTGTTTTTTCTTCCTCCCCAGGGCATCATGTTAGTCTTCGACATCACCAACGAGAAGTCATTTGAAAACATCAAGAACTGGATAAGGAATATAGAGGAGGTAGTCGTCAGAAATTGTAACATCTATATCTCTGTAGGAGAACAGAAGTTAGTGAAATTGAAGGCGTTGCATTGCTCTATAAACACTATGGATGACTTATCCTCTCTTCCTGTCCAGCATGCCTCTGCAGATGTGGAGAAGATGGTGCTGGGCAACAAGTGTGACGTCAATGACAAGCGACAGGTGTCCAAAGACAGAGGGGAGAAGGTGGGTGATCGCTGACCAGTAAATGAAAAGTATGATATCATAAACTAAATAACTGATAGTGTCTATACAGTAGATGTCGATTTCTGATTATGATACTGTCCATGTAGCCACTCGAGGGCACCTGATCCACGCAAACTTACATTAAAACGCTGCATGTAAGCTCATGGGATCAGGTGGCTTTGCGAGGCAACATGGCCAGTACAATCAGAAATCTACATGTTGACTGAGGTTTTTTGTGTGTGTCGCTCTTATCTCCTGTTGGCAGTTAGCGTTGGAGTACGGTATTAAGTTTATGGAGACCAGTGCAAAGGCCAACATCAACGTGGAGAATGTGAGTTGCAGTGGGGTAAAATTTGATAAGACTATGCAATTAATATGATCAAAGTCTATTAAACCGAATGTCTGACTCGATTTAACATTATAGTAAAACCATGTGCAATTATGTGTTTAGCTGACTAAGATCAAGGAATGGTCATGAGAAGAGAATATCAAAGCAAGTATTATTTAATAACTTTGTTAAATGAATGGATTCACATTAGAGGTCTTCACAGGGCCAAAAGCTTGGAGAAAATGGATCTGGGCTTTCCCACCCAGACCCGATATGAATAAATATATTATTTTAAATATTGCAACCCGTTCCGAACGAACCCGAGGACAACTAGACCCATTCCGTATCGACCTGGTTGGCTCCAGACCAGGTCCGATCCGAGTGAGGGAAGCAGCAGAAAATTATTTTTATAAGCTACTTTATTAACCTGAGCTGATAAAGCGTAAGAGGGAGAGAGAGAGGTGCTGCTTTAGCAGGTGGGGGAGGGGCCGAACTGTGAGCGAGTGACACGGGGAGGAAGAGATGGCAACCAACCAAGACGACTCGCACTATAGTAGACTAATGGCTGCCGTAGCTAACTTATTTATCATCACATATTATTATGTAGTACCTGTCTTGACTGCATCAAACCGGGAGAAGCTAATTAAGCTCGCTAGCTAGGCTAATTGCAGTTTTTCATCCTACAGTTACAAATAACAACTCCATTCAGAATATTAAGTAGCAGCCTAGCTGTTTGCTCTTGGTCATTGTAGCCTATCCTCCTTTAACATTTAATTCCATCATTTTAATTCCATCTTCCATTGATTAGATGTCTCCTAACTTTTGACATACACAGAGGCTCTATGACTGTAGCTTATTGCTGCTTTGATGGCTTATGATAGGCCAAAAACAAGCTACACGAGCCAATGCTCCACTCTCGTGAAAAGCAAGAGTAGCAGCATAAATTATTAAACTGTCGCTCTCTCTACTGCAGCAGTTGCGTTCGGATCTGTACCGGCCCTTCCGGACAAGTCAGTTAAAATGACACATACCCGTGACGATCAGACCCGTGACTTTATTTAGAATTCTGGATCCAGACTCACTCGAGTCCTGGTTTGGGTCTTGGGTATTCGGGTACAAGTGGATCCGTGAAGACCTCTAATTCACATACAAGTCATAATATTAAGGTTAACTTACAAGGCAAAGCATGAACAAAGAGATGCCTACTAGGCCAGAGTCTGAGGAAATATCATACAACCGTTATCCAATGGACTGCATGCAGGATAACAGGGAGAACAGCAGACCTTCATTTCAAACATCTGAAGGTGTAAAACCAACCACCATTGACCAATCATATGATCCAAAGTTTACAGTAACCTGATCACCCATAGGGTGTCACAGAATCTAAAGGATTGTGTGAGGGACGAGACCAATGTAAATAAGACAGAATTCCTGAAGACAAACCCCTATTCATCTATAGTCATTTAAAGTTCACCCTGTACAAATACAAGTTACCACGGAGATCAGACATCCATATAGACAGCTTCATTTGCCATGCAGCCCCAGGTGACAGCGAGCGCACCGTTTAGGGTCGAGCCTACATAGTTGACTCATTCCAAGCAGTTCTAAAAACAATGGGAGTACAGTAATGTTGTGATGTTAGTGAAAGACAATGCACATTGTTTTGTCTCTTTGATTTGATCTCTATTTGCCCTGGTTTTCCCCTGACATTTTCAGGCATTTATGACGCTCGCCAGAGACATCAAGGCGAAAATGGACAAGAAACTGGTAAGTGTGTGTGTAGTATGTGCACATCTATTTTAGATGGACTATAATGTGTGTGTGCCCTCTGACTTAGAGTCTGTGTGTTCCAGGAGGGAAACAGTCCTCAGGGCAGCAGTCAGGGGGTGAAGATCACAGAGCAGCCCAAGAAGAGCAGTTTCTTCCGCTGCACCCTCCTGTGAGGACCACGGCCTTATCATTGTCCACAGCTGGACAGAACTGGACTGAGCTTGCTCAGAGCTCTCCTTTCTTTCGCCCTGTTCTCATCCCTTTCTCATTCCCCATATCCCAGGCCTCTTTGGGCTTTGAGCTTTTTGTTCTGATTCACCATGTGTCCCCCAGTTTAAAAACGGAAGTATTCATTGGTCAGGTGGATCAATCGGTTGCTCAATCAGGGCTGTTAGATGGAGATCTGTATACCAGGCACTCCTCATGCTCTTATATCGTCTCTCATAATTACACTTAGGCTTCTGCTCCCCCTCTCCTCTCTTTGTCCTATGCAACTGGTATTGTTACAGGTACATCATGTTGCTATGTGGTTGCACTGCTGCCAAAGTTGATCCTTAGTGAGGTTTATATATTTTTTCTCAACGTGAATTAACCCAATCCTTAAAAGCAGTGGCTTATTTCCATGATAAGACTAGTTAACCATCATATATATATATATATATATATATTACACATCTGACGTCTTCTGTCAGATAGTTGCCTTTTGTGTCATCTAGCTACTACTATGGACATCTATGCGTCCCTGTTTTTTTCCTTTCTCAAATGATAGTGATTCTACCTTGACGTTACTCATTTGCAATCCAACAAATAGCATCCAAGAAAGACACTTATTTTCTTAAGATAATACCTAGAAAAATTCTGAAGTCTTACCATGTTAATAGTGAGGATGTGTGAGGTGAGGACAGTGGGAAGGTAGGCCCCTAAATGGCAGGCAATCCAAGAAATAAGATGATTGGGCGGCCAGTACATTGCAATACATTTTAGTGAACTGCTAACAGAAAAGATGCATATTGGAGCAGATCAGCATTGTGCATGAGGACGCACAACTGCGATGTGTTTTGACGCTGACTGTAGAAGTCAAAGCGCATCGCAGTTGTGCGTCCTCATGCACAATGCTGATCTGCTCCAATATGCATCTTTTCTGTTAGCAGTTCACTAAAATGTATTGCAATGTACTGGCCGCCTACTCTTTTTCTCTTCAATAGTGGACATTCCAGCTTAGACATGCCTAAAAAAAAAATGACCTGTGGTCATCATTTTACATGTACTCTATCATTATGCAGTTTCAAAACAAATTCTGCGCAAGGTTTATTAACCATATTTGAGTGGTAAAACAATTCTGTGCCGATATCTGCACATTTTGATTGCACTTTAGTAATGAAATTGGCTTCACTGCTTAAAATTTGCAAAAGCATGTCTTATTCTGTTCCCTTGTATAGAAATATGTCACTATTCTTTAGAACTATTACATTCCGGAACTTCCAGTGGCTGTCAGTTGAAATCTGTTCCCACAGTAACATCAGTCTAGTTAGATCACAATTCGTTTCCTAACAATTGAGTTGCAGAAATTGCCCACATCTTTGGTTTTGGCATTCAAAATGTGTTTTAATATTAAACCACTCCACAAAATGTTTTCTTTGCCCCAATTATGAATATTGTGTGTGTGATGTGGAGAGAATCTTTTGGGTGGTAATAATCACTTTGTCATGGATTATAATTATTTTTTAAGTCATGTCTTAGGCAACCTTTTCATATGCCAACCTCAGCCTATTCCTTATTTGTTTACTGGTTGTTAAATTGTGATACTGTAAAACCATTCAGGTTTGGTTTTGTGTGGCCTTTGTGGCTTTTGTAGCCTGTTTTAATGCTGCTGTTGTCAGTATTTGTGGCAGAAAATTTGTGACAATGGCGCAAATATTAGTCTGCCTTACTAGTTTTGTAGGCCTATAGTCCATTCCAACTAAAGTACATGTTATGGTTATAAGAACTCAATTGAATAACGTCAACCTACTGTATTGAGAATATTTGAAATACAATATGCAATGACAGTCCATTTCGCTAGAGAACCACTCCTGCAGCTTTTTCAGTCGAGGATAGTCGCTATATGTTTTCCTAATACTTGCTGCTTTGAAACTGAAGAGGCCCACATTTTGGTGTTGATAATTACTATTCATGTGCCAGTATTAATTACGACAATCTAATTCTGGGTGTTTGGTGTTTGATTTAATGTTGCAGTTTTACATTGAAGGCATTTGCATCAGTACTTTATCTAAGCACTAGGGGGCAATGTAGTGACATGGCAATGGACTAAAATCAATGGACTAAAATGTCACAGGCAACGAGTCAGAGGACATGTCGTCAGTATTTTCAGTGACACAACAAAACATCCAAATATGAAAGTGCCCTTGTAGAAACCCTTGCCAGAGTTGAAATATTTTACCAGTCCCTATCCTCTAGACTTAATCATAGTCTCCGTGATTTTTAGTCCGCTATAGGGTGATAATGTTAAATGGATGCCTGGAGGAAAGTACCTTTGCTTATTGGATTTAGCGTTTCGGTTTCGTTCTCCTTCCTCTGAATTTGCCACTGTCCATGACAACACGCGTGTCTTATTTCCACCTAATACTTGATATCATGGTCTTTGCAACTATGCATCATGAGGCTGTAGGACCTCTTGAGGGTTTGCACATTTGACTTGAAGAGCTTTTCTTTGAGATTAAACATGTGCAAAGGATCATTATTGCATTGCTTTCTGTTCTCTTTATACTTTGTCACTCCCACCATTCCATTCAATCCGTCTTAATGTGGAACTTGCATTCCATTTGTCAACACAAACATTTATAGGAAATTGAGCACATATTAAATCACAGCGAAAGGAAATTACTTCCCCCCTGAATTTGCACAGCTCTTATCTCTACTTGTGACCAAGTAAATTGTATTTAGAAACTGAAATATATTATTTTGCGGTTGAGCTTTTTATGTCCTCTTGTGTAGAACATCACGAGTGGCAGTCAGTTTGCTGAACCGCTGTGTATGTTCAGGACGCTGTATAGGTCTGGCAAATGTTTATTCAGAATAGCAATTATGAAGGTTTCGTTTCCTTTTGGTGGAACTATTTGTACATCTTTTTCAGTTCATAAATCAGTCCAGCATTCCATGTTCAAGACAATTTGGATTTCATAGATAACTATGGAAAATGGGGGAGAAATAGCATTTAGAAAACAATTGTAAATAAGAAAGATCTAAAATGATTGTACTGTACTTTCATAAATATTACTGAATTGATCTACACCTTTGTAGATGTGTACTTTTGATGATTTATTAAAATGATTATTTTAAAACTTGCTGCAGTTTCTCAATTTACTTACAATTTATTAGGCTAACATCAATCGTTGTCCCAATGAATTCCTTCCTATAATAATATTAAGGGTGACGTTATCCATGCAGAAATGTCAGATATTTATATCCCAAGATCCGACCACAACGAAACTCGTTTAATTTTCTACACTTTCGATTGCACCTGTGCTGTATATCTAATCTTATCAATCGTATATATTGAAGAGGACTACGCCTATACATTTTTTTAAAAAATGTTTAAACGAGCTTGATGAAGCTGTAATTAGTATTGAGGCCAGGCAAAGTTATTTATGACGATAGACCTACCTGTTTCACGCATGGGAAAAATCTCTCCACCCTTTTCCCTCACAGGAGTTACCTTGTAAAGGTGTGTGAACAGAACAGAGCTCCAGTTGCGCGTTGCTCCTCACGAGGTAAATCGCTTTATTGAAAAGCCGACTAAAATTGTAACTAGCCCCAACAGGTGCGTATACATTTTTTTTTAATGTTCGTTTTATTTGTGGGTTTGGACAATTTTTCTTATGATGTACATTTTCAAAGAAGAGTATTTGTTTTGTTAGACAATGTGGTATGCATATGTAGTAGGCCTAATTTCTCCGGTATTACTATACTTATAGTATTGTATTCATTTGGATGCATTCTTTTGTATCTGGTTGTACCCACTTGTCTAAATAATATTTGAATATTAAGAGCAGAGTTTAAAAAATGTTTTATTTGCATTGAGGCTGACAATGTGGCATGTATGTGACGCTATTTCACTTTGTTAACTGTCTCAGTTTAAATTTAGTTGAAGCTATAATACTAATCCAAGGTTTATTAGTGCTACCAAATATTTGGCAGCATAAATGTCTTTTTGTTGTTTCCCTAATGTAAATGAGTGTATCAACCAGCCAGCTGAATGGTCTTCCTCTTTGAATTCAGAAACTGAAAATTATAGAGGAACAACCAGAGCAATAGCGAAGTGCTCCCTGAAATTGGAGCGCTTACATTTTTTACCGTCTTCTTACAGTTTATACCAAATATGTTTATTGTCCTTTTTTGAAATAATTGTTGACATGTCAAACTGGCAATGGAGTAACATTAGAGAATGAGGGGTGCTTCCTGACATTCTTTACTGTATGTTACCAGGACACAACTGGGGGGGTATGGATGGAACACAGACTCAGGGAAGACATGACGCCCTTTCCTGGTTCACTGAGTTCCAACTGGACTGTGTCATCAGGAATGGGATAGTTCCAGAATGGTTCCATGGCATTATTTCCAGGAAGTAAGTTCTCAAATTGTGTCTCTGTTTCTTTTCCCTGATAAACAACATAGATGAGACCAATGTGTGGCTTGTGGTGAAGGATATACAGTATGCTTTATGACTGTCATTGTCTCACAGTAGGGCACTAAGTTTTTTTCTAACATCGTAGTGTTTATTCACCGCAGGGTTGCTGAGGAAATGCTCCTGTCCAATCCCACAGGCTACTTCCTGATCCGTGTCAGTGAAAGCAGGATAGGATACACACTCTCCTATCGGTAAGCCTCTGTGCTTTGTACATGAGATAGACACCTCCAGGTGAGGCATCATTAGATTGGTTGTTTGTTCAGCTGATGACAATAAGCATATTGGTTGTGTTCTGTTTCCATAGCTTTTATCCTATTCTACATCAGTGCCACATACTACCCACTCTGAAATGCCATGTTTATTCATCAGTGTAGTTCAAAGTCCATCTGCACTTATCAAAATAAATTCTCTGTACATCTAGTGTCACTGATCGGTGCAGGCACTTCATGATCGATGTGCTGAAGGACAATCACTACATTATTGTAGGAGAGGACATGCGTCACAGCTCACTGCAAGACCTGGTGAACTTTCACCGCAGGGTGCCTATCATGCCTTTCAATGAGCTGCTGACTGTAGCTTGTGGACAGGTGAGGAACTATACTTGATTCAGTAAACTACAAACTACCGTATTGTTTATTTTGTATACACACCAGTACGCTATAGGCTTGAATTGAGTTGGTTTGATATAGCATAAACACACAGTGGTCCGGGTATGGTACACTGTGCTGCATTTCTGTACACTGTTGTGGATACATTAGTGAATTGACGTGTGTTTGACTCAACATTCTTCCCCTTCATCTACTTCTTGTTGTAGGTATCAATGAACAAGACTGATTATGCAGAACTATTATTCCCCAAAAGACCAGCCATGAAACCTAATCATGGTGTGTTGCCAAATAACCCCGCACACATGAACAGTAGTACTCATCTGAAAGTAGCTGAGGACATTCCACCTGCCCTCCCACATCGTCCCAGCACATTGAGTGACCCTGCCGGCCCACCTCGAAACACTAGCAAACCACCTGTATCTCCAAACACCCCTTCTCCTCTAAGACTCTACCCCTGCCTGGAGACTGAGTTAAACGCACTGAGCTTCCAAACCCCAAGCATGGTAAAGACGCTGGACTATCATAGTGTTTACAGTATGTGTTTGTTGGGGGATAGGGCTAAAGCTTTATTTTCATACTTTGAATGGTGAGATAATGCTATTGCAAATGTGTTGTAGGCCTACGTTGACATAATATTGAGGTTACCTAACTTTGGGTGTAAAAAAAAAACTACATACCTACATATTTCTCTAGGTTAAGCAAACTAAGGTGAGACTGTACTCTTATACGGCATCTATTCTTTTCATTCCAGGTAGATCATACTGCTAAACCAGTGCCATTGCCCAGGAAGATGCATGTAGTCACCACGGCCCAGCCGGACCAGCCTCCTGAATTACCTGCCAGAGGCCCTGCTATACCACAGAGAAAGGACAAGGTCCAGAGCAGCACAACATCTAAAGGTCCCATAGAATCCAGGACTGTGGGTACAGGCAGACCACAGACCCAACCAAACACACATCACCAGGACCCACACTCCAACCAACAGAAGAATCAAGATGTAAAGTCAGTGGTCAGCAACCTGGCCTACTTCAAGAGGAAGTTCCATAAGAAGAGAAGTGCCTCTCAGGAGCACATGTATGCAGAGATTAGTGTGGAGGATGAGCAGGGGCAAGACCAGGGGAAACTCACAGCCCTGGAGGCTAGAGATGGGGATGTTGATACAGCTGTTGATAACGAGTACCAGATGCTTCCAGGAGAGATTGACAATGGCCTTCCACCCATCACTGCTGTCACCACTGTTAGACCCACGGACAGTGGGTTACCGCCAGAGTATCTGACCCCTCCTCCTTTTGCCCCTGGATACTAATGTCCACTTCTCTACCCTGAGGATGGATGGCTGGGTGGATGGATGGGTGGCTGGGTGGCCAAACGGACACATGAATTATGAGAAGGCAGTGATGAGTTAAAGTTAGTCTGAAAATTTTATTATTTATCTGGATATATCTATATCTATCTCTTTTACAACGTAACATTGAGAACTATTTATGTCTGCAACCAGCTCTGGTTAGTGGTTAGACAATGTCCAATGCTTTTACAGTGCTGTGTATGGTCAACTATTTCATATCAAATGTGAAAATACTTTTGTTTTATTTCATTTGGTGTGAGGAATTATGTTAGACATCTATGTATTATTTTCATTAAAATACAACCATGGCAAATACGTGTTTCAATTGTCCATCCAGTTATGCGATACAACTTTGTTTCTGCAAGAGATGGCAGTCAAATGCTGATCTGTTATCAACAATAAAATAGGGAAGTGTGCTCTCAGAGATAGGTGCTGGTCTAACTGGTTTGACCAGATGAATGTGAGTGAGTCAATCGGGAGAATCAGGTGACGAAGTGGGCATTCGGGTGCATTCGGAAAGTATTCAGACGCCTTAACTTTTTCCACATTTTGTTACGTTTCAGCCTTATTCTAAAATTGATTAAATAGTTTTTCCTCAATCTACACACAATATTCCCTAATGACAAAGCAAAAACAGGTTTTTAGACATTTTTGCAAATGTATTAAAAAATGGAAAACGATCACATTTACATACTGTAAGTATTTAGACCCTTTACTCAGTACTTTGTTCATGCACCTTTTGGCAGCGTTTACAGCCTCGAGTCTAATTGGGTATGACGATACAAGCTTGGCACACAGATAATCTGTAGATCTTCTCAAGCTCTGTCAGGTTGGATGGGGAGTGTCGCTGCACAGCTATTTTCAGGTCTCTCCAGAGATGTTCAATCGGGCTCAAGTCTGGATTCTGGCTGGGCTTCTCAAGGACATTGAGACTTGTCCAGAAGCCACTCCTGTGTTGTTTTTGCTGTGTGCTTAGGGTCATTGTCCTGTTGTAAGGGATCCTTCGCCCCAGTCTGATAACCTGCTCCGGAGCGCTCAGGACATCATCAAGGATCTCTCTGTACTTTGCTCCATTCATCAGTCCCTGCTGCTGAAAAACATCCCCACAGCGTGATGCTGCCACCACCATGCTTCACCATAGGGATGGTATTGGCCAGGTGATGAGCGGTGCCCGGGTTCCTCCAGATGTGATGCTTGGCACTCTTCCTAGTGCTGGCCGCCTGGCCAAACTGAGCAATCGTGAAAGAAGGGCCTTTGTCAGGGAGCTGACCAAGAACCTAATTGTCACTCTGACCAAACTCCAGAGTTCCTCTGTGGAGATGGGAGAACCTTCCAGAAGGACAACCTTCTCTGCAGCACTCCACCAATCAGGCCTTTATGATAGAGTGGCCAGATGGAAGCCACACCTCAGTAAAAGGCACATGACAGCCTGCTTGGAATTGGCCAAAAGGCACCTAAAGGACTCAGGCCATGAGAAACAAGATTCTCTGGTCTGATGAAACCCAGATTGAACTATATGGCCTGAATGCCAAGCGTGAAGTCTGGAGGAAACCAGGCACCATCCCTACAGTGAAGTCTGATGGTGGCAGCATCATGCTGTGGGGATGTTTTTCAGCGGCAGAGACTGGGAGACTAGTCAGGATCGAGGGAAAGATGAACGGAGCAAAGTACAGAGCGATCCTTGATGAAAACCTGCTCCAGAGCGCTCAGGACCTAAGACTGGGGTGAAGGTTCACTTTTCAACAGGACAACAACCCTAAGCACACAGCCAGCCAGAGCACAGAACCTCGATCGAACATCTCTGGAGAGACCTGAAAATAGCTGTGCAGTGACGCTCCCCATTCAACTTCCCAGAGCTTCAGAGGATCTGCAGAGAAGACTGGGAGAAACTCCGCAAATACTGGCGTGCTAAGCTTGTAGCGTCATACCCAAGAAGACTAAAGGCTGTAATCTTTGCCAAAGGTGCTTCAACAAAGTACTGAGTAAAGGGTCTGAATACTTATGTAAATGTGATATTTAAAAAACAATGTATTATGTGCAAAAATGTATAAAAACCTGTTTTTGCTTTGTTATTATGGGGTATTGTGTGTAGATTGATGAGGGGGAAAACAATTTAATACATTTTAGAATAAGGCTGTAATGTAACAAAATGTGGAAGGAGTCAAGGGGTCTGAAAACTTATCCGAATGCCCTGTATGTCGTGTGCACATGCTTCATTCAAGTGATAGAAATCTGAAAGCACTACCATTGTTTTAAAAAGTCTGTTTAATAATGATTTCCTGTGTACATTTTGTCACAAATTTCCAGCTGCATAATGACTAATCACCTAGACAACTGGTTGAGTAAATTAAAATGTAATTGTATTTAAGAATCTGGTTTACAGTGGTCCTGAAAGCACCCCTTCCAAATTGTTGTATTGATCTTGTCAGCTTATGGTACAGCTACAGACAAAAGGGGTTAAGGGAGGTGGGGTTCCGTGTATATCGTGGCCAATGGTTTTCCGATGTAAAACGGCAACGTCAACGTGAAAACTGTTGTTTTTTTTTAAACAAGAAACGCCTTGATTTTTGTCATCTCGTTTTCAGAAGATGAACAAAAGAACAATTCGCTTTTTATGCATTTTCTTTTTTTTTGGGGGGGGGGGATGGTTAGTTTTTGTTATCTCGATTTTTGCATATAAAAAACAACATGATATTTCGATTTGCAGTGGGTGGGGTTAAATGTGGAATGTCTGTCATTGGCCAAATGCACAGCAAACACTTCCTGTCCCTTCAAAATAAGAGTTCACTCTTTCTAACGTTTTTCTATTGATCTACTATGAATTAATGTATTATTAATTCATTATTAATCTGTTATTAATGAATCTACTGTAACATACATGGTAGGCTTTTTCTACATGCTATCAATGTTAGTAAGGGTTTGTGTGTCTCTGTGCTAACCATCATGCACAGTAAAAATCTTCTGTCCTCGGTTGAAACACTCACTTCCGAGTTCCAAACTGCCTCTGGAAGCAATTCAGCACAATAACTGTTCGTCGGGAGCTTCATGAAATGGGTTTCCATGGCCGAGCAGCTGACACAAGCCTAAGATCACCATACGCAATGCTAAGCATCGGCTGGAGTGGTGTAAAGCTCGCCGCCATTGCACTCTGGAGCAGTAGAAACGCATTCTCTGGAGTAATATTTCATGCTTCATCATATTGCAGTTTGATGGACGAATCTGGGTTTGGCAGATGCCAGGAGAATGCTATCTGCCCCAATGCATAGTACCAAGTGTAAAGTTTGGGGCTGTTTTTCATGGTTTGGGCTAGGAAATCTTAACGCTACAGCATACAATGACATTCTAGATGATTCTGTGCTTCCAACTTTGTGGTAACAGCCAGACAATGCCCCTGTGCACAAAGTGAGGTCCATACAGAAATGGTTTGTCGAGATCGGTGTGGAAGAACTTGACTGGCCTGCACAGAGCCCTGACCTCAACCCTATCAAACACATTTGGGATGAATTGGAATGTAAACTGTGAGCCAGGCCTAATCACCAAACATCAGTGCCTGACTTCACTATGGCTCTTGTGGCTGGAGTGCAAAAGAGATTGCGTTGACTTTGGATTTGTTGGAGCGGTATGCAAATTGGAGTGTGTCCAGGGTTTCTGGGATGACGGTGTTGATGTAAGCCATGACCAGCCTTTTAAAGCATTTCAGGGCTACAGATGTGAGTGCTACGGGGTGGTAGTCATTTAGGCAGGGTGCCATGGCATTCTTGGGCACAGGGACTATGTTGGTCTGTTTGAAACATGTAAATATTACAGACCGTGTCATGGAGAGGATGAAAAGGTCAATGAAAACACTTGCCAGCTGGTCAGCGTATGCTCTGAGTCCGCATACTGGTAATCGGCCTTACTCACATCGGCTACGGAGAACAGGATCACACAGTCTCGTAGTGAGCACAGATAGCATTTAGCTCGTCTGGTAGGCTCGTGTCACTGGGCAGTTCACGGCTCTGTTTCCCTTTGTAATCCGTGAAAGTTTGCAAGCCCTGCCACATTCAATGAGCATCAGAGCCGGTGTGGTATGATTCAATCTTAATCCTGTATTAACACTTTGCCTGTTTGATAGTTCGTCGTAGGGCATAGTGGGATTTCTTATAAGGGTCCGGATTAGTGTCCGCTTCTTGAAAGCGGCAGCTCTAGCCTTTAGTTCAGTGGATTCAGTTGCCTGTAATCCACTGCTTCTGGTTGGGATATGTACGTACGGTCACTGTGGGGACGACGTCGTCTGTGCACATATTAATGAGTGACTGATGTGGTATACTCCTCAATGCCATCGAATTAATCCCGGAACATATTCCAGTCTGTGCTAGTGAAACAGTCCTGTAGTTTAGCATCCGCTTCATCGGACCACTTCTGTATTGAGCTCGTCACTGGTACTTCCTGTTTCAGTTTTTGCTTGTAAACAGGAATCTGGAGGATAGAGTTATGGTCAGATTTGCCAAATGGAGGGCGAGGGAGAGCTTTGTGCGCATCTCTGTGTGTGGAGTAAAGGTGGTCTAGAGTTTTTTGACATACTGGTAGAAATGAGGTAAAACGGATTTTAGTTTTACTGCATTAAAAGGCCCGGCCACGAAGAGCGTCACATCTGGAGGAGCATTTTCTTGTTTGCTTATGACCTTATACAGCTCGCTGAGTGTGGCCTTAGTACCAGCATCGGTATGTGGTGGTAAAAATAGACAGCCATGAAGAAGATAGATGAAAACTCTCTTGGTAAATAGTGTGGTTTACAGTTTATCATGAGGTACTAACAGGCGAGCAAATCCTTGAGACTTCCTTAATATTAGAGCACACCAGCTGTTGTTGATAAAGAAATATAGATCACGCCCCCAATCTTACCGGAGGCTGCTTTTCTGTCTTGTTGTTGCACGAAAAACCCAGCTAACTGTATATTATCCATGTCCTTGTTCAGCCAGGACTCAGAGAAATATAGGACATTACAGTTTTTAATATCCCGTTGATAGGATAGTGACGAACGAAGTTCATCCAGTTTATTCTCCAGTGATTGCACGTTCACCAGTGGAACGGAGGGTAGAGGCGGATTATCCATTCGCCGATGTAGTCTCGCCAGGCATCCGGCTCGTCGACCCCTGGAGCAGCATCTCCTCTTCTTACGAATGACGGGGTTTTGGGCCTGGTCCGGGAAGAACATTATATCCTTTCCATACGACTCATTAAAGAAAACATCCTCGTCCAGATCGAGGTGAGAAATCACTGTTCTGATGTCCACAGCTATTTTCGGTCATAGGAAACGATGGCAGAAACATTATGTACAAAAAAAGTTAAAAACACACAAAATATCACAATTTGTCAGGAGCTGTAAGAACCGCGGCAATCTCCCCCGGGCACCATTCTAATAAAGCAACATTCTTGAATTCTATTGGGGTCTAAAGGGTTAATTACTATTTCCCCTTCCCATGTGAAGCCCACTGGTGTTGATAGGGTTAATTGTTTTCTGTATTTTATTTGGATTTTTGCACTATTGTGTTGTATTAACTATTTGTGAGCCCAGTGTAAGTAGGAAGGGGAAACAGTAATTAAAGGGATAGTCATACTCAAATGACAAACACTTCAACAGGAGGTCAAAACCTGAGAATTCTACCCGGATTTGATAAGGTTAGTATATATTTTCCGAGCTGCTGGAAGGAGAGACAAGGAAGATGTGTCTATCCTCAGCTTCGGATGAACACATCCTCCACATCTCCCTTCCCCAGCTGGTACTGAAGCATGAGTGAGTGAGGTATTGCTGCCCCACAAGAGAAGGGGAGACAGGGGAAGGTGTCGATCTTCGGCGTCAGATGGACACATCCTCTCAATCTCTCCATCCGCCAGCTAGTGTAACTGTGTAGGTTCCGTCCCTCTCTTCGCCCCAACCTGGGCTCGAACCAGGGACCCTTGCACACATCAACAACTGACACCCACGAAGCATCGTTACCCATCGCACCACAAAATCCGCAGCTCTTGCAACGCAAGGGGAACAACCACTTCAGGTCTCAGAGCGAGTGACGTCACTGATTGAAACGCTATTAGCGCGCACCACCGCTAACTAACTAGCCATTTCACATCGGTTACACTAGGACATACCATCAATCACTCCATACCATTCTCCACCCTCAAATACACCCCTCTACCCAAGTCCATCATGGCACAGGTGCCTTCACACCCCTGGCTCGTCTCCTTCCCGGTCATCTCCTTCCCGGTCTGCTGCCAGCTGCAACCACCTTTTCATGACCGACTCCACTGTTCTCCGGTACTTTAGATGTTTTGGGATTTTTCCGGACAGCAGCTAATGAACAAGAGCACAAGTGGTTGGAAATATGTGAAATGTAGTTGTAACAGGTACATGGAATGCTGTAAAATTGAATCTCTCAAAAAGAGCATGAAATAGAAAGTGGAATGAAACTCACCAGTTTTAGTTTGAAGTCAGCCCCCTGAAGTTTGGTTTCTAGGCTCTGGAGACCTTGTTGATCCTTAGACGGCAAAAGGCCTTCTTAGATCACATATTCTGCAGCATTCCACTATGAGGTGTATGATGATTGTTTTCTGTTCCAGGATCTTTTCTTGCTTGATGAGCATTTCCTGAATTAACGCTGAAAAACCTTTTAAGGGGCATTTCACTATAACACAACGAGGTGGACTAAAGTGAAGTATATTGCTGCCCACCAGGAGGAGAGACAGGGAATATGTGTCTATCCTCGGCGTAGGATGGACCCATCTCTCCCTTGTGCGTCTGATGAATCCTTAGGTTTTCTTGTGGTGGTGTCTGCTGGGGCCTAGGTCTTGCAAGGTCTTGAGGAATCTGGTGGACTAGAGGTGGACAAGAGCAAAGAGACTGTTAGATTAAGAAAAGGGTGGACTATCAAATTTCTTTATGGGAGATAGGAAAGGAAATAAGGAAAGGATGTTTCTGAACACGTCTATGTTAATGTGGATGATACCATTATTATGGATAATCATGAATAAATTGTGAAAGATAAAAAGTGAGAAAGTTACAGAGGGACAAAGATCATACCCCCCACAAAAATGCTAATCTCCCCTGTTATTGGTAATGGTGATGGAGGTTAGCATGTTTTGTTGTAGCCTCTAACTCTCTCACTCATCGTTATTCCTGATTTTTCTTAATCATGGCATTATAATATACTGCCCTAACAAGCAAAAAGGCAGTAACTGCTCATTTGGTCGGAAATGAGTTAATATCATTTTTGCTACATTAAATACATGCTTAATCATGTGGACAAATATCCTGACTCTATTGTATTGTGTTTTGGAGAAAATGGGGGTCATGTTAGCAGTAACTGCATAAAGTTACTGTGAAACCAAGGTAAATAAAATTACTTTTTCTCAGTTTCACACTATGAGATGTTACTGCCTTTTTGCTTGGTAGGCAGTATAGTTCAGAAAAATCTTACTGTATCTACTTACTTAGACAAAAAAAAATTCCAGTCATCATTCACCATTCAGTTTCAATTGGGAAAAACATAGCCCAAAACACAACCAAAACAAACTGCAAATGCATCCAAAGAGTGTGTAGAGTCACACTCTTGATATAGTCATTGCAAGCTAGGAATATGGGACCAAATACTAATCTTTTGAGTACTTTAATACACTTTTGGTGAATTGGTCCAAATACATGTGACTTCTTCAAATTGGGGTACTAGATATATAAAGTGCTTTAATTTCTAAACGGTAAAAACAGATATGCATGAAAATACCCATATGAAACATGCTGTGAGTATAGAGCCAAATATTATTATTACATTTGTGTTAGCTTCACTGTACAAATACATACGAGGGGAGTGTCTGTGGTAGGGAGATTAACCACAGTCAATAGTATTAATGTTAGTATAGTGCGAGGCCAGTGTATTTAGTGACAGGCCATGCTGTCCTTCAACTACACTGATATGAAAAACCTGCACAGAAAAGGAGACCAATCAGAAAAGGAGACAATGATGGGGTCCCCTCGGGGGTGCGTGCTTAGTTCCCTCCTGTACTCCCTGTTCACCCACGACTGCGTGGCCATGCATGACACCAACACCATAATTAACTTTTCCGACAACACGGCGGTGGTAGGCCTGATCACCGACAATGATGATTCAGTCTATAGGGAGGAGGTTAGAGACCTGGCAGTGTTGTGTCAGAACAGCAACCTCCCCCTCAACGTGGGCAAGACAAAGGAGCTGATCGTAGACCACAGGAAACATCAACAGGGCTGTAGTGGAGCGGGTCGAGAGCTTCAAGTTCTGTTGTGTCCACATCACTAAGGACATATCATGGTCCAAACACACCAACACAGTCGTGAAGAGGGCACGACAACGCCTCTTCCCCCTCAGGAGGCTGAAAAGATTTGGCATGGCCCTCAGATCCTCAAAAAGTTCTACATCTGCACCATTGAGAGTATCTTGACTGGCTGCATCAACGCTTGGTATGGCAACTGCTCTGCATCCGACCGCAAGGCGCTACAGAGGGTAGTGCGTACAGTCCAGTACATCACTGTGGCCAAGCTCCCTGCCATCCAGTAACTCTATACCAGGCGGTGTCAGAGGAAGGCCCTCAAAATTGTCAAAGACTACAGCCACCCAAGTCACAGACTGTCATCTCTGCTACTACACAGCAAGCGGTACTGGAGCACCAGGTCTGGGACCAAAAGGCTCCTGAACAGCTTCTACCCCCAAGCCATAAGACTGCTAAATAGTTAGCCAATACATACTGGGTGAGTGTGTGTGGTAGAGAGATTTAACCACATTCAATACTATTCATGTTAGTTTTAGTGATAGGCCAATGTTTTAGTGACTGTCCTTCAACTATAGTGATATGAAAAACCTAGACAGGTTAAGGCAAAATTACCTGAGAAAAATATTAAAAGGAGACGATGATGATGTTGAGATGCAGCCAGGGTAGCAGTGCAAGTACGTACATCAGGAGAAGTTGGTCTAATGGAAAAGGTCAGTCTGTGATTGAAGTGTTTGTCTCTGATTCAGTGGCAGACATTCAAACAATGAGACCATTGTTCTGTAGAGCAGACATAACATTGTGTGATTTCACTATGCTACAGACCTTGGGGACCCATACAGATAGTTACAGTCACTACTGTATATATTGGGAGCCTTTTCATCACAAGCCGAAAAGAAGCAGGCATCCAGGTAGCCTGTTACATCATCTGATAGCTAGCTAACGCTATCGCTGTACCAAAGACACTAAAGGATGGATTGAAACGTACAGAATTGGTACCTGAAGGAAAATGGGGGAGGGTCATGCTTTTTCAATTTCAGTCAAGGGGAGAGTTTCGTTTTTTATCATGTCATTTTGTTTTAGAATGAGCTGCTTGTTAGGCTATACAGTATATCGATGTGTGCCCTATGCCGACCCTCATCTCTGATTCTCAGCTGGGTGCACAATATCAAGTTCACCAATAGGCTATTTAGTGTGGTCTCAATCTATAGGCAATGAACTGCATGCTCGAAGAAACACAAAGTTACAGTATATTTCTAAGATAGCTGCTGGGATGGTGTAAATAAAACTAGGATATATTATACACGGCAATGGATATTCCAACCCTGAGCCCCGGCCTGCTCTGCTCTTGCGATCAAAACCTTTTTCCTGTGCTGCCTAACCAATGCTGTGCTGTGTAGGCCTTCATGGGCAGTTTAGGAAGAAAATCAAAGGTTTCTTCCGAATATTTGTTTTGTTTAGTTCTAGTCCAAAAAATGCAATATCTTGCAGGCGGATTAGCCTATAGCATATGCTCTGTTCAGTTTGAGAAGGAAAGCGCTAAGACAAGGAGGACTGGAGGTCAACTTTGATAGTTTGATACAACTATAATTGATTTGAATAAAAACTGTTTCTTACTCATGACATATTTATCAGAGATATTGACCTCAAAATAAGCCAGATTCAAGTAAGTTACATTGTGTTGCTGAAACATGAAACAGCAGCTGAGGCACAATCGGAAATGGACAGCCCATGGTGCTGAAAGTAGGCAAATTCAAGTAGGCATAATTAATTTCAACGTCTTCATTTGAATTAGACTCACAACTAGACGGCTTTGTGTTGGAGTCTATTTCTTACTATTTAAGAAATAAGAGGTAGGCCTACCTGTTTAACAGAAAAATGTTTGCCCATGCTACAGATTACTGTTTTGGTCCACTAATACAGGACTAATACAGGCCCAGTGTACTACTTTTTGGGGAAAAGTAATATTTAAAAAAAATAATAGAGTTTCTCAGGGGGTGCTTTATGCCCACCCACCCACCCTAAAAAGCCAGCCTCTGTGTCAGTGACTGTTAAAAACAGTTAAAAACAGGACGAATTGATGAGAGAGTGTGCCATAGGTCTACCTTCTATTAAAGAAAATGGCAAAAAGCACAGGCCTACCCCTTGTTAGATTTTGAGGAAAATAAAACTGATCCGATTTATATAAATTGATCTATGACAGCGCTTTGGTCCGCGGTGGTTTATGCTACAAACAAGCTGTAAAATACCCGGGAAAGACGTAACTCCGATGCACATGGGGATATCATTGTTTAGTTTCTTTGAGATTTAGAGGCTGGGCTACAACCTTATATAGCCGAGGAGACCAAAGAATGACTTTGCATTGGAAGTAATCTAATTCTGTCACTATCAACTGATTAAGCTATTCACTTTCTGTACAATAGAAGATGTTTAAACCCAGACAGCTGTTAGGGAAACACTTGTGACCTTCTCTAGTTGGGTTAAGCCACAGAAGAAGGGTAGCCAGCAGTTAAAGCTAACATTTGTCAGCATCGGTAGACCTACTCTGTCTGGGGAGGAAAGGTAGGCCTAACTTTTGAAAGTACCATGCTAATGGCGTCTCAGATTTCATTGCAAACAATACACACTGATTTGGCATTGGAGAAATATGATAAGATGAACACACAGGCATATATCTCTCTATCAGAACTCAGGATAAGACCCAGATGCAGACCGCTAGAGTCACAGATGTTTATTGATCCAAACAAGGGGTAGGCAAAAGACAGGTCAAAGGCAGGAAGAGGTCCATATTCCAGGGCAGAGTCAGGCAGGTACAGAACGGCAGGCAGGCTCAGGGTCAGGGCAGGCACAATGGTCAGAACCGGGGAAACTAGGGAACAGAACTTGAGACAACAGGAAGACGGGAAAACACGCTGGTAAGACCTGACAAGACGAACTGGCAACAGACAAACAGAGAACACAGGTATAAATACACTGGGGATAATTAGGAAGATGGGCGATACCTGGAAGGGGGTGGAGACAAGCACAAAGACAGGTGAAACAGATCAGGGTGTGACACTCTGTCCATTTTTAGCCTGTAGTTTCATTAGTTTGTGTGGTATTAAAAAAGACACTACTACTATGTAAAATTATGTAGAATTGTTTATAGACGTGTTTTTTAAAAGACAATTTTTTTCTCACACCTGCAAATATGATGATAGATTCCACCCCTACTTTTGTCCACGGTGGTCTGTGAACCCACAACCTTCTGTGCTATCAAAATTCCTGCTTTGCCTTGTAATGCTTACAGGATGAAGAACAGTTTCTAAAGCTGCATTAAATTGCAGTTTCCAAAACAGTTTCTAAAAGCTCTGGTCTGTCCAAGTAGATAGAAAAAACGATAGGCATGTTCTCTGCTATCCACTTTGTTTTAATTATTATTTTGGGTATAGGGGAGGGTCACTTGTTTTTTTTTTCAAGCGTTCAGAGAGGTTTTAGTAAAAATATATTTTACTGAAGGGAGGGCCATCCATTTTCATTTTAGAGAGGTCCGATTTTCTCCATGTGGCCCTTATTATAAATAACGTTCACTCCCAGTGTATATCAGTGTATATCATGGCCAATGGTTTTCCGATGTAAAATGGCAACATTAGCAAGGTGAAAACTGACAATTTTTAGTTTTTTTGACATGTGAAAAATGCCTTGATTTTTGTTGTCTCATCTTTGGCAGGTGAACAAAAGAAATTGTATTTTTGTAGATATTTAGTTGTTTGTTTTTCCTTTTTGTCAAAAACGAAACAACTCAGTTCAGCCTTCTAATTCATTTAATCTACTATCTATAAATTAATCTATGATTCATTAATTATTAATCTGTTATTAATTAATATATTGTAACGTTAATAGTAGGCTTGCTACATGCTATCTGTGTTAGTAAGGGTTTGTGTGTCTGTGCTAACCATCATACACAGCCTATAGGCTATTATGTGACGATGCGTTAGCTTGATTGCTACTTCAATTGAGTGTGTGTGTCTGGGTTTGTGTGTGTGTGTGTGTTTGTGTGTGTGTGTAGGGGCTGCCGAGATGCAGCTGTGTACGTCTCCTCCCTTATACTGCATGCACATAGCCATGGAGCTATCAACAACACTCCTTGTGGTACAGCCATTACTCGTAAGACGGGGAGAAATAAGGGAGGAGGGAGAATACGTGTGTTTGTGTGTGTAGGAGGTGGGGAGGCAGACCGTGTCGTACCCTCTGAAGGGGCTAGTGCGTGAGGGCTCTAACCAGCTACTCTCCCTCTGCTCCCTCTGGGGAAGTATGTCACGGAAGACATGACCTTCCTCTCCTTTTGTGTGTTGTGTGTCACTCTGTTGGTGGACATCCCAACAAAGTGGCAGTGTTGGTACAGCTACTTCCTACATGATGAATAGGAGGTCATCACTTGTACTTAATGTAACATCTATCAACCAAGTATATATTTTTATATCAGCAGTTGTCACAAAGGGCTTTTACAGTGCCATATATATATCTTCCCGTTTGATGTCATATCCTGTTCCTGTTTAAGCCAGCCGAGTGTAGGTGGGCTCGCCTGTCAACATGAGCTTCCTGCTGCTCTCGCCCCAAATACACACACAGTATCATAATGATGCTATACGGCACTTTCAATAAATCAATTAATCAATATTATTTTATCAGCCCTATTTTAGTGGCCAGATTGTTTTTCAGTTCATGGTGTGCATATGTATGTCAGATTGATGAATAATCAGACAGGATAGAGTACACAAAAATACATTCATGAATATGTTCATAGATGGGTCAAATTATAAATAGGATACACACCTCAAAACCGATGGTCAGATTAATTTATCATCTATGAAAAGTAAAGTATGTGGCACCACTGTTTACAGATTCAACACAACTATTGTTTATTTATTTTGGATGTTGAAAGTAAGAGATTACAAATAAGACACTACATTAAATTTTGCCAAACAGGTTTAGAATAATTCATGCATTTCGATGGGTATAGTTGGCTGGTTGTTTTTGTGGGGAGGGAGTGACGATGAAGTGACAGCGTCGCGAGTGAGCGAAGCACAATGTTGCCTTCAATCAACTCTTGTTTTCTTGCCTGACAGACTAACTACAGAGTTTGCCAATGTTAGCTGATTAGTTACGAAGCTAGGACAGTTTCCACATGAATAGCATCGGTAGAAACAGGACAAAAAAGTAACTTTAACTTGTTAGCTGGCTATGTAAACAAATATCACTGCGCAGGCATCTACCCTAACACGACAGCTAAACTTTCAAATATTCGGAAAACGAGGCAATGTAAAGACTATGAATATCTGTACCTAGCAAACATGACAAACCATGATAACAGAAACAACATTTCGGTGGCTAGTTAGCTGGTTGTCTGTATGGCTAGCAAGTAAAAGTGACAGCTGAGCTTGACGCTTCGCAAACGCAGGTTACTGCCACACAACTTTTCTTTCCTGACAGACTAGCTAGCTAGATATAGCAAGCCGTTTGGGACGTTTACATATTAATTACATCAGTTGAAACAAGACAAAACAACCAACTAGTTAGCTGACTATATACAGCTAAACACTGCAACTCTTTCCATGAGACAGAGAGCAATCCTTTGAGCTCCACCGTTGATGTACTCGCCTGTACCAACCAAGAGATCATGACAGGATTTGCTAATCTGAGAGCTACTCTCCAAATTTCAAAGCATCAAACATCGACAATTTCAAACATACAGTGCATTCGGAAAGTATTCAGACCCCTTGACTTTTTCCATATTTTGTTTCGTTAAATACTTATTATAAAATGGATACCCAATAAGGATCAATAACAGGCTTTTAGAATAATTTTTAAAAAGTGTTAAGAAAACAGAAATAACTTATTTACATAAGTATTCAGACCCTTTGTTATGAGACTCGAAATTGAGCTCAGGTGGTTCCTGTTTCCATTGATCATCCTTGAGATGTTTCAACAATGTAACAGTCGTCGTAGGAAGTGGACCAAGGCACAGTGGGTTGGGTGCTCATTTTAACTTTATTAAGAACACTGATGAAAGAAAACGAACGGCCGACAAACAGTAATGCAGGCTATACACAGCTATGCACAAACAACCTCCCACAATACCCAAAACAAATACATCCCTATATATAGGACCTTCAATCAGAGGCAACGAGAAACAGCTGCCTCCAATTGAAGGCCCAATCCCAATTAACTAAACAACCTAGATCAGACATAGAAATACACAACATAGAACCTAACCAAAAACCCCGGACTAATCTAAACAAACACCCCTCTACAAAACACATATAACCACAAACCCCGAACCACATAAAACAAACACCCCCTGCCACGTCCTGACCAAACTATAATAACAAATAACCCCTTTACTGGTCAGGACGTGACAAACAATTTGATTGGAGTTCTGTATTATGTCATGTTTCATGTTTGTGTGGACTCCAGGAAGAGTAGCTCCTGCTTTTGCATCAGCTAATGGGGATCCTAATAAAATAACAAATACCACCTGTGGTAAGTTCAATTGATTGGACATGATTTGACAGTGCATGTCTGAGTAAAAACCAAGCCATGAGGTCGAAGGAATTGGCCGTATAGCTCTGAGACAGGACTGTGTCGAGGCACAGATCTGGGGAAGGGTACCAAAACATTTCTGTAGTATTAAAGGTCCCCAACAACACAGTGGCCTCCATCATTCTTAAATAGAAGAAGTTTGGAACCACCAACACTCTTCCTAGAGCTGGGCATCCGGCCAAACTGAGCAACTGGGAAAGAAGGGCCTTTGTCAGGGAGGTGACCAAGAACTCGATGATCACTCTGAAAGAGCTCCAGAGTTCCTCTATGGAGATGGAAGAACCTTCCAGAAGGACAACCATCTCTGCAGCCTTTATGGTAGAGTGGCCAGATGGAAGCCACTCCTCAGTAAAAGGCACATGACGGCCCACTTGGTGTTTGCCAAAAGATACCTAAAGGGCTCTCAGACCATGAGAAACAAGATTCTCTGGTCTGATGAAACCAAGATTGAATTATATGGCCTAAATGCCAAGCGTCACGTCTGGAGAAAACCTGGCACCATCCCTACGGGAAGCATGGTGGTGGCAGCATCATGCTGTGGGGATGTTTTTCAGTGTTAGGGACTGGGAGACTAGTCAGGATCGAGGGAAAGATGATTGGAGCAAAGTACAAAGATCCTACCCAAGAAGACATGAGGCTGTAATCGCTGCCAAAGCATTATGTAAATGTGATATTTCAGTTTTTTATTTGTAATAAATTTGCAAAAATTTCTAAACACCTGTTTTTGCTTTGTCATTATGGGGTATTGTGTGTAGATTGATGAGGGGAAAAAAAACAATTTAATCAATTTTAGAATAAGGCTGTAATGTAACAAAATGTGGAAAAAGGGGTCTGAATATTTTCCGAATTTACTGAATTTATATCTGCTGTTTACTCATCTCAAACACCTCGATATCATCATTTGCGGCAGGAAGCCTAGTGGTTAAGAGCGTTGGGCCAGTAACCAAAAGGTCACTGGTTCGAATCCTTGAGCTGGCAAGGTGGGAAAAAAATCTGCCGTTCTGCACTTGAGCAAGGCAGTTAACCCCCAACAACAAATGCTCCCCAGGCGCCGAAGACGTGGACTTCAATTAAGGCAGTCCCCTGAACCTCTTTGATTCAAAGGGGTTGGGTTAAATGCTGAAGACACATTTTGGTTGAATGCATTCAGTTGTGCAACAGCCTAGATGGCCGTAGATGGCCGCTATGGGTTCTAAAGAATAAGGAAAGCTCACCCAAATGTCCTTAGAATGTAAGCAGTCTATGGACAAGGTATGACACCAGTCCATGCTTTGGTTTTGTTTACCTGGCCACTGTTTCAAATGCTAACTTTTTTTTGCATTTGTGGCATCAATCCGATGCAAGTCAATAGTACCTATATACAATGAGTTTACAAAACATTACGAACACCTTCCTAATGTTGAGTTGCATCTCCTTTTTCAGAACAACCTCAATTCATTGGGTCATGGACTCTACAAGTTGTTGAAAGCATTCCACATGGATGCTGGGCCATGTTGACTCTAATGCTTTCCAAGGTTCTGTAAAGTTGGCTGGAAGTCTTTTGGGTGGTGGACCATTCTTGACATACAGGGGAAACTGTTGAGTGTGAAAAACCCAGCAGCATTGCAGTTCTTGACACACTCAAACTGGTGTGCCTGGCACCTACTACCATACCCCGTTCAAAGGAACTTAAATCTTTTGTCTTGCCCATTTACCCTCTGAATGGCACACATGCACAATCCATGTCTCAACAGTATCAAGGCTTAAAACACCTTCTTTAACCTATCTCCTACCCTTCATCTACGCTGATTGAAGTGGATTTAACAAGTGACATCAATAAGGAATCATAGCTTCACCTGGATTCACTTGGTCAGTCTATGTCATGGAAAGAGCAGGTGTTTCTAATGTTCTGTATACTCAGTGTTTTTCCTATGCTTCATGTTACCTGTTGCAACGTTTTATGAACCATAGATTTTTGATTGACTTCATCTGCAACTGCTCTTAACCTTTAATTTAAATACATAATTTGATAGCAGAGTACTTAAATGTGATTTGGGGAGTAGCAGGTTTAATATATCCCCATATAAGGTCCATGTGGCAGCGTGCATCTAGCCACCCTCTGGACCGGGAATCTAAGCGGGAACTCAACCTTTGTGCAGTATGTGAACCAGACCTTTTTTATTTTACAATCGTTTTGCACCAGATATGGGCCACACCTTTTTACAATGAACAATTTTACAGAGGGCCACACATTTCAATTTGATCAGTCTGCACTCTGTGTGCCAGATCTGGGCCACTCCTTTTTCATCTGATGGCGATGCAGTATTTGATCCAGGCACATGGTCCAGAAAAACACAAAGTATGTGCCCCACAGCTGCACCAGAGTAATTTTGCTAACTGGGGAACAGGAGAAAAGGCCAAGAGGCCATTGATTTTAGGCAGTTAACTTGAGATGCATGCCCTGTCAAACACAAAGCAGAATTCTGTGAGAAAGACCACCATTTATTCTAGTGGTAATGAATCCTCCATGACATGAGTTTTCCAGTTGGCAATTAAATTAATTCCTTAAAAAGTAGTGGGCATTCAGTAAAGCTCTTGACAGAATAACTATTTTCTTAATTAGCAGGTAGTATGCCCATCACACAAACAAAGAGAAATACTGTAACGGGCCTGGCTAACCCTTTTCTGGGCTACACCCCAACCTTGTCCCAGGACATTACAGGATCCATGATGAGGACTAACCACGGAAGGCAGTATGACATCACCAACCCTGTCTTTACATGCCAGGAGTCATTTGCTAGTCGTTACTCACGCTTAGCAAGTTGCTTCGAATATTGTATGATTTAATGAAAGGAGCAAAAAACGACTTTAGACCGTTGAGTTATTTGCAACCGGGGAGAAACACAAAAGTGTCTGAAACAATGTCTTTCATCCCAGGACAACCAGTTACTGCTGTTGTGGTAAGTTTTGGAATGATATCGTTACTCTTCATTCAATAGCTACGGCATCCATTGTCCAGGCCTAAAATCTTTCAAGCAGTGCCTCGATGCAAACTATAAATACCTACCTGAAGTATTTCGTTCAAAAAAATCGGTTTCACATTGTAGCGTTACAGTTTACAATGGTGAATGTAACGTTGTGGTCATGCTTGCTTGTTTCTACTCTTGACAATGTAACTTGGTTATTCGAATTTACCCTTGTAAAAGTGTTACATTCTAGCAGTAAAACTCGTTCGAAACATTGCTGTTCGATAATCCAACTACCTATCTACGTTTTACTCCTTTCTCTGTTTGTTGTCAGTCTTGTTTCTTTTAGATTGAATGAAACCGCTGTAGCTAGCTTGCTAACAGTTTAGGAGAATTTCATTTAATGGGCTATGCATTTCATTTTCATATGCGCAATCTAGTATTAACCTAAAGTAAATTAATCTAGCTAGCTAATGTTACACTGTTCTGTCTTGGCAACATTTTTTTTCTTTAGGGGGAGCCTGTTATCTCTGCACTATGGATAGCAGCTAGCATTAGCCAAATTGTTCGCTAAGCTACATGCATGAAAGTGAAGTGTTTCAGAGGAAGGCGTCACCTAACTATCTGAGACAACTTGGGTACAAGCCCCCCCCCCGGTCAAATAGCCCTTACACAGCCTGGAGGTGTGTTGGGTCATTGTCCTGTTGAAAAACAAGTGATAGTCCCACTATGCCAAGAGTGTGCAAAGCTGAGTTACAGGAGTAATGGTGACCAGCAACAGAACACAATGGATAGATACTAATGGTAATGGCAATCAATAATCATTTTTGCAGCAGTAGTAGTTTTATGGCCAGGGGATAGAAGCTGTTTAGCAGTCTGTTGGTCTGAGCCTTGATGCACCAGTACTGTCTGCAGGACGGGAGCATGGAGAACAGTCCATGTCTCGGGTAGGTGTCTCTGGCAATATTTCAGGCCTTTTTTAGACATCGCCTGGCATGTAAGTCCTCAATGGCTGGGAGCTCACCCCCAGTGATGCGCTTGGCTGTCCGCACCACCCTTTGTAGGGCCTTCTGGTCGAGAGCGGTGCAGTTGCCTTAGCAGACGGTGATAAAATCAGCCAGGAGGCTTTCGATGGGATGCCTCGCAACACACTGTTTATTCCTAACATCAGCAAGAAATGAGTCATGGAGTAATTGCCCAGTAGCCTAGTGACAAAATGATGTGATTTAGGCTACAGGCTACACACACACCAATCTTATTTAGTTGCATGATTTAGTATGTGTTGCCCACTCTTATACAACAGCTATCTTCCATACACTATAAGTTGAATGCCATAGTATGCTGCTGTTTTCTGGTTGATCTTATTTGACAAATCTGATGTCAGTCATGTGAACAGTGGGTTACACAGATACTTTGGGTTGATCTTTCCGTTAATATGGTCAGCCTGCGTTATACATTTCCATGAGGGTTTCCATGTTCTCATCACCAAGAACTTCAGATCCACTGAATGATTGTTGACCACTGAGTGCAGTGGTTGGAAGAACTTTGAACCACTGACACTATGAACCACACTGCTGAGGCTCCTCTTATTCACCATCACACAGACTGGCTTTGTGCTGTAAAGAGCAGTGAGCTGGATGTGCCAGAACACTCCATCTGCTCTAATGAGAGGGCAGCTGGACCATGGGGATAGCTAGACTGAGAACAAATCTGTGTCTCCAGTCAGTTGGTGGCGGAGGGCTTCCCTTTCAGCCGGTCGCTCGACTTCACACAACAGTGGGATTCTCTTTGTTCCTTTGGGGGAACTACAGCCTGTTCATAACCATAGTGTTCTACATTCTTAAAGGGAACAACACAGTGCTCAGCAATCAATTTTATATTCTATTCATTTACCACATTTTTATTATTTCAATGGGAATATAACAACTACTTGATGGTTGTTGATGTTCTGAATTCTTTCCTCTCCAAGCTCGACTCCCAATGTTCATGTGTTTTACAGCAACGGATAGAAATCCGCAAACTCCGCCAGGGTGAACATTTGATCCTGGGTTTCAGCATTGGAGGAGGAATAGACCAAGACCCTGGTCAGAACCCATTCTCTGAAGACAAGTCAGACAAGGTACGAGTTAAACAAGGAAAATACTCTCCCTGTCAGTTCTCAGGAGCTCAGCTCTGGCCAAACCCCATTAACATCAGTCATAAGGTATCAGAAAAGCAGGTCTGAACACATCAACCCGAGCCTCAGGTAGCAACACCGCAGACCCAGATAGCTCACCTTATACAATAGCATACAGTGTTACTCAAATAGTGGCATTTTATAGTTCTATAATCAAACCAGTTTATTGAAGCTAGTTAGTTAGTACATTTTATATGTAGATGCACAGATGTTACACTTTCATATATTTCTCTTTTGTTGTTTTTGTCTTTTTCTGTGTGGCTGTGTGATCACAGGGCATCTATGTCACACGGGTGACACCAGAGGGACCAGCAGAAGTTGCAGGCTTGATGATGGGAGACAAAGTAATGCAGGTAAATGCATGTTTCAAACGTTTGTCCTCGAGACCTGTTACCTAATCCTTCTTGGACAAATTACATAAACATACATTTGACCAAATTACACAATTTTAGTTCTGGGTTAAAGGTAGACTCGGCAGCACCGCAGATATTGAAATGAGCGAGATGCAAGACTTCGCTCTCAAAGTCACACAGTATCTGCGCATGGGTTCGCTTCACGCTGTTACAGCGTGCTAGCCAAGGCACCAAAACAGCAGAGAAGTTAAGCCTCACGCTTCAACACTCTTAGTTGTGGAAATTGACCCACTATGCTGTTTACTTTCTGCATCTACATCATATCACTGAGTCTACCTTTAACCTTAGATGACTTTTTACTTTATTGATACATTTCCACAAGGTGGCACCATTTACTCAGTGCCAGTTGTGATTGGACTTTGCCGAGTGACTGTAAAAGACCAGTACACTATTCAATCCAGATATTATACTTACCTCACATCAGGAATAATAACTACTGTAAAGAAGAATATTATAATTATTGATGTCTGTTGCCAAAAGGTAAATGGATGGGATATGACCATGGTGACTCACGATCAGGCACGCAAACGGCTGACGAAGAAGAACGAAGATGTCGTGCGGCTACTGGTGACCAGGAAATCGCTGGAGCAGGCTGTCAAACATTCTATGATGTAATGACTCCAAACAGTAGCAGCAGCTTGGTGACCTCATTGTCTTTCGACAGGTGGCGTCCCTCCTATGCAACGCTAGGGCTTTCGTGCAGACTGAGTTCGCTATCTGACGTCAGACAATGCCAGTGACCGAGAGCACAGTATTCCAAAGCTTTTCTTGCAAACTGTAAGGTTGGAGTGAATTCCATATCAATTCTGTCAATTTAGGAGGTGGGAAGAAAATGCTATTCAAGAATTGAAAATTGCCATTTATTTTCCTTCACAGATTTTTCACTTCCTGAATTGATGGAGTTGAAATGAAATTGATTACAGTCCTACTCACATTTTCCCAATTCAAACATGGTACAACCCTTTTATAACATCACTATAGAACCAATATGGTGCAAGTTATTGGGATCATTAATGCCTTTGCTAGCTGACATGAGCATGACTTATTAAGTAATTAGTACACTTCATTACCGTTAATGATCTGTCATTTTTAATTTAGCCAACTAATCATTTTATGTTTTCAAGTCGATGTCTTTACAAGCCAAAGGAAAACAATTCCAAGAAACTGTAGATTGATAGATGCTTTGCAAACACATGGGTACAACGCACATAGCATTTATCTGCTACTGTAATTTGTATGTATTCCATAGAGGCTTCCTGTTTACATGAGTTGTTATGTTTGATGTATGGCATTAATAAGAATGGAACACTTAGTGCTTAACACTGCTCTGTGTTGGGGGAAATGTAATGAATATTCATCGGGCTTGGACGATATATCTTTTTTTGTTATCTTTATCCATGCAGTGCATCTACCAAAGTAACAAGCACAGCCAAACTGCATACTTTATATTTCATTATACTCTAATTGTACTTGTCTACCAAATACTGTAATACTCATTTGAGGATTGGACTTTTGTAGGTAGTGTAGCAGGAAGACGGTTACTTCTCGTTCTCAACCCTCTGGGTATAATTCATTTGGTGTTGCCATCGTTGCCTGGAAATCAAGGCTAGGGTATAGTCAACTTTAAGTGCCTTCTTTCTCAGGTTTATATAGAGAAAGTGGCATGTTGGATTGTTAATTAGGTTGCTTGCTGGTTGATGTTAGACAGCTAATACACTTTGGTTGCATGCTGAACCAACGTTGAAGGATCAAATTAAATGAGACGTTTGAATACACAAATTACACTCGAGTGAGTACAACTAAAGCGTGATGGCGCCAATAGGGTTTTAGTATTCATGCTCTTTTCCATTCCTATATAGTTCAGTAATATATCCTTTTTCACTGCCTCAGCCATGTTTTACACAGCGATGCCTCACTTTTTTAATCCAATCTTATCAACTCCTATTCAAATGAATTAAAGGTAAGGTAATATTGTAATGTGGATTACAATGTTACCTAATATACATACACGTCATAGTATGTTCTACTAATTCAATATTTTGTATGGCTTTGTTTTTGCTAGAATTCTTTGAATTGGGAGATTATCATTATACTGTATATCGTTGGCAGAGTGATGTAACTAAGTCTACACACAACTCTGTAAAGAATTAACACTTCAAAAGACTGCCCAACCTTTTGATAAATGTAGCCTTGCATGAACATTTTCTATAAAGTTGATTTCTATCAATATGTCGTTTGTGTTAAAATATCTATTTTATAATTACTCCAAGTATATGAGGTAAACCTTTGAATTACCATTTTGGCATATGATTGTATACTGGACACTTTCCGAATGTTCTTTAACATAAATCAAAAATGAACTGAAAGATTGCTTTCTTTTTTGCGGTATTATGTGTTTGTCAGGCACTTTACAACAATTGTGGTTGTTGTCACCCATAGACTGTCACCCATACTGTGGGTCCCAGAGGGATGGATAGAGAATATTTGGTTATAAGACATGAGCAGGGATATTACCTTCCCAGTGTGCACTGGATGTTGGAAGAAATATCCCAAACAAGCTGTTTTTGTGAAAAAAGAACCCAACATCAGCTAAAACCATGAAGAGCAGCTGTTCTTCACAGATCCACAGCTGCTAATTAAATGGTGTTAGTGAGCATAAGAGTGGTGGAGAAAAAAGTGTGACTGTTAGATTTGAAGCAATTGGATCATCCTGGTGTGTGCATAGATTCATGGTGTGTGTGTGGGCAGTTCCACAGCTTACCATTACCCCGTCATCCACCATTGTATGTAGCATATTAATCAATAGAAAAACAGATGTGTTTGTGATACAGTATTTTCATAGGTTGATTCTTATAATTGTCATATTGAAAGATGTGATCTTCAATCTTGTTTGTTCATTGTACTGTATTTTGTCAAATTGTCTTGATCTGCATGGCCTTTATCACCACTATTGACTGTAGATATATTCATGTCTCCAACTCGAAAGTAATCGGATGACATTTCAAAGCAGCGAATCTATTACCTGACCTTTCCCTGTTTGCTCAGGCATTTTATATGGGGGGGGCAATAGAAACACATTTAATAACACATTCATAGATGGCAAAAGAAACATTCAACAAATGTATCATAAGGAATAAGGTTTTTGAAGTGTCTGTCCAATATCTAGAAGATATAAGAAAGTTCAGGAAATATTTTAAAAAATTGGACACATTTAACCCCTTTTTGTTGGCACAAAACCACCTCCATACTTCCATTTATTTTTTAAACTGGTACCGGGTTACCTTCAGATGGGTCCGTGACACTTGTGGCACCATCGAGTCCCGTGACACAATCATGATCGTGTGGTCATATTTGTTTCTAGGCCAAACCTTTCTGACACTACAGAAGTTTTCGTGAGAAGACCGATTTTTGGGATGTCTGACAAACAGTGCTGTGGCTCTGCCACTTTCCATCACAGATGAGGAAGGTCGACGTACGCGGATGCGGTGGATTGAGACGCAGCCCTCACAAAAAATCTGATATCTAGTTTAAACAGACAGACTGATGGGGATTTTTGTTCTCGCGGGTGTGTCAATCAACTCTTAAGGATTAATATTGCCACTTGTCTAAAAACAAACATTCCCCTTTTAACTGCAGGTGTGGCAACAACACCTGATGCACCGCCTAGAGCAGCCAGGTCCATCCTCTCCCTCATCTTCCCTTTAAGAATAACATCCCTGCATCACATCAGCATCTTTTATCCAATTCATCATATTTGTATTCATGACTGTCATTAACAAAGATGAAGACATGACACAATTTTTCCCTTAATTGTCTTGCTAATGACGTGGTCCCATCATGGGTTACAGGTGAGAGGTAACTCTGCTATCCAAAACATTTAGTGTTTTGTTGGGGGGGGGTCGATTCAGTGAGATGCTAGCTGAAATCTTTTGAGAAATAATTGATGAGAAAACTGCATGCGCCACACACATTGTGTGGGTATGTTTCTCCCTATGAGAGAGAGAGAGTGAGTCTGTTGACATGAAGACATCAGTAAGAGTATTGTTTGTCTGATTGGGGCTGAATGTTTTGGGGGGTCTACTGCAGTGGGAAGCATGCTCCATTCCACTTGCCTAAACACTGCAGGGAGATTTTATGTGGGGCTACAGTGGATGCGGTTGACCACAGATTTCTTGTTTGCTTGTTGCTAGGTAACTGGATTTGATGAGATATGAGATAATCACCTCCTAATAAATAATACTGTAGTAGAGTAGTTGTTCATGTAGAGGAAATCATTTCATTGAAGTAGAAAACGCAAACCAAAACTATGCCAAAACAATAAGCTTATTGAGAAACTATTCATACTGATATTCTACTAATAAACTGGACTCTTGTCAATATAAATATCTATTGGCTTTTTGAAACCCAGAGATAGAATTGAAGACTTTCTTATTTTTTCTCCCTTATCTGTACTGATTTACATTGGATCAAGCAACCATTTCACACTTGAGAAAATCACATTGATTTAATTAACAATTCACATTTCATGCAAGACAATGGAACCATCACCCATCACACATACTATCCTGCAAATGACATGCCTTACTTTCTACAGAGAAGTGCATAATTATCTGGCTAAATGTGGATCATACATGGTCCAAATCTCCCACGCTGTGACAGGGCAATTGTGTTTCCATAGTGATGCAATCTGCTCCCATCACTTTGGAGACACCAGACTGGAATCATGTGATCATGGAACCATAGCTTCCAATCGCTGATTGTTCTGAGGGAAAAAGATGCAGCACACAATTAACAGTATTCAGCTGTTGGACAATTCCAGCCCACTGGGCGCAGATGTCATTTTAACGTCTAGTTTTGATATACATTTGGTTGAGATGTCAACTAACATGAATTCCACGTAAAATCAACAAAACATTTCACTCTGTCATTGGTTTTAGGTTAAAAGTTGGGTTAAAAAAAGATGAAATGCCCTTATGTTGATTACTTTTTGCAAATCCAATCAGTTTTCCAAGTAGCTTCAACGTCATCACATTGTATTTTTGGTTGAAATTACGTGGAAACAACGTTGATTCAACTAGTTTTTGCCCAGTGGGAGCCTTCACAATTTGAATGGGAAAAAACCTAGAGAAAGAGCCTTGCTCATACTTGGTCAGAACTAGGAGACACACATTTAATTCTAATTAAACACTAAATTGAGGATAGGCCATAGCCTACTTGTTTTTAAAAAGTATCAGAGAAAAATGGCCTATTGAGCCATTAAGAACTCTTGGCTTGAACTTTGTCTAGGCTAAACATTGCATACTATTTTGAGATGGATGGTATTCAAGTCTCCATCTGACTTATTTAAAGGCCCCCTTTGACAGTTTTTCTATAAATGTCAAATTCTCATGGTACAGCAAATATGGCCAATGCACTTCCTGTTTGTCCTTAAAAACCACAGTTGATCACCGTTGTTGTTTTTGTCAACAATAAAAATCACATCAATATAAGAGGACAATATCTGAGTTTGAAGAAACAATGGTAAGGCTCACATGATTGAATGGCTCAAGGGTATACACCTTTTTCTATTGATAAACAGATTTACATTACATTTACATTTAAGTCATTTAGCAGACGCTCTTATCCAGAGCGACTTACAAATTGGTGCATTCACCTTATGATATCCAGTGGAACAACCACTTTACAATAGTGCATCTAAATCTTTTAAGGGGGGGGGGTTAGAAGGATTACATTATCCTATCCTAGGTATTCCTTAAAGAGGTGGGGTTTCAGGTGTCTCCGGAAGGTGGTGATTGACTCCGCTGTCCTGGCGTCGTGAGGGAGCTTGTTCCACCATTGGGGTGCCAGAGCAGCGAACAGTTTTGACTGGGCTGAGCGGGAACTGTGCTTCCTCAGAGGTAGGGGGGCCAGCAGGCCAGAGGTGGATGAACGCAGTGCCCTTGTTTGGGTGTAGGGCCTGATCAGAGCCTGAAGGTATGGAGGTGCCGTTCCCTTCACAGCTCCGTAGGCAATCACCATGGTCTTGTAGCGGATGCGAGCTTCAACTGGAAGCCAGTGGAGAGAGCGGAGGAGCGGGGTGACATGAGAGAACTTGGGAAGGTTGAACACCAGACGGGCTGCGGCGTTCTGGATGAGTTGTAGGGGTTTAATGGCACAGGCAGGGAGCCCAGCCAACAGCGAGTTGCAGTAATCCAGACGGGAGATGACAAGTGCCTGGATTAGGACCTGCGCCGCTTCCTGTGTGAGGCAGGGTCGTACTCTGCGAATGTTGTAGAGCATGAACCTACAGGATCGGGTCACCGCCTTGATGTTAGTGGAGAACGACAGGGTGTTGTCCAGGATCACGCCAAGGTTCTTAGCACTCTGGGAGGAGGACACAAGGGAGTTGTCAACCGTGATGGCGAGATCATGGAACGGGCAGTCCTTCCCCGGGAGGAAGAGCAGCTCCGTCTTGCCGAGGTTCAGCTTGAGCTGGTGATCCGTCATCCACACTGATATGTCTGACAGACATGCAGAGATGCGATTCGCCGCCTGGTTATCAGAAGGGGGAAAGGAGAAGATTAATTGTGTGTCGTCTGCATAGCAATGATAGGAGAGACCATGTGAGGATATGACAGAGCCAAGTGACTTGGTGTATAGCGAGAATAGGAGAGGGCCTAGAACAGAGCCCTGGGGGACACCAGTGGTGAGAGTGCATGGTGCGGAGACAGATTCTCGCCACGCCACCTGGTAGGAGCGACCTGTCAGGTAGGACGCAATCCAGATACTAGCGCAATGACCTCACCCACATTACAGCTCCAATACTTAACATTATTTTACTACTTTGGAGAATTTAATGGTGGTATTTCAGTGAAAATACTATAATGTCAATAACATGATGATGAGGAGCCAATGGATTCTGAACAAGGAGTTATTTGAAGCCCTCTGAAAAAGTTTTAGAACATTCGCATTGAGGCAATGCTTGGGTACGAAAAGGGCCTAAAACAATGTGTGGGTGGGAGTGTGGGTAGTCAGGAGTTGAATGTTACACATACGGTTTCCTTGAGCTGCTAAAATCAGACCCTGAGCAATTGCAGGAAGGCAGGTTGTCATGGAAATAAGAGCAGGGTGTATATACCTTTTCACCCCTCTCTCCCAAGTTCACAACATCCAATGAGAAGAGCAAAAATATCGTCAACCTCACAGTCATCCTATAATGACAGCAAATGGATTACACTTTTAATTGGTTGAGCAATTACTGTGGCCATTAGAGAGCAAATGATCTCTGTTATCAGTATTGCAATAACCACTCTACCACCCGCATTGGGACTCTGCTCCTGTATTTGAGCTCTGCCGATTCGGATGGGCAGCAGGTGTCTTTTCTTCGCGCCAGAAAACCCCCTAACCTCTTTCCTCCCACGCTCCATGTCAAGGCGTTTTTCTATCGCGCCGGAGGGCTGGAGAAAAAGCGCTTACGCTCATGTAGTAAATTAAAATGAACTGTAGATGTGTGTGAGTGTGTGCTACTGTACTTCATGTGAGTGGAAAGCAGGCAAGGAAAGAATGAACCATACCGTGTGAGGACCGACTTGAGATAAGGTAAGAAAATATAACAAGGCCTACTTTTTGGGGGTTGTATTCATTTTAAATGAATGGTTAATTATCACATGCAAAACATGTATTTCACCGGTTTCAATTCATTCCTTCTCAGTTCATAACTACATGATTTCATGACTCCTATAAGTGTTACCAACTTTGAAAACTGATGATCATGTACTAATATTGCAATTTAAACGTTACATTTTTACGATTATGACCTAGAGTGAAGAACCATCAATTGAAGACATTCCACCTGGACCCGAGAAGCTCTCCCATGACTGTAGACTATCTTAATCCGTGAAGACAAGAAAGGAAGCATCAGAAACAGGGTATCTTTCTCTTTGCCTATTTTATTAACAGCGATTAAATAGGATATACATTGAAGTTATAACTTATTCATTGTCCAGATTTGTTGTCAGTCAGTGTTTGGAGAAAAAAAGACAACGACAACAGCTCATTTCCTCCAGCATTGAAAAGGGGAAAAAAAGAGCTCCCACAGTTGATACTGACAACTCTCTTGCTGATGATGCTCAGTCAGTATGTCTGTTAACCATTTATTAGGATTAGGGCTAGTTGTAAGGATTCTGCTCTGCTGGGGTATCACCACGTCCATGGCAGAGTAGTGTCAGTAGTGTTGATGCAATGTGCACCAACAATAAGAGCATTTATATGAATGAACAAATATATGGAGGACCACATTTTTGAAAATGAGTTTGCATTGGTATGTATTATGTATTGCTATTTCCAGCCCTGAGACTGCTGGGGATACTAATGTTGGCTAGGGCAGTGGGAAAGGGGTAGGGTAGGTTGCAGTTAAACTGTACCTGCTGTTGTCCCAGGGCTTTGTAGTGGTGTTCTGCTGTGTGTGTGTGTGTGTGTGTGTGTGTGTGTGTGTGTGTGTGTGTGTGTGTGTGTGTGTGTGTGTGTGTGTGTGCGTGCTAGAAAGGGAGGGCAGAGCAGGCATGTGAAGGTCAAATCAGACGAGATGACAGACCTTTTCATGTCTGCCTACTTCAGATTAGTGAAGTGTCACCTCCAGTCACTCTGGCCCTGAGTCTCTGGACAGTACATGTTATCAGTTTTATCTAGGCTTTGGACTGTTCGAAGAGAATCCCTAAACTAAACCATGAGTGGTGAGTATGCTATAACGCTTAAAGTGTATGCTAAAGGTAAGGCAGCTAGAGTCCGCTTGGAAAAAGGGTCCACAAGTGGGAGATTAAGTTGTGTAGCTAAAAGGGACCAGATAATATTTTCTGCAAAAACTCTGTGTCTCTGAGAAACTGAGCTGTTTGATCTCCCACAGTGATTTTGCTTCTTTGTTTCCAAAACTTGCTTAGAAAAGCTTTGATTTGTTTCTGTCGGTAAGATGTTAGAATTATACTGTAAAATGACTTTTAGTACTCTGTGTTCTTGCATATTTTAGCAGGATAGTTGGAAGAGGCTCAAGGCTTTCTTGTTAGGCGTGAAATACCATCTCCTCTAACAAAATGGGGCCATGTCTATGCTAGCCTAGTCCCAGATCTGAATGTGTTTTTTACCCAACTTGTCCATACATGGCATGACAATTCTACCCAGAGGAGTTGGCTATATCTCAGACAGATCTGGGACCAGGCCAATGTAGTACCTGTACCCTGGGAGGTGACGCCCAGGGACTCATCTAGTCAGAAATGTATGCAACTTTAATACAATACTGCTGAGCATCTGAACCAGGACTGGCAATGCTTGCCAGCTTGCCAGGGAGGACACGCAGGGTGTGTTCATTAGGGTGAAACGTTTAGAACTTCGCAGATAGAAATATAATGTTGACTACAGAGCTGCCAATGTGGTTGGATCTTCATTGAGTGTACAGTAATGCCTGTATGCTTCCTGAATCCACCCCTTTGGGAGTAAAGGTTGATTATTAAGCCACGTAATAGGTCAATTTCCTGGGATCAGTTACGTATATGATATGATTTGGACCTGGCCCATCTCATTCTTCTGGAGGGCATTCATTGACCTAGCTTGCACACTGTATATGCAGCACAATAATGCTTTTCTGTTTCTAATGAATAGATTTGTGAAAGGATTCACAAGTGGCTATCCATTTCAATAATAACTGCATGGAGAATTCCATCATTTTATCCACTTATTGAAGCACACAACGCCCACATCAATTAAGCCTACTGTGTGAGACTGAATAGAACCCCATTCACTGTTATATGTGGCTTTATGATTCATTGTAAAACAGTGTTAGTACGTTTCAATCAAGGTAAGTATCACAATGGATTTTTAATTTTTTTTCTTTTACCTTTATTTAACTAGGCAAGTCAGTTAAGAACAAATTCTTATTTTCAATGACGGCCTAGGAACAGTGGGTTAACTGCCTTGTTCAGGGCAGAACGACAGATTTTTACCTCGTCAGCTCAGGGATTTCGATCTTGCAACACTTTCGGTCCAACACTCTAACCAACCTAGTCCAACACTCTAACCAACCTAGTCCAACACTCTAACCAACCTAGTCCAACACTCTAACAACACTCTAACCAACCTAGTCCAACACTCTAACCAACCTAGTCCAACACTCTAACCAACCTAGTCCAACACTCTAACCAACCTAGTCCAACACTCTAACAACACTCTAACCAACCTAGTCCAACACTCTAACCAACCTAGTCCAACACTCTAACCAACCTAGTCCAACACTCTAACCAACCTAGTCCAACACTCTAACAACACTCTAACCAACCTAGTCCAACACTCTAACCAACCTAGTCCAACACTCTAACAACACTCTAACCAACCTAGTCCAACACTCTAACCAACCTAGTCCAACACTCTAACCAACCTAGTCCAACACTCTAACCAACCTAGTCCAACACTCTAACAACACTCTAACCAACCTAGTCCAACACTCTAACCAACCTAGTCCAACACTCTAACCAACCTAGTCCAACACTCTAACCAACCTAGTCCAACACTCTAACCAACCTAGTCCAACACTCTAACCAACCTAGTCCAACACTCTAACCACTAGGCTACCTGCCGCCCGGATGACTTGATCCGTTGATTCGTTAAAACAGAGACACTGTTTTCTACAGTGCGGAGAGTATCATGCTACTGACACCAAGCTAAATGATAGATATAGACCAAGGGTCATTCAACAGTCCTCTCCACGATGGATGGATGGATTGTGAACATTTATAGACAGAGCAGAGCAAATCAATGAACAAAGAGGATCAATGGGCAGTAAGACAGAATAGGAGGACATTCCCTGTGGACCATGTTGCCACTGGTCACCTCTAGTTAGTGTTGATCTTTGGGGGAAGCTGTAAAGATATAAAGCCAGTTCAGAGAAAGATCTGGAAGGGCATCAGCTACAGACACACTGTTTGCCTTATAGGATTGCCTTGGACCAGGTAGGAAGATCATCAATCAGAAATTAACTCGTATTTCAGTGCAGAGCTGTGATCCTGCACTGTATGTATTTGTCATGCATTTCATCAAAGCTCATCCATCACTGTGTAAATATTAGCAATGACCATCAGGTTCTTGAGTGCTGAATTGATCAATATTTCCAACCAACTTCTCTATCAAGAGCCCCTGTGCACTTCATAGACACTGTTTATTCACTACATTATAACAGAATGCTTATAGTCTCCATCTTCTCTTTTTAAATGTTTTCCTTTATTTAACGAGGTAGGACATTTGAGAACAAGTTCTCATTTACAACTGCGACCTGGCCAAGATAAAGCAAAGCAGTGCGACAAAAACAACAACACACATAAACAAACGTACAGTCAATAACACTAAATAAAATAAAAATAGAAAAATCTATGTACAGTGCAAATATAGAAGAGTAGGGAGGTAGGCAATAAATAGGCCCTAGAGGCGAAAATAATTAAAATGTAGCATTAATACTGGAGTGATAGATGTGCAGATGATGATGTGCAAGTAGAGATACTGGGGTGCAAAAGAGCAAGAGGGTAAGTAATAATATGGGGATGAGGTAGTTGGGTGTGCTATTTACAGATGGGCTGTGTACAGGTACAGCGATCGGTAAGCTGCTCAGACAGCTGATGCTTAAAGTTAGAGAGGGAGATATAAGACTCCAGCTTCAGAGATTTTTGCAATTCGTTCCAGTCATTGGCAGTAGAGAACTGGAATGAAAGGCGGCCAAAGGAAGTGTTGGCTTTGGGGATGACCAGTGCAATATACCTGCTGGAGCGTGTGCTACGGCTGGGTGTTGCTATGGTGACCAGTGAGCTGAGATAAGGCGGGGCTTTTTCTCTCCTCCAGTTTCCCACGAAACCTGCCTCCTGGACCAGGTGCTGGAGCTGATTATGAATGAGAAGCCCCCCAACACTGCCAGCCTTTTCCTGAACGAGGACGCCGACAAGCCCCCCCTCCCCAATCGAGGCCTCTGGCGGCGGCTACATACAGCCATGCAGAAGAGAGCGGCCAGCACCAAGGACAGGATGAGCACCATCACTAAGGATAGCGTCAAGGGCTTCCTGAGACGCAACCTCTTTGTCCTCCTCACCATCGCAGCAGTGGCTCTGGGCAAGTGGACGAGATACTCGCTTAGTGTCTTTCTAGGTTTAGGGCAAAGCTTAAAGTGGGGTTAAGGATTAAGGCTAAGGTTATGGGTAGTTTGTTGATAGTTTTTTTATTAAAATTGTATTAACTATATTAACTTCAGTATTATTATTATTATTACACAGGTATATGAGCTGTAGCCCTAGGTAAAGAGGTCTGTGTCGAGATGACTTGAAATACAGTATTCTTCATCAACGCACCAGCCTTGAAATCATGTCCCCTGTGTGTGTGTGTCCAGGTGTCATGCTGGGTTTCACCCTGCGGCCCCACAACCTGACCCTCAGGGAGATCAAGTACTTTGCCTTCCCTGGAGAGCTGCTGATGAGGATGCTGCAGATGCTGGTTCTGCCTCTCATCGTCTCCAGCCTGGTCACAGGTAGCTGGTCACAGGAGTTCTGCTTTATTAGCGTCATTATTTGCATTTATGTATTGCTTTTCTCAAACTCAAAATGATTGTCATATTATGGTGATCGATCACCCCTCCTGCAAGCTACTATTTTCCCTACTAAGCTACTATTCTTCACCCTAACACTACTTCTTGCAATGTTGAGTTTCAAAGTGAGTTGGTACAGTGGAAGTACCTAGAGTGTTCATGAGAAAGGAATGCACTTTGTCTTGTCTTGCAGGTATTTCCTCTCTGGACAGCAAAGCGTCTGGGAAGATGGGAATGCGGGCTGTGGGTTATTACATGGTGACCACCCTCATCGCTGTCTTCATAGGCATAGTCATTGTGATTGTCATCAAACCAGGGAAAGGCCATAGGGACAGCCCAGTGGCCTCTAGCGGTACCATAGAGCCGGTACAAGCAGCCGACGCCTTCCTGGATCTCATCAGGTGAGTAACTATTGTATGATCTAAATTACGGTGTCAATATGCGGTATGAATTTTACATTTACATTTTAGTCATTTAGCAGACGCTCTTATCCAGAGCGACTTACAGTAGTGAATGCATACATTTCATACATTTTTTTTCTCCGTACTGGTCCCCCGTGGGAATCGAACCCACAACCCTGGCGTTGCAAACACCATGCTCTACCAACTGAATCATTTATTGGCCTTTATTCACTGTGATAGATGCTGATGGGAAAAAAACTTTACCATTGTTTATCTTTCAGGAACATGTTCCCTCCTAATTTGGTGGAAGCCTGTTTCAAGCAGGTAAGGGAATTCACTTCAACATGATTGAGCATGTTGCCGATTCCCAATACGCTGAGTTAAAATGCTCACTCACCATTACAGTATATTTTTGAGGACTGATACTTTACACTGCTACGGTAGATTTTTTTTAACAACAATATATGTGTTATATATCAGTACAAAACGGTCTACAAGAAGACCATCCACACAAAGAACGTGACTGTTGCCCTCAGTCTGACTGACTCCCTCAACGCTACAGAGGCTGCCTTGGCTGTTAACATGAGCAGAGTGCTGCAGACCATCCAGGTGGGTGATACATATTAGTGGTGACTTACCCCGAAGTCCTTTGGGTTAAAAAAGAACTACAGTTACTTTGGATAAATGTAAATATTATGTGGATGGTTGTTCTCCTGCTCCAGGAGACAGTGGTAGAGATGATCCCCGTGTCTGGTTCCTCTAACGGGGTGAATGCCCTGGGTCTGGTGGTGTTCTCCATGTGCTTCGGCCTGGTCATCGGCAGCATGAAGCAGCAAGGACAGGCCCTCAGGGACTTTTTCGACTGCCTCAACGAAGCCATCATGCGCCTGGTGGCCATCATCATCTGGTCAGTAGTCAGATTAGTGTTCACAAAGTAACATGCTAATGAACTCCTACGTGCCCCTACCATTACTTCTCACATATATCTTTCGAAACAGTTGCTTTTGATGCAATTGTTGTAATAGGTGAGAGTGTAAACTATCTGTCTTTCTCTCTCCTCCTCCCTCTCTCTGTCAGGTATGCTCCAGTTGGCATCCTGTTCCTCATAGCAGCTAAGATCGTGGAGATGAAGAATCTGGCCGAGGTGGGAGGTCAGCTGGGGATGTACACGGTGTCTGTCATCGTGGGTCTGCTCATCCACGGCTTGTTTGTCCTGCCCCTGCTCTACTTCCTGGTCACCAGGAAGAACCCCTACACTTTCATGGCTGGCCTTCTGCAGGCCCTCATCACAGCACTGGGAACATCCTCTAGGTGGGTGTATGAACTGATTCAGGGTGGGTACATAAACTGATTTTGCAAATCCTCTAGGTGGATGTATGAACTCATGAACTGATTCAGGGTCAGGCTAATTCATTTCCCTGGGGACATTCTCTAGTTGTTGTTCGGACTATTATGATCTCACAAGGTCTTCCATTATCTACCACTCCTGCCATAGCTCTGCCACCCTGCCCATCACCTTCCGCTGTCTGGAGGAGAACAACCGTGTGGACAAGAGAGTGACACGTTTCATCCTGCCGGTGGGTGCCACCATCAACATGGATGGCACTGCCCTCTACGAAGCCGTGGCAGCCATCTTCATCGCCCAAGTCAATGACATGGAACTCAACTTTGGCCAGATCCTCACCATAAGGTCAGTCTAAAGACACTATCTGATAAGGCACAATGCTATCAATGTGCTATACAATAGAATAAAACTGTATTGTCCATCCAGGATGGACATTTTTCTTTGGCATCACTTTACATTAAAGGATCACACACACGTACTGTACATTCTCACATCACAGACATTTAAACCAGTCAGTCCATCATACTGCATACACGGGAAACATAGAGGACATTGATAGATTCACTCACAACTGACCGCTGCCCAAACTGCACTGTAAAAATAGATAAATAGATAAGTGTATATACCGATACAATTTATGTTGCGTTTAGTAGTCCAACAACACAATCAACTAATTCATGTTTAAACACATTGTTCTTGGCCATGGGCATTCTGAAGCGCCGGCCAGAGGGAAGCCTCTCGAACTGAGGGTGTAGAGGGTGGGAGGGGTTGCTAACGACAGCCAGTGCCTTCCTTTTGGTTGCCTTGTGGACAGACTGCTCAAATGTGCCTGTGGTCGACCAGTTACTTTGCTGGCTGTGTTTACTATTCTGGTCAGTTTGCTTTTGCTCCTCACGCTCAGATTGCCATACCAGACTGAACGTCATATTGAACGTGAAGAAGCTCTCCACCAGATTGCTGTACACCCTCTCCACAACCTGGCTCACCCCAAACCCCTTTCAATTTCCTGATTAAAAACAGGCATTGGCTTGCTTTAAAAAAATACTCTGCATTCTCTGTAAAGCTCAGCTTGTCATCACTTTGTGTCCCTGAGTATTTAAAACAATCAACCACCTCCAGTGGTTGGTCATTCAGAGAGAGTGGTTGGGACATTGGCAGGTTGTTGCCATTGATGATCAGCTCCTTTGTCTTGTCCACACTGATGCGGAGGGCACTTGACCGGCACCTTTATTGAAAGTTGTTGGCCAGTTTAAAATAGCTGTCGCCATCTGACTTAGCATCTTTGAAAAATAGTCTCACCAGAGCCATGTCATCCGCATACTTGAAAAGGCTCACATTGTTTCCTTGGATTTTCATCTCACTAGTGTAGATAGAGAACAACAACGGTGAAAGGACACACCCCTGGGGTGCCCCTGCGTTCAGTGCCAGTTCATCAGAGAGGGCCCTATTCATGAGAACCCTTTGTGGGTGGTCAGTTAAAAAGTCCTTGATTCAACCTGCAAGGCCTCCGTTGCCCTTCAACTATCAGACCTATTAAGTCATGTTAATGTGAACTAATCTTACAGTAAAATACTTGTCAAGGCTATATCAGCTCATTTTATGTCCACATTAGTTGGAGGAGAGAAAATAACAAAGACTTTTCTTGGTCTTGATAAGATTGTTTTTGTGGTCTTTGCCGAACTCCTCCATGTTATTGGCTTTCTTCTATTGACTTCACTACCAAGAGGGATAACCTCTACCGTGGAGTGTTGATTTATACGTCTCTATATCCATATCACTCCCCAATGTGTGTGTGTGTTTGTCTCTGTTATTAAATGGCGCTGTCGCCACCTCCTCCACAGTATCACAGCAACAGCTGCCAGCATCGGCGCAGCAGGCATCCCACAGGCTGGTCTGGTTACCATGGTAATCGTATTGACATCGGTGGGACTGCCCACAGAGGACATAACGCTGATCATCGCTGTGGATTGGTTCCTGTAAGTCTGCCTAAATGTCACTATGAGGCCGCCACCCCCACTAGAACAGGTTATTGATGCATTATGCACATCAGGTTATTGTAATTAATGAAGTGTTTACAACTTGCCCTATCTAATTTTGTGCTGTGGTGTTGTATTGAGGTTGGAAACCATTTGAATACATTTTGTGTTGATTACTTGTGGGTGGATTACCCCAAAGACTGCCTTTTGTTTTTGTGTGGCTGCGCAGGGGTTGAGACCCCGACGAAGCGTGTGTGTGTGTGTGTGTGTGTGTGTGTGTGTGTGTGTGTGTGTGTGTGTGTGTGTGTGTGTGTGTGTGTGTGTGTGTGTGTGATATGTATGCATGTGTGTATGTATGTATGTATGTATGTATGTATGTATGTATGTATGTATGTGGGTGCGTGTGCAAATCAAATAAAATCAATTTGCATTTGTCACATGCACCGAATACAACAGGTGTAGACCTTACAATGAAATGCTTACTTACAAGCCCTTAACCAACAATACCGTTTTAAGAAAATACCTAAGAAAAAATAAGTAAGAGATAAGAAAAACAAATAATTAAAGAGCAGCAGTAAATAACAATAGCGGGGCTATATACAGGAGGTACTGGTACAGAGTCAATGTGTGTGTTTGTGCGTGCACTATATAATGTGTGTGTACCTGTTCAGGGATCGCTTAAGGACCACCACCAACGTGCTGGGGGACTCTATCGGGGCAGGCATCGTGGAGCACCTGTCTCGCCAGGAGTTGCAGAGCCAGGATGTTGAGGTGGGCAACTCAGTGATTGAAGAGAATGAGAAGCCCTACCAGCTCATCTGCCAGAAAAACGACTCAGTGAAGCATCGCAACAGTGAGACCCCCATGTAGGGGTCATGACAGTCTGAAAACAACCACTATCCGCTACTGTACTTCTTCATTGTTTGTAGATATGGAGGAAATGGATAGGTGTAAGCAATATGGGGAAAGCTATTGGATGCCTAGGCGGAGCCATCACCATATTGCTAACACTTATCTGGATAACTTCAGATCTGCAAACACTGTAGGGATAGTGGCTGGAGGTTGTTTAGACACTGTTAACCACATCAACTCATGTCAACTCTTGGTCCTTTCAGTCCAAATCTGAGATGCATCTCAATTGTCTAGAGCAGTGGTTCCCAAACTATTTATAGTCCCGTACCCCTTCAAACATTCAACCTCCAGCTGTACCCCCTCTAGCACCAGGGTCAGTGCCCTCTCAAATGTTGTTTTTTGCCATCATTGTAAGCCTGCCACACACAACCTATACGATACATTTATTAAGCATAAGAATGAGTGTGAGTTTTTGTCACAACCCGGCTCGTGGGAAGTGACAAAGAGCTCTTATAGGACCAGGGAACAAATAATAATATAATAATAATCAATCATTTTACTCTTTATTTAGCCATCTTACATATAAAACTTTATTTGTTAATCGAAAATTCTGAATAACTCACCACAGGTTATAATGAGAAGGGTGTGCTTGAAAGGATGCACATAACTCTGCAATGTTGGGTTGTATTGGAGAGTCTCAGTCTTAAATCATTTTCCACATACAGTCTGTGCCTGTATTTAGTTTTCATGCTAGTGAGAGCCGAGAATCCACTCTCACATAGGTATGTGGTTGCAAAAGGCATCATTGTCTTAACGGTGCGATTTGCAGATACTCTGGAGCGCAGCCCAATCCAGAAATCTGGCAGTGGCTTCTGATTAAATCAAATTTTCACAGAACCGCTTGCTGCAATTTTGATGAGGCTCTCTTGTTCAGATATCTATAAGTGGACTGGAGGCAGGGCGTGAAAGGGATAACGAATCCAGTTGTTTGTGTCGTCCGTTTCGGGAAAGTACTTACGTAATTGCACACCCAACTCACTCAGGTGCTTCGCTATATCACATTTGACATTGTCCGTAAGCTTGACTTCATTTGCACACAAAAAATCATACAATGATGGAAAGACCTGTGTGTTGTCCTTGTTAATGCAGATAGAGAAGAGCTCCAACTTCTTAATCATAGCCTCAATTTTGTCCCGCACATTGAATATAGTTGCAGAGAGTCCCTGTAATCCTAGATTCAGATCATTCAGGCGAGAGAAAACATCACCTTGATGGGCCAGTCGTGTGAGAAACTCGTCATCATGCAAGCGGTCAGACAAGTGAAGATTATGGTCAGTAAAGAAAACTTTAAGCTCGTCTCTCAATTCAAAAAAACGTGTTAATACTTTTCCCCTTGATAACCAGCGCACTTCTTTATGTTGTAAAAGCGTTACATGGTTGCTGCCCATATCATTGCAAAGTGCAGAAAATACACGAGAGTTCAGGGGCCTTTCTTTAACAAAGTTAACCATTTTCACTGTAGTGTCCAAAACATCTTTCAAGCTGTCAGGCATTCCCTTGGCAGCAAGAGCCTCTCGTGGATGTTGCAGTGTAACCAAGTGGCGTTGGGAGCAACTGCTTGCACATGTGTTACCACTCCACTATGTCTCCCTGTCATGGCTTTTGCACCATTAGTACAGATACCAACACATCTTGACCACCAAAGTCCATTTGATGTCACAAAGCTGTCCAGTACTTTAAAAATATCCTCTCCTCTTGTCCTGGTTTCCAGTGGTTTGCAGAAGAGGATGTCTTCCTTAATTGACCCCCCATAAACGTAATGGACATATACCAGGAGCTGTGCCAGCTGTAACGCATAGAATTCACTGGCTTGTATGCGAAGCAGTAATTGTTTCAAAACATCCCCTGCCATGTCACTGATGCGTCGTGAAACAGTGTTGTTTGATGAAGACATTGTCTGTATAGTTTTTTTGGCCTTTTCCCCCAGCATTGTCCCAGCCATATCTGCAGCAGCAGGAAGAATTAAGTCCTCCACAATAGTATGGGGCTTGCCTGTCCTAGCCACTCGGTAGCTCACCACATAAGAGCCTAGCCCCCGCGTGCTGCCAAGCACGTGGCTGGGGGCCCCCGTGCCCCACCGAGCCACAAGCGCCCCCCCAGCCCCCCGCGTACCAGGCGACAGCCCGCCCCCCAAACAGCAAGCAATGCAGGTGTAGAAGCACAGCGGCTAGGAAAAACTCCCTAGAAAGGCCAAAACCTAGGAAGAAACCTAGAGAGGAACCAGGCTATGAGGGGTGGCCAGTCCTCTTCTGGCTGTGCCGGGTGGAGATTATAACAGCACATGGCCAAGATGTTCAAATGTTCATAAATGACCAGCATGGTCAAATAATAATAATCATAGTAGTTGTCGAGGGTGCAACAAGTCAGTAACACAAGAGTAAGTGTCAGGTGGCTTTTTCATAGCCGATCTTTGAGAGTATCTCTACCGCTCCTGCTGTCTCTAGAGAGTTGAAAACAGCAGGTCTGGGACAGGTAGCACGTCCGGTGAATAGGTCAGGGTTCCAGCAGATCTGGGACAGCAGGTCTGGGACAGGTAGCACGTCCGGTGAACAGGTCAGGGTTCCATAGCTGCAGGCAGAACAGTTGGAACTGGAGCAGCAGCACGGCCAGGTGAACTGGGGACAGCAAGGAGTCATCAAGCCAGGTAGTCCTGAGGCATGGTCCTAGGGCTCAGGTCCTCCGAGAGAGAGAAAGAAAGAAAGAGAAAGAGAGAATTAGGGAGAGCATATTTAAATTCACACAGGACACCGGAAAAGACAAGAGAAATACTCCAGATGTGACAGACTGACCCTAGCCCCCCGACACATAAACTACTGCAGCATAAATACTGGAGGCTGAGACAGGAGGGGTCAGGAGACACTGTGGCCCCATCCGATGAAACCCCCGGACAGGGCCAAACAGGTAGGATATAACCCCACCCACTTTGCCAAAGCACAGTCCCCACACCACTGGAGTGGTCCAATGTCGATGGTCCAATGTCCCTGTCTGTTGTTCGGGGTTGAAGCTTTTTGGCTGCATCAGATTCACAACTGTCAGTGTCCATGCTAGCTGGGCTAACAACAAATGTAGAATTACTGATGTTAGCATTGGATGTGCTCGTGGAAGCAGAACAACTTGTGTCGTCGACAGGTGCAGGTGTAGTAGTGCTGGTGTGTCTCTATGGACGAGGGCCTTACTTGTTTTTGACCATTTATAAATTTTCGAGCAATAGGAATGAGCAGCAGCTACGTTTGGCTACATATGGACCGTTAGTGGAATTCCCGCAAGAGAGTAGCGGTTAATGTGATTGGATGTTAATTATTTGACTAGACTACCTGTATCTGACATCATGTTGTTATTTTGCTGAACACTAGATGGTTTAATTTTATTTTTGGCAGTGAAACGAGGCTACTCAGGCGAGAAAAAAACCTCACCCAAATGTATAGCCCCGTTGGAAAATATAAATGGACTGTTTGAAAATGTGAATATTTATTTTTATTTGTTAAAAATGTACCCCCGACGGCATCCCCAGTTTGGGAATACCTGGTCTAGAGGAAACTGATGTGAAAGAACTGGACAGATGAAATCTAATTTCTCGTAGATATCTAGCTACTATATTGTTTTCACTTATTTTATGTGTTCATAACAGTAGAGACCACTTTTGACTGTTGTTATGTACTCTGTATTGGATTGATTTTCATGAACAAGAAAATAAATGCCATTCAATGGCCTTTTTAGAATTTGTGAATAAATGGGATATCCATTTGTATACTCACAATCAATTAGATGGTTCTGTTGCATGGCTTGATTTTTAGTTTATTGTTCTATATTTTTCCACTTTTAGTTGGTGGTTATTCTTTTTAATGTGAATCTACCTCTAACATTCAAGTGTACATATGCTTTCTCTTAAGTCATTTTATTTTCTGCCCCAAACATTACCAAGAGGTAATTTTATACCATATTATCCATGCTACCAACTTTGATAAGCATTTTTTTCTACAGTTTCAAAAACAAATATTGAATTTATTATGTAATGTACTGTAGTTTGCTTGATCTGTCAATTGAATCAACGTGAATGTATACAGTATATATTTGTACCGATATCTGTAATCATGTTTTATACTTGGGTGATTTCTATGTTACTTATTGAGCTAAATTGGGTTTAGACTTTTTGTAACAAAGATGTATTTTCAGTGTTAACTAGTGTTTCTTAACTGAACATATTTTGGTACTAGTCACTTAAGTATGTGAAAGTATTACTGTATGCTTGTTCTGAATAGGAATGTTCATATCATTGGGGCTGTTGTATGTTTCTGTGCGTAGTAAAGATGGACAAAAGGATGTTACATAGCCTACTGAATTACTTGATATGTTTCTCCCCCAATGTTGCTATGGTTTATATTTTAGGGCTTGAATCCATCTCTCTTTGTTTGAGTGTTGTGAGTCTTTTTAGACAATGTGAGGATTGAATATCCATTTGTAGAATATGAGGGAGATCTTCATGTATTTCTTGAATCATAACTAAAAGGCTCACCAGATATTCCCTTTCCTTGATGCTGTAATCTTACATGGCCATTTCAGTTCAACATCCAGTGCAAGCACTATAGCCAGTTGTGATAGTGGTACATTTGATTATGGCTTTTCTATTTTATTTGACTGTTGAAAAAAGTGGAAAAATGTTATGCCTAAAACATCATTTGAAAGTTGAATGTTAAGTGAAAAAGGTTTTAAAAGTAAGTAGGCCTACTGTGTATGTAGTTACATAAAAAAAAAAAAAAAAAAAACTTGACTGTGGTTGAGAGCATATTGTTGTAATTTGTGACTTGTTTTATGTATTAAATAGTTGATTTATGTTTTTGTGAGATGGCTCAAATTTGGATTGCTTTTGGGAAGTGTCATTATCAGTATTTTGTTGGAAGAATAGGAGTTGCAACAAATAAATGTCTCAGGAATTGACAATTGTGTGAATCTCTGGAGTGTAATAAATGTGGGCGAGAGATTCCCCAGGGGGTGGTGGTATCCTCCTGTTGTCTGGCTACCCCTGGTGGAGAATCTCCTGTTTTTGGCCCCGAGTCTCCATGGATTCTTCCTCATGAGCAGTCTAAACTGCAGGACTGAACACCTGCATTACATTCCAGTTGGCTTCACACTTACAGTACTGCCTCTCATTGAATAAAGTCTCCCCATTGTTGGTCTAATCCTCTAGGTAGCGATATGGTGTCAAGCTGTCTTCACCAAAATTAATGAACTGTCAAATGGAGTGCCAGAGCCGTTTTGGGCATCTCAAACAGTGTTGAGCCAGAAGCTCAACGCTATGGGAAGCATCAATTACCTTTTGTCTTTGAGTGAAGGTGCTGGGTACCTCAACATCAAACAGAGTGCACCCACCCAGGGCCAGTAAACAGAAGCAGCGTGGGGCCTCAGCCAGAGAGGAACCAACACCACCTTTGTGTGTACATATACACGCTGCTTCTCTGGGCTATTAATACAGCCGTGTTTTATAGCAGTTACTGTTACAACTGCACCTATAAGAGAAATCATAGAGTAGCTACTTGAACCAATTAAATATAACCACACTAATACTTTGAGTAATCCACTGACCTATATTATAGATTGAGCCTAGGCTACAATAAGGAAGAAAATCTAATTATTTCAGGTTCATTTATTTATAAAAGATCCACTTCAGATGTCGTGTTTAAACATACAGTGCATTTTTCTACATTACATTGTGTTTCAGGCGAGAACAAGCCCTCTATCAAATTGAACAGGTATACATAGACGGTGAAGACTGGTTTCTTGGGATAGAGTAATCAGAAATACTTAGCAAATACTTTGGCATAGTTAGCGACAGTCAGTGTAAAATACATTTAGCTATATATCAAAACCTCTCATGGACTGTATGGCAATGACAGCTCAGCCACCACACTCCCAGGCAGATAGTGACACGAGACGACTGGAGAGTCAGCAAGCTTGGCTGAGTTAGGATGACATTCCGCTGGAAGTTTACTTGGCCTGCAATGACAGGAGAGAGAGTTCGGTTCAGTTCAATAAATCTTTATTGTCCCCAAAGGGCAATTTAAGGGTAATTTAAGTGCACCATAAAAGTTAGATACTTTAGGTCATAACAGAGACAATACAATATTGCTGGAGTAAAAGGAAGAACAGATGTCACCTATGACAATAATTCTCCTGTGGTAACAACAACCTCACACTCATTCCACATGGAAGGCATCCCACCCATCCTTCTTGTCCTGATAGAGAAAAGAAAACTGTACAGCAGTGTATTCAAATGTGGGAAACCATTGTCTATGGAGACATAATCAGGGGGAAAGTATAGCACACTTTTGAATAAAGCTAATATTTCCACTCTTTCTAATAAAGCCTTTTGAATGTTCAATCACTCCTACCATAGGAATGTTTATATAGTATCTTAATGTAGTATAACTGCAATGTGGGTTAGATTGAATTGAGCCCTATGTGTATAAACACAGTGCATATTTCCCACCTCCGACATGACTGGCAGGTTGCCATGAGGGTAGAGCCACATGATCCTATGTGCTTTGGTCCTCTGCCTCTGGAGCAGCTTCCTCAGTAACCTCTTGACCTTTCGGTCTCTGGGGTCAGCACACTTCACCGCCTTCTTGGTGTACAGTCTGCAGCCACAACAACACAGACAAAGAACATTCACCATGACAACCTTCCAACTGAAACATACAGTACAAACTGTAGATATGCAGCATGGTTTTAATAAAGCCTTCTCTGAACCAAAGCCTCAACAAAGTTGGCTAGTGAAGATACTTTTTTTTGGATGGCTTGTTATTCCCACATATTTCCTTCTTCACTTCCCTGGCAATTACAGTAGAACATGAGCCATAACAACAGGACCTGGATAGATGACAATGCCTCATAGCTCTGAGAGGCATATTTTCCATGTCTGCGAGTTGCTTCGGGATAGTTGAAATACTTGCATGATGGCTTTTATACTGCAGTCTGGCCCCTCCGTCTGTACCTCAAACCTCAGCACGTCTTTGGTGCGCACTTTCCCCTGGGAGTACTGCATACAGCACTGAACATCTCTCTGCATCTGTACCCCGTTACCTGAGAGAGAAGGGGGGAGAGAGGGGGCGGGAGAGAGAGAGAAAGATGGAGAGAGGCAAATGCTTAAGTCAAATTCGTCAAAGCACACTTACGGTATATGAAGGCTGATTGCTATTGGCTCATAAGGAGGGTTGTTATGATACTGTAGATTATAAACACAAATATATTAGTAGGAATGTAAGGCATTTCATTGCGCTATCATTAGACTATCTAAAGGTCCATATGTAATGGTTGCTCTTTTTGACAGGATATGTCATCTAGAGTGTAGACAGCCAGAAAGATTTTGAACATCCCATGATCCCCCATAATGTGCTGTTATGCCAGTGGCACTGTGACTACATGACAAGGCTTTTCATCCAACCAGAGTGAGTAAGCACAATAATATTAGCTGAGATAAACAGTTACCATATGCGTGTCATATGAAAGCTGCTCTGAACCTTGTCATAAATTATCATTGATATCATTTCTTCCCATTAAAGTCTGAGGTATTCAGTTAGCTTGTTATTAGCGTTCAATGTTTTGATGTGAAATCAGTCTTCATTCTAGCCCTCTATTTACATCCATGGCTCTCCCTGCTGCTGCTCCAGTATTCCCTCTTCCCCTCTCCTCTAGCTTGCTCTCCTTCGCTTCCCTGCTAAACTGGCTCCCAGCAGGGTGCATTCTGCTAACGGTATACACTGTAGGTGTTATTGTGTCTTACCTTCCACCGAGCCCAGGAGAATGACAGTCAGAGAAATAACAGTCACAGTCTGCAACAGAAACATGGTGAGCCTGGCAGGGAAGTAATCTGCTGTGTTACCTTCCCCTCTATTTCTGTCTCTTATATTTCTCCCTCCCTCCTTTTCACTCTCTCCCTCGCTCTCCCTCAAACACACACATGCACTCCCTAACCCTCCCCCCTCCAGCTCCCCCTCTCCTCTGAGTGCCCCACTCACTGTGTTCATTTCCATGTCTTTCCCACTCTTCAAAAAAGGGGCTTTCCCCCCAAAAGGCTCTTAAAATAATCCAGATTTATGGCATTCTCTAATGCTGTCATGGAAAATGCTCTACCTTGTTGTAGGTGTGTCCCATAAGTCTTGCAGCTATGTTATGACTGTCACTGCTCAAGCACAATACAGGGAACACCAAAGCATGTGATACACATGACACTGTAATACACATGACACTGTAATACATTCATGTTGTTTTCATTCATGTAAAATGACAAAAGGCATCTCTAGTACCAACATGGTTCAAAGCACAAGCAAGTTACATGCAGTCTGTTTCCAAAATCAACCACCACTAATACTACAAAATGGCAACCATTAGATAGATCACAAGAAATGATAACATGTTGAGAACAGAAGCCGATTTGCCAACTAAAGTACAGCTGTACATGTTCAATACAGTCTGGACTGTGACTGACTTTGTATAGCAGCTACGTTCTAACAATCATTCTCAGTACAACACCTAACAACCATTTCAAGAGGTCTGGACCTTTCTTGGTATAATGGCAAAGGTCTTGGACTCACAAATGCAAGTCCCAGACGGCTACCCCATACATTTGCAACATTTGGTGTCAGAAGTGGAACGCATGGGGCTAAGCACGATGACATCCAAAGTGTAGGAGTAGTTTGTGTGTTTCTTACTTGCCTTTATGAACAGAGTGTCTGACAAGTCCCCAAATTCAGTACTATAACTAAATACAAAATGTCAAATATAAAATGGCCTACGTTATTGGAGGAAATGGATACAAAGTCAACGCTGGTTGGCAGTTGAGGATTGACTGACCCGGAGACCCAGAGTGTGGTTTTGGGTAAAGACTGTTTGCTGTGGCAGGTTGAGTGTCATTACAACCCAGCTGATTCTCCCCCAGTCAAAAACCACCCTTCTAACCAAGCAATGAAACTGCTGCAGAATTACAGCACATTCTCTAAATGCCTTTGGTATTCAATGAAATGAACATGGTTGAAAAAAAAGTGGAAGTAATGCTATGAAAATCATTTTTTACATAAAAAAAAGTTAAGTTACAACGAAACAAATGAAATAACCATTGTCTGAAAAACAATGGACAGGAAAACACAAATAACCTTTGTATTTAATGACGAGACTGATTACCCGCTGTATAATGTACCTTAGAAGAAATTCTTCCAGTGACTACAAGGAAGTGTTTAGCTATTAACTACTATTGAGAAGAGTCACTTCACCATATCTTGTTTGTATTTTACAGCAGTAGGTACTACTTATGTTATAGTACAATGGAATAACACCTGGAGAGTTGCAACATCCATGAACAGACAATGTAGTAAAACACATGGTGAATGAATACAGGGTAAATCTCTGCTGAATGGTAGGCTTTAGGTAGTGGCATTTATTAGACGACATGGCCAGTGTAATCCATACTATCTGACTGTGCATACCTGAGACCTGGAATTAAAAATATGCAGTCTGTGAGGTAGGAAGAGGAGAGGGGGGCAGCGTGCAAGAATTCAACCCTTAAGAAATCAAGTTGGAATCTTTCAGCTGCAAAAACATACCTTCCCCTTGACTTCAGTCTGCTCCTGAGCCAAACACATTTCCGGCATATCTTTGGGGCGATTAAGAGATCACTGTAAAAGTATACTAGACAAAAACTTTCAAACAAAAGGTTAAAAAAAACTAGTGACTGTAAATCCACCTATTAAATCATCGACTAAATCTGTGTTCTTCTTTGAGGAGATAGAGAGCCAGAGGAGGGATAGGTATGTTCTGGGGATGTTCTAGGGCAAAGCTAACTATACCTGTGGTCCAGGCCAGGGCAGCTTAGCCCAAAGGGATTTCAGTGTTAGGTTAGGTTTCAGGGAGCAAATGTGTCAAATTTTGAGATGTATCATTTATCAAGCACATAACATTTGGTATGTGCCATCTGGAATGCTGTGAGTGGATGGGTGATTATAGCCATCATAGGCCATTGTCTACTCTACAACCTCATGAAGATTGAAAAGTGAACACTTCTCAGCTTTATATACTAAATTACAGGTGGTCCCCAGTTCATTGTTCATGTTCTGTTCTTGTAAAAAGCATGAGTTGACACACACCCTTCCAAAAAAGTTGGCGGTGCCGACTAATGGAATAGTAAACTTCTAAAAATTAAGTCGTGCATTCTATATACAATAATTTAATGGGTATAAAACAAAGCTTCTTCAGGGGTACATAATTGCTTGAATGTTTTGATCTTGACAAAGGCTTGGTGGAATTATACTTACTTTACATGAGAGAGATTCCTAATGGAATGTCTTCGTTTACTGTCTAAATAAAATTAAGTCCATCCATGCAACATGTAGTGATTATATTTTATTATAGCCAGGGCACTGCATGCAAGGTTTTTTTCTGCATTGAAAAGACTTGGGCGGGCCGCCTAAGTGTTTTTTCGGAATGCCCATGTCCAAAAGTAAAAAAAAATAAAAAAAGCAATCAGGGTGGAAAAACGTTTAGTGTAAACTTAAAGTGGCAATATGTAGCTTTTTTGGCCACGCAACCAATTTCACATAGAATTGTGAGTTAAAGATCTATAATTCTTCTTGGAAGCAAGTCTAAGAAGCGGTAGAAATGTTCTATGTGCACTATTTCTATGCTTCCCGTTTTTAAGTTTTGTTTTTGCGTATTTTACTTTCGGTTTAGTACACCAGCTTCAAACAGCTGAAACAATATTTTTGGTTATGGAAAATATATTTCACAGCAGTTTAAATGGTACAAAAATGTTCTACACTATACTAGCTTATTTTGTCACAAACTGAAATCAGGCAAATTAGAGTTTTAGCAAACAGGAAATTGCAGAGCGATTTCTGCATAGTGCAAATTTAAAATGACTTAAACCCGATATAAAAGTTGAGAGAATCTAAAATTAAAATAATTATGCATTTAGGAGTATTTTTGTCATGGCATGTGGCCCCCATTGATTTTGCTATGTGTTTGAGTCACTCATAGCATCGGCCATGGCAAAATGTCTATAATTGCAGGAGATTATCTTTAAAACTGCATATTTTCTGTCAGCTCCATGGCAAGGTGTAGAATTGCAGGAAATGTAGCTTTGAAACGGCAACATTATCTCAAACACGTCAAATTTTGTAGAATTGCAGGAAATTAGCTTTAAAACAGCTAAAGTTTGTCACTGCCGCCAACAGGGGGGTCTCAAATGTTCCGTCGATGACCGTATCATTGGCCACACCCTGACTACGGCCACCACCTAAGCCCCATTTTGATCTAGAAAAAACCCTGGCATGTTCTATGCTGCCTGGCATTCTTCTGGTGGGAGTAGACAAACTCTTTGCAGGCAGTCCTCAAACTAACATCTGTGGTTCACACAGCTTTGTTTCTTTATATACACTGTAAAACTAAACCAGAACATGTTTGGTTAAACACACAAAAGGAATTATTTCAAATCATTGCAAAACATGGTCTTAACTGTGCTGAGAGTTGGGAAACTTAACACTTTTCCAAAATGGGTGTTTTCTTTTTAATTTAGGGGAAATGGATGTGTTTAACAAAAGCTGCAAAAGAAAAACAAATTGCCATTCGAGAAGGTACAGGGGTGGGATCTTAATTTTACCTATAGTGGGGACGAGGATGTCGTCCCCACAGTGACTGTACGAGGACATCGTCCACACAGTGACTGTATAAGGACGTCGTCCCCACAGTGACTGTACGTACATACCCCAACCAGAAACCGTGGATTACAGGCAACATTCGCACTGAGCTAAAGGGTAGAGCTGCTGCTTTCAAGGAGCGGGACTCTAACCCGGAAGCTTATAAGAAATCCAGCTATGCCCTCCGACAAACCATCAAACAGGCAAAGCGTCAATACAGGACTAAGATCGAATCATACTACACCGGCTCCGACGCTCATCGGATGTGGCAGTTCTTGCAAACTATTACAGACTACAAAGGGAAGCACAGCCGAGAGCTGCCCAGTGACACGAGCCTACCAGACGAACTAAATAACCTCTATGCTCGCTTCGAGGCAAGTAACACTGAAACATGCATGAGAGCATCAGCTGTTCCGGACGACTGTGAATACGCTCTCCACAGCCGATGTAAGACATTTAAACAGGTCAACATTCACAAGACCGCAGGGCCAGACAAAGCTCATCACTAAGCTAAGGACCCTGAGACTAAACACCTCCCTTTGCAACTGGATCCTGGACTTCCTGACGGGCCTCCCCCAGGTGGTAAAAGTAGTTAACAACACATCCACCACACTGATCCTCAACACGGGGGCCCCTCAGGGGTGCGTGCTCAGTCCCCTCCTGTATTCCCTGTTCACTCATGACTGCACGGCCAGGAACGACTCCAACATCATTAAGTTTGCTGATGACAACAGTGGTAGGCCTGATCACCGACAACGATGAGACCACCTATAGGGAGGTTAGAGACCTGCAAGGACAACAACCTCTCCCTCAACGTGATCAAGACAAAGGAGATGATTGTGGACTACAGGAAAAGGAGGACCGAGCATGCCCCCATTTTCATCGACAGGGCTGTAGTGGAGCAGGTTGAGAGTTTCAAGTTCCTTGACGTCCACATCACCAACAAACTTACATGGTCCAAGCACACCAAGACAGTTGTGAAGCGGGCACGACAAAACTTATTCCCCCTCAGGAGACTGAAAATATTTGGCATGGGTCCTCAGATCCTCAAAGGTTTTACAGCTGCAACATCGAGAGCATCCTGACGGATTGCATCACTGCCTGGTATGGCAACTGCTCAGCCTCCGACCGCAAGGCACTACAGAGGGTAGAGGTCGACCGATACCGATACGGATTATTGGAGGGTCCCAAAAAAACACGATACCGATTAATCGGCCGATTTTTTACATGTATTTATAATAATGACAATTACAACAATACTGAATGAACACTTATTTTAACTTAATATAATACATCAAAAAAATCAATTTAGCCTCAAATAAATAATGAAACATGTTCAATTTAATTTAAGTAATGCAAAAACAACGTTTTGGAGAAGAAAGTAAAAGTGCAATATGTGCCATGTAAAAAAGCTAACGTTTAAGTTCCTTGCTCAGAAAATTAGAACATATGAAAGCTGGTGGTTCCTTTTAACATGAGTCTTCAATATTCCCAGGTAAGATGTTTTAGGTTGTAGTTATTATAGGAATTATAGGACTATTTCTCTCTATACGATTTGTATTTCATATACCTTTGACTATTGGATGTTCATATAGGCACTTTAGTATTGCCAGTGTAACAGTATAGCTTCCGTCCCTCTCCTCGCTCCTACCTGGGCTCGAACCAGGAACACATCGACAACAGCCAACCTCGAAGCAGCGTTACCCATGTAGAGCAAGGGGAAACAACTACTCCAAGTCTCAGAGCGAGTGACGTTTGAAACGCTATTCGCGCGCACCCGGCTAACTAGCTAGCCATTTCACATCGGTTACACCAGCCTAATCTTGGGAGTTGATAGGCTTGAAGTCATAAACAGCGCAATGCATTGCGAAGGGCTGCTGGCAAAACGCACGAAAGTGCTATTTTGAATGAATGCTTACGAGCCTGCTGGTGCCTACCACCGCTCAGTCAGACTGCTCTATCAAATCAGACTTAATTATAATCTAATAAACACAAAGAAATACGAGCCTTAGGTCATTAATATGGTCGAATCCGGAAACTATCATCTCGAAAACAAATAGTTATTCCTGTTACATTGCACAACTTTCAGTGTTATGTCATAATTACATGAAATTCTGACAAATTACCCAAAGTGTTGCATATACCCTGACTGCGTGCAATGAACGCAAAATGACACAATTTCACCTGGTTAATATTGCCTGCTAACCTGGATTTCATTTAGGTAAATATGCAGGTTTAAAAATATATACTTCTGTGTATTGATTTTAAGAAAGGCATTGATGTTTATGGTTAGGTACAGTCGTGCAATGATTGTTCTTTTTTCGCAAATGCGCTTTTGTTAAATCATCCCCGTTTGGCGAAGTCGGCTGTCTTTGTTAGGAAGAAATAATATTCACACAGTTCGCAACGAGCCAGGCGGCCCAAACTGCTGCATATACCCTGACTCTGTTTGCAAGAGAAGTGTCACATTTTCCCTAGTTCAAATAAATTCATGTTAGCAGGCAATATTAACTAAATATGCAGGTTTAAAAATATATACTTGTGTATTGATTTTAATAAAGGCATTGATGTTTATGGTTGGAGCAATGTGTACCAAAGCGATTATATGCAACGCAGGACAGGCTAGATAAACTAGTAATATCATCAACCATGTGTAGTTAACTAGTGATTATGATTGATTGATTGTTTTTTATAAGATAAGTTTAATGCTAGCTAGCAACTTACCTTAGCTTCTTACTGCATTCGAGTAACCTCGTGGAGTGCAATGTAAAGCAGGTGGTTAGAGCGTTGGACTAGTTAACAGTAAGGTTGCAAGATTGAATCCCTGAGCTGACAAGGTAAAAATCTGTCGTTCTGCCCCTGAACAAGGCAGTTAACCAACCGTTCCTAGGCCGTCATTGAAAATGAGAATGTGTTCTTAACTGACTTGCCTAGTTAAATAAAGGCGTCCAAAAATACCGATTTCCGATTGTTATGAAAACTTGAAATCGGCCATTCCGATTAATCGGTCGACCTCTAACAGAGGGTAGTGCATACGGCCCAGTACATCACCAGGGCCAAGCTTCCTGCCATCCAGGACCTCTATACCAGGCGGTGTCAGAGGAAGGCCCTCAAAATTGTCAAAGACTCCAGCCACCCTAGTCATACTTTTCTTTCTGCTACCGCACGGCAAGCAGTACCGGAGCACCAAGTCTTGGTCCATGAGGCTTCTAAACAGCTTCTACCCCCAAGCCATAATACTCCTCAATAGCTAATCAAATGGCTACCCAGACTATTTGCATTGCCCCCCCCCCCCCCCATGCTGCTGCTACTCTCTGTTAATATCTATGCATAGTCACTTTAATAACTCTACCTACATGTACATATTACCTCAATTACCTCGACACCAGTGCCCCAGCACATTGACTCTGTACCGGTACCCCCTGTATATAGCCCCGCTATTGTTATTTACTGCTGCTCTTTAATTATTTGTTTTTCTTATCGCTTACTTTTTGAAACTGTTGGTTAAGGGCTTGTAAGTAAGCATTTCACTGTAAGGTCTACACCTGTTGTATTCGGCGCATGTGTCAAATAAAATTTTATTTGAAAATGCAATGTTAATATAACCGTGATTTAGTATGAGTTTTCAGTGAATTTATGCATGTAAATCATGAAGCTCCTCTGCATTTGTTGCGGTGCAGGAAAATTCTCAGCAACAACAGAGTGAGCAAATTAATATCCTACATCTGTAGATAATAATAAATGATCCCCCAAATTGACTTGTGCCAAAAGGTGGTAGGAAATAAATAAATGTCAACGACTGAATTTCTCAGAAATACTGAAAAGTTACCAAGGAATGAGTTACATCTATCATATTTGATATATGGTTAATGAAAAGTTAGAAATAATTTCATCATAAGTGGGAATATATCATATATATAATGTTCTGCAGTAATATCATGGGAGGTGGGTTAAAAATGCACTCAACCCATTATTCTGTTGATACACTAAACCTGAATCTATTCAGGAATGCACAAGGAGCACATTCAATGTTGTGTATTTTTAGTCCAGCCTTGATGTCCTCCAGATACATTTCATTTGCCATAGCAGTAGACCACCAGCAAAGCCACTTTCCCCAGCAAGTGTGTCTGTCCTGGTGTAAGCCATTCTAATATTAAGATAATCTCATATTATGCTTTTTTATTATCAAGTCCCTCTATGGGCTGATGTTTTATTGAAACAGCAAAACAAACAGGATATAATGGTATATCTAAATATAGTCTCTAAGCTACACGCTTACAGACAGAAAAATAGACATTTGGAAATAATATGCCAGAAGTCTTTACCTTTAGTCTGCAAAAGATGGATCTGGTCATTTGCTAGACCCCCTGTAAAGCAGTGTCTGCTAGAGGTTTTACATTATTTTGGGTGGATAGATTCTCATGTCTTGTACTTCCCTTCTTATTAAAATGCAGTCTATACAGTTGAAGTCAGAAGTTTACATAAACTCAGTGCCTCTTTGCTTGACATCATGGGAAAATCAAAAGAAATCAGCCAAGACCTCATAAAAAAAATATTGTAGACCTCCACAAGTCTGGTTCATCCTTGGGAGCAATTTCCAAACGCCTGAAGGTACCACGTTCATCTGTACAAACAAGAGTACACAAGTATAAACACCATGGGACCACGCAGCCTTCATACCGCTCAGGAAGGAGATGCATTGTGTCTCCTAGAGATGAACGTACTTTGGTGCGAAAAGTGCAAATCAATCCCAGAACAACAGCAAAGGACCTTGTGAAGATGCTGGAGGAAACAGGTACAAAAGTATCTATATCCACAGTAAAACGAGTCCTATATCGTCATAACCTGAAAGGCCGCTCAGCAAGGAAGAAGCCACTGCTCCAAAACTGCCATAAAAAAGCCAGACTACGGTTTGCGACTGCACATGGGGATAAAGATCGTACTTCTTGGAGAAATGTCCTCTGGTCTGATGAAACAAAAATATAACTGTTTGGCCATAATGACCATGTTTATGTTTGGAGGAAAAATGGGGAGGCTTGCAAGCCAGAGAACACCATCCCAACCATGAAGCACAGGGGTGGCAGCATCATGTTGTGGGGGTGCTTTGCTGCAGGAGGGACTGGTGCACTTCACAAAATACATGGCATCATGAGGGGGGGAAATGATGTGGATATATTGAAGCAACATCAAGTCATCAGTCAGGGAGTTAAAGCTTGTTCGCAAATGGGTCTTCCAAATGGACAATGACCCTAAGCATACTTCCTAAGTTGTGGCAAAATGGCCTAAGGACAACACAGTCAAGGTATTGGAGTGGCCATCACAAAGCCCTGACCTCAATCCCATAGAAAATTTGTGGGCAGAACTGAAAAAGCATGCGAGAGCAAGGAGGCCTACAAACCTGACTCAGTTGCACCAGCTCTGTCAGGAGGAATGGGCCAAAATTCACCCAACTTATTGTGGGACGCTTGTGGAAGTTAACCCAAAACGTTTGACCCAAGTTAAACAATTTAAAGGCAATGCTACCAAATACTAATTGAGTGTAGGCAAACTTCTGACCCACTGGGAATGTGATGAAACAAATAAAATCTGAAATAAATCATTCTCTACTATTATTCTGACATTTCACATTCATAAAATAAAGTGGTGATCCTAACTGACCTAGAACAGGGAATTTTTACTAGGACTAAATGTCAGGAATTGTGAAACACTGAGTTTAAATGTATTTGGCTAAGGTGTATGTAAACTTCTGACTTCAACTGTATTTTCCTCACAATGGAAAATGTGTAGTTGTTGCCTAAACAGTTGACACTATGGTATAGTAATGTGGATGGATTTATTTCTGACGCTACTTCGAAAAAAAAAAAAAGAGTTCCTAATAAAACTTATTTTATTAAAACTATAAATGATCAGGTTTATACACTATGATTTACTTCAACATAATCTCACATGATTTACAAATAAAAAAATGGCAGACTCCTTGCATACAAGACTAACTGAGGGAGGATCATCACTGATGTCTTTACAGTTTATGCATGTCCAGGAAGGTAAGTCCTTGTGACCAGTACCAACTCAGCGATATCACTTCAAAAGTAAGACAGGTCAGTTTGTTTTCCAAATGTCTTTTATCCTTATGATGAAGAATGCTTCTGATCCTTGAACTGCCTGCTGTCTCCTGAGTGCGTCTAGGCGTCTAGAGTGCCTTTAAAGAGAACAGACAAAGGAAATCTTGTCAAACCGGTTACACAAACCAATATTCACTGATTCACTAGCCAACGACTCAGGATAATGCAACACAGCGTGGTCATTCAATTACAAAAAATCTATTATCAATCTGACGAAGAAAAAAATATGGTGGAGGTTTAGTGAAGACAGATGCTTGGAAGGGAACTTACCTTCCAAAAAGGCAAACTCATCTATGGTCTCTATTGCATTGTCTGTTAGTGGAAACAACAAAGAAAACACAATAGCTAGAAGAACTAAGGTCAAAGGCTGGCCTAAATGACCCCCGATCCTGGCCATGTAGAGCTACATGGTGTGCAGGCTTTTATTCTAGCACTGCACTAAGACCTCGATCGGTTGAATCAGTTAGGCCTAACACGTGTTTAGTACAGGGATGGAACTAAAGCCTGGAATACCATGTAGCTCTCCAAAACCAGAGGGTGGTGACCATTACACTTAGCAATAATCATATGGTATGATTGGTGTACTATATGATCATGTCTGCTTGACATTACTAACCTAAATCTTTCCTCTGCAAAGTTTTCCTCTTTCCTTGCTGGGCATACACCAGGGCATCTTTGGCAATCATTTCAACAAAGAGTTCCTGGAACACATGAAGTTTAGTATACAGTCAGTAACATGTTATATGTTACAGCGATAAGTGCATTGTGACTACAGTAAAGTGAATGTGCGGCAGGTAGCCTAGTGGTTAGTGCGTTGGGCCAGTAACCGAAAGGTTGCTAGATTGAATCCCCGAGCTGACGAGGTAAAAATCTGTTGTTCTGCCCCTGAACAAAGCAGTTAATCCACTGTTCCTAGGCCGTCATTGTAAATAAGAATTTGTTCTTCACTGACTTGCCTAGTTAAATAAAAAGGTAAAAAAAAATACAAATATGTCATCTTAGGTAGCTAAGCTAGATATTGCCTTTACAGCAATGATGTGTTGGTGCTGGGTTGAAACAAAAGCCTGCACACCAAGTAGCTCAACAGTTGATGACCAGTGAACTACAAGGAACATAAACTAGGTCCTTCCTACAATCCTCCCCGACTTCACTCTGTATCTGGAATAGAGTACCACAGCATGAGTCATAATACCCATAAAACCTAGCGGTCAAACAGGGAAATGGTTCCAATTGTTTTCCCACCATTCATTTTTCCCCATAGGGGATTTTAGAAACACTTAAAATAAGGGCTGTGATTTGTGTAGGCTTACTGTGACGTTTTGATAACCGGCGTCAGCTGTTGCAGTGTCTGTCGCCCCTGTGGCACCTACTGAGTCGGACCCAGAGCGGTGTTAAGGCGAGGAAGAGTTACGGGGGAACGACGCTGAAGAAAAGAACAACCAACAAACTGGGCCTGTTGCAGCAGCCTCCTTATTTTAAGCGGTGGAATAACAACTAGAAGCATTTGCCTGTTTGACCGCTAGGCTCTATGGATATTATGACTCATTAAGTGATCATGCCCGAGAGGCCAGTGTTTGAAGGATATATCGGCACAGGTGTTGTTAGGCAGGCAAACCGTGCCAATATATCATCCAAACACCAGCTTCTTGGTTGGGTGGTCTGCCCAACGCATCACCGGCGGCACACTGCCTGCCCTCCAGGACACCTACAGCACCCGATGTCACAGGAAGGTCAAAAAGATCATCAAGGACATCAACCACCCGAGCCACAGCCTGTTCACCCCGAAGCCGAGGTCAGTACAGGTGCATCAAAGCTGGGACCGAGAGACTGAAAAACAGTTTCTATCTCAAGGCCATCAGACTGTTAAATAGCCAACACTAGTTGGCTACCACCCGGGTACTCAGCCCTGCTGCCCAATATAGACATGGAATCACTGGTCACTTTAATAATGGAACACTAGTCACTTTATTCATGTTTACACACTGCTTTACTAATTTCATATGTAAACTCAGCAAAAAAAGAAACGTTCCTTTATCAGGACCCTGTCTTTCAAAAATAATTTGTAAAAATCCAAATAACTTCACAGATATTCATTGTAAAGGGTTTAAACACTGTTTCCCATGATTGTTCAATGAACCATAAACAATTAATGAACATGCACCTGTGGAACGGTCGTTAAGGCACTAACAGCTTACAGACGGTAGGTAATTAAGGTCACAGTTATGAAAACTTAGGACACTAAAGAGGCCTTTCTACTGACTCTGAAAAACACCAAAAGAAAGATGCCCAGGGTCCCTACTCATCTGCGTGAACGTGCCTTAGGCATGCTGCAAGGAGGCATGAGGACTGCAGATGTGGCCAGGGCAATAAATTGCAATGTCCATACTGTGAGATGCTTAAGACAGCGCTACAGGGAGACAGGACGGACAGCTGATCGTCCTCGCAGTGGCAGACCACGTGAAACACCAGCACAGGATTGGTACATCTGAACATCACACAGGTACAGGATGGCAACAACAACTGCCTGAGTTACACCAGGAACGCACAATCCCTCCATCAGTGCTCAGACTGTCCGCAATAGGCTGAGAGAGGCTGGACTGAGGGCTTGTAGGCCTGTTGTACGGCAGGTCCTCACCAGACATCACCGGCAACAACGTCGCCTATGGGCACAAACCCACCGTCGCTGGACCAGACAGGGCTGGCAAAAAGTGCTCTTCACTGATGAGTCGCGGTTTTGTCTCACCATAGGCGATGCTCGGATTCGTATTTATCGTAGAAGGAATGAGCGTTACACCGAGGCCTGTACTCTGGAGCGGGATCGATTTGGAGGTGGAGGGTCCGTCATGGTCTGGGGCGGTGTGTCACAGCATCATCGGACTGAGCTTGTTGTCATTGCAGGCAAACTCAACGCTGTGCGTTACATGGAAGACATCCTCCTCTCTCATGTGGTACCCTTCCTGCAGGCTCATCCTGACATGACCCTCCAGCATGACAATGCCACCAGCCATACTGCTCGTTCTGTGCGTGATTTCCTGTAAAACAGGAATGTCAGTGTTCTGCCATGGCCAGCAAAGAGCCTGGATCTAAATCCCATTGAGCACGCCTGGGACCTGTTGGATCAGAGGGTGAGGGCTAGGGCCATTCCCCCCAGAAATGTCCAGGCACTTGCAGGTGCGTGCCTTGGTGGAAGAGTGGGGTAACATCTCACAGCAAGAACTAGCAAATCTGGTGCAGTCCATGTGAGGAGATGCACTGCAGTACTTAATACAGCTGGTGCCACACCAGATACTGACTGTTACTTTTGATTTTGACCCCCCCCCTTTGTTCAGGGACACATTATTCAATTTCTGTTAGTCACATGTCTGTGGAACTTGTTCAGTTTATGTCTGTTGTTTAATCTTATGTTCATACAAATATTTACACATGTTAAGTTTGCTGAAAATAAACGCTGTTGACAGTGAGAGGACGTTTCTTTTTTTGCTGAGTTTATATACTGTATTCTATTCTACTGTATTTTAGTCAATATCACGCCGACATTGCTCGTCCTAATATTTAATTCTTATATTCCATAATTGTACTTTTAGATGTGTGTATTGTTGTGAATTGTTAGATATTACAGAATTAATGGAGCTAGGACGCAATAACATCTGCTAAATGTGTACGTGACCAATAAAATTTGATTTGCACTACAGCACTACAGTCCCACATATTTATGAACGGTTGAGCCTGATGTCCTTTGCAGTAAGTCGCTCTGGATAAGAGCGTCTGCTAAATGACGTAAATGTAAATGTAAATGCAGTAAGCCATCTCATAAATTTATATAATGTATCCAAGTGAGAAGACACCGAAGTCAATTGATTCATGAATTGCCCTTCGTGCCCGCTCCCTTACCCAATAATTATGTATTTCTTTGTGACTAACTTGTATAGACAGACCAGGAAAGACATCCCTGATTGGCAGATGACAACCCTGATTAGAAGCACCTGCTCCTCATCAGTTGTTCCCTACAAATGCTGATTTGAATTAAAAGATAATTGCACCTACAAAGCCGAAACGTCTGTGTAGGCTATCCCTGATGCAGTGAAAAAAAAAAAATGTAATCTACAAAATTTAAGTAAGCTATATGCGACATCTTTTTGAAAAATTAATGGTGGAAAAACGATTGGAACCATTTCCCTGTTTGACCGCTAGGCTTTATGACACGTCACTGTGGGGCTCTATTGCCTAACCGTTTAGAGCGTTTCTGAATCCCAAAGCCGACTAGGTGAAAAATCAGTCGATGTGCCTTTGAGCAAGGCACTTAACCCTAATTGTTCCTGTAAATTGCTCTGGATAATCTCCTAAATCACAAATGTAAATAAACTGGCTAGCAACATGACATTAACCCACCTTGACTGTAGGCTACAAAATATGAAAACAAACTAATACTGCTAGGGCCTGGGGCGGTACTAACTTAATGTAATGTAATACTTTTAACTTACTGTGGCTTTAGCAATGATAAACACAGACTCTTGACTGGCGAGGGACACGTCTGGGTCCGCTTTCATCAGTGCCTTGATACGGGAAAGCGGCAACTTCGCTAGACGGTTCTGGGGGGGTGCTGCAACGGGCCCAGTATGTTGGTTATTCTCTTCTTCAGCCTCGATCCCCCGTAACTCTTCCTCGCCTTCACACCGCTCTGGGTCCGACACTGTTGGGGCGACAGGCACTGCAACAGTTGACGCCATTATCTTGTACACAAACGAGTCGTCAAAAACGTTCCTAGTTCTGATTCGTGAATAATACATTCAAATGTTCCTCCCCTTCCACTCCCGCCAACTATTCCTTGTGTGTGATTGGTGGAATGGCCGACTTCATGAGGTGAGGATTGGCTTGAACCATGGGCAAACAAACCTTTGGTTTAAGCCATTGGTGAATGTTCACAACTCCTTAGCGCTCTTAAACGTTGTGAAACATTGACTACAGAACGGCCAGGCTGCTAAAAAGAAAAGATGACAGATCACGACCCTAATGAACAACTTCATCATATCTGTTACATAAAATGTACATCTACATCTCTCAATTACTGCTCATCCAATAATTTAGAAATGTGTTCAATTACTCATTGTTTGAATTGTTTGTAGATAGACCTGTGGAACATA